>NC_060120.1:174951019-175551019 GCF_021461395.2 Schistocerca americana | reverse complement strand
TGTTGCTCAAGATTTGTTTCTATTATTAGATCTCAGTCTATGTTTCTTTATTGGGATAGCAGTTTCACAATACTTGCTAAATAATTCCATAAATCTGTTGAACTTTTGACATGTACTTCCATGCTCATATACTGCAGTCCATGTTTCCTTAGCTAACATTTGTCTGAAGGTGTCTATATTCTGTTCGCTTAGGGTTCGTTCTTGTTTGACTAGTTCTGTTGGCACTGTGGGCTTAAGTATTGGTATTGTATGGAAAGCAATATATTGTCCATTATGGTAACTGTAATTTGCTGAAGTGTTAGACATTGAAATAAAAATAACATCAGCTGCATAAACATACAACACAAAGATAGGGTGCATACATTAACAGACATATATTGACAGACAAGTAGATTAGCATAGTCTAACTTCCTGTATCGCCATCAGAATATTTGCCAACTGGAAATCATGTTCCAAAGTTGCTGATCAGTTGATGATGCTGGGTATCCCAGTGCTTTTGTCATGTCAGTAAGCATCTGATCACTGAATGATTTCCTCAAGAGTGAATCTCCTATTGTTGCACAGAAGCTTAATAGTGGAACATGAGCTATTCATTATTTTAAACATGGCAGTAGTTCAGCTACTGCACATGCAAAAGCTTCAATGGATTGGAAATAACAGCCAACCAGTCACAAAATACAGGTTTATTAAACCTTGACCATGGTTTCAACAGTTTTAAAACTTTCTTATTCAGAAGGTATGCTACATGAAATCAAATTCTCTACATCCAATGTGGGAGTCATTGACTGTATCTAGTACATGTGATTAAGTGGATAGCATGCATATGTGCTAGACAGAGTCAACGACTCCCAGACTGGATATACATAATGTGATTCCATGTGTCTTCTGAAGCAGACAGTTTTAAAACTATTGAAACCATGGTCAAAGTTTAATAAACCAGAATTTTGAAACTGGTTTGCTGCTATTTCCATTACACTGAACTAATTAACTAACTAACTCGTGTGGCCATAATGTGTCTTGACATGTTGAAGTCAATGCCAACATTTTTGTTGCTGAAAGAGCTGCTATTCAAGTTTTCCTATCTCTAAAAAAAAGTTACATGGATAACTTCCTGTCATCAGGTAAAGCAATATTTGAGCTATTTTTAGATGCAGTCACCATCAGAACTGAGACAACTGTCATATTGTGGGATCAACTTTTGTATTCTTGTATCGTAGAAGTCTGCATTCCATAAATGGAACTAATGTGTGGCATTAGCCTTCGATTTATCATTGTGAAAATGATAACCAGAGAGCAAGAATTTCTTGAGACACAAGATGGAAATCACTGGGAGCAATATCTGGACTGCACAGTGGATGATCAAATCGATCCCAGCCAAATTCACTCAGAGTAGATGTGCACTAAGCCACATATACACGAGCATTATCATCACTGCACCGAGCATTCCACACTCCCTGTTTTGAATGGCCCATCAATATTTCCACAGTCTACCACAATAATGGTCAATTACCTTGGATGGAGAGTCATCATTAGATGTAGAAATAACTTCAATTGTGCATCAGGGAAGTGTGTTAGGACCCTCGCAGTTCACATTATACATTAATGACCTTGCAAACAATATTAATAGTAGCCTCAGACTTTTCGCAGATGATGCAATCATCTGTAATGAATTAGTGTCTGAAAGAAGCTGCATAAATATTCATTCTGATCTTTACAATTTTTAAAAGTGGTGAAGCGACTGGCAACTTGCACTGAATTTTCAGAAATGTAAAGATGTGCACTTCAAAAAATAAAAAAAAAAAAAACATAGTATCCTATGTACGTCACTGTTGGAATTGACCAACTCATACAAATACCTGGGTGTACACTTTGTAGGGATATGAAATGGAATGATCACACTGGCTCAGTCGTGGGTAAAGCAGGTGGTAGACTTCAGTTCATTTGTAGAATACCAGGGAAGTGCAAATAGTCTATAAAGGAGACTGTTTACAAATCATTAAGGTGACCAGTTCTAGAATATTGCTCAAGTGTGTGGGACCTGTACCAAATATGACTATCAGGCGATATTGAATGTATACAGAGAAGGGCAGCACAAATGGTCACAGGTTTATCTGATCCATGAGGGAGTGTCACATAGATACTGAAGAAACTGAACTGGAAGGCTCTTGAAGATAGACAGAAACTATGCTGAGAAAGTCTATTAACAAAGTTTCAAGAACCTGCTTTAAATGATGAATCTAGAAATATACTACAACCCCCTATGTATCACTCAAATAGGGATTGCGAGTATAAGTTCAGAATAATTACTGCATGCAATGCAATCATTCTTCATGCACTCCATACGTGAATGGAATGGGAAGAGACCCTAATAACTGGCACAATGGGATGTGCCCTCTTCCATGCCCTTCATGGTGGTTTGCAGAGTACAGATGCAGATGTAGAACATTCTGTTTCATCCCTGGGCAGACAGTCATTGAGCAGAATGCCCTTCGTGTCCCAGAACAATGTGCACATTACTTTCTGTTCTGATACAGCCTGTTTCAACTTCAACTTTACCAGAGATCAACTGTGGCACCAATGTATCAACTTCTGCATGGTTCTGGAGGGGAGGGGGGGGGGGGGGGGGGGGAGGGGAGAGCAATCCACATTTTAACATCTATGACAGTCCTGTTGAGGTACCACTGCCATAATTATGGTAGCACCCTATAAATGTCAATGCTGCTCCCCCAAATGGCACACAATTTCTTGAAGCAGATGCGTAGTGATAATTTCCTACAAGAAGTGTCCAAATATATGCAGAATATGGGTGCTAAGATCCATAAATATGGAATAACAGTTCTCCATAATGCACTGCTGTATCAGCTCCACAAAGGTGTCATTGATGAGAGGGATGACTGTCCTCTTCAGTATGGACACTTTGACAACCTATTTCCAACCAGTAGGGGGGAGAAGCGGGGAAAAAAAAACCATGACTTTGCTGTTTTTTGTCCAGTTCTTCGAATTAAATTATGATTTTTCAGATGTCTAAAATATTCTGATGTGCCCCCCAAGGTGGGATACAATGTGTACCCACATGAGCACATTGTGTTCAAGTGGGTGCCATATAAGTCGAAAAGTCAAAGTATTTTATTTGATTTTATTTCACCAACATACACAAATTACACAAAGCTTACTTAATGATCATATGGTTTTACACTTGTGAAGAATGATAATCTAAAAAACATTTTTTTTTCTATCCAGACATAAGTGAATGTTACATTTTACACAATAAAATTTGGTTTTACCTTTGCAACCCAGTTTCTTGCACCTGTCAAATGATTTTTTGTTGCTGACCACTGGAAGATGCCAATGTTGTCGAAACAAACATCAGCTTCTGGATGAACTTCCGCACTGGCTAGTTTTGAAGTACTTGGAGATGGCATTGGACTCTCACTAGCGTGACACTTCCTTTTCCTGGCAGGTGGCTTATCTATTTTTGTCAGTGCTTTCACCACACTTGCCCTAAAGTGAAGCAAATCAAGGGTCTTATTTTTAGGAACACCTAATTCTGATGGTAAGTGGATCTCCAGGACCTATAGTAAAAAATGCTATTACAGAATGAAAAACTCATAAAAAATGTACATCTGAGTAGCCCAGATGAAAATGCCGCTAAATCTGTTTTAAGTCTATTTTGAGGTGGGCACATGGCCATATAGATTTTTTTCAGTGCCTACATGATGGAATATGTTTCAGGTTGCAAAACTGGCTATAAACTGTCAAAAATGGCTGTTGAAAATTGTGTTTGGTTTCAAAATCAGGTGACTGCATGTTGTCTTCGGGTGCAAAGCCCAATAAATTCCCAATAGGTGTGGCTGTTGCCCTGCCATGCCTGGATGCAAAGTACGTGAACAGACAGACTTACCAATCTGGACATTCAAAGCTACCTTTCAGTCTTTTATGATTAGAATAGAAGTTTTTCTTATTCAGCTTTAGATTGCCTGCACTATAACAAATTCGTACGCAACAATAACATTCTCACTGCCAATGCATTGTCATTAGGATGGGACGAGTGTTTCATGTTTATCTCACTTATCATGCAGTTAGCGAGCTTTGCGTCTAGGCTACTTAACTTACAATATACTGTATGATATGAAACATCTAACATCACCTCCATCATTGTCCTCTTGTTCAAAATGATTGTAAGGATCATCAGATAGATAGTCCATTTCAGATGAAATAAGGAGCTTGTAACCTCCCCCTCACTTATCGACCTTAATGACAGTGAAAAATTAAACCGCATGTACCTAATGGAAATTTGGGAAAAGCAATCGTCACCGAAGTTAATCTGTCGGCAAAGAGGGAGGAAAGGGTTACATCTAAATGAAAGGAAAAATGCAAATGAAACTGGTGGAAATTAATTTTGAAAAGGGGTAAAGTTAATGAAGAAAGTAAATGTGCGGCCGTTACGTTAACAATTAACTAGCGGTAATTAGATATTTGAGATTTGGGGAAATTACGGTCGCCAGTCCTAAGGACAATTACTATAGTAACTGAAAAAGAAAGGTAATTACACATATAATTAGCACTAGAAGCGTGTCAACTGAAGGCTGACACGTGTAGTGTGAAAACTGAAAGTTTGTCAGAAGTAATAACTTTCGCTGCATTCTGACTTAATTTAGCAAAAGAATTAATAAAACCGGAAAACTGAAAGTTAATTTAGTGACTGAAATTAATAAGAAGCTTTCTTTCTTAAGCACATCGAAATTCAGTAAAATACGGTTAGTCTTGGACTATCTCAACAATCATTTCAAAAGCTACTTGAATCTACGCAATTTAGAAATAAGAGATTTAACTTTGAACTTGAATTAAATGATTCTGAACAATTAACAATAGTAAAATTTAGTACGTACCAAGCTGAGCTGCAGTCACAGGTAAGCTAAAATATGGTAACAAAACTAGCACTTTTAATTTGTGCTTGTGTAATCTAAGTATTGTAGCCAGCTATGAATACTTTAACTGAACTTTGAAATTAAAGCACTGAAATGGAATTATGCTGGCGTTTGAATTTCAACGACACTCGGGTTCATTTCGGAAAAGGAAGGGACCCTGCTTGGTAATGCAATTGGGACAATGAGCAACAAAAGTTCATGCTAAGTTGCTGTAATTTTGCGAGGCAAATGGAACAGTTTGAAAAGCTGAGGTCTGCCATACAGTTCTGAAACTTTACGTGCTTTTAGTCTTCCTTGTTGGTTGATTGAAGGTTTGAAGTCGTCGATCAAGGACGTGGCGACAGTCACTCATTGTCGGCCGTCGCTGTTGCAGAAGCTGGATGTTGGCGCGCCTTCTTCTCGACACGGTCACCAGACGAAACGGGCTCTTGATGTGCGCCAGCTAATGCTTCCCGTCCGCGACACCATGTCCGAAACTATAATCGCAAGTCGAGCGCAATTACATGCTGCCAAACCCCGAAAGCGCGGCAACTCGCGGGAGCTTCACACCACACACCTGCTCCACTAGCTACTCCCGCCGGACTCCCCCTCTGCCCGCGCTCAATGCGGCAGAGTTAACACTACCAAAGATCCTACACACTTTGATTCTTCACACGACCCATCGATGTAATCGTTCGATAGCAGTTTTCCCTAGGCAAGACCCAGCGTAAAAATACAAATAATATTTACGAAACAAACCAATTATACATCGACATAAATGCATAAATATATATATACAAACAGTAAAACAATTACAATATATAAAGAGACAGAGATGTCATATCTTGAGGTAACAAAACAAGGAAAAAAAATAATAGTACAACAGATGGAAATAGGAGGATATGCATTTCTGGCGTTACAAGCTCTATAACTTCTTCTTCTGTAAGTGTCCTTCGTCTATCTTGGACTCAGGGCATTGTGAAATCATCATGATATGACTAAAAAGACAGCAAAATAATGTCCTAAATTTCTGTGCTATTACAACCTTTCAATCACAATGTTCTCATTTAGAGACATGTATAAAGTTATAAATATGTCACTCACCTTTTGTTTCGAAAGACACCTTTAGCTTTCACCTTCAAGAATGCACCTTTCTGTGCACAAATAAATAATTTTACCTAAACTCAGAAGGTATTAACTGGCTGATGGGAGGTACAAAGATTACTGGGAAGCATCCATATTATTGTGCACATTCAATTTTGTTTTGTGGTACCACAGATTGACAAGAGATGTTGACACTGTTCTCAAATAAACTCTCTGGTTGTAACAATATGAGGACAACAATCACAAATAGTATAAATTAATGAATTTTAATATACTAAGCATTTATTTAGTATGCCCTTATATGAGAACACCATGAATGAAAGGGTTAAAAATCACATAAGGAATAGTATGTATTGTGAGGTCATTGTTAATATTTTATGTATTCCAAAAAAATTTCTGCATGAATGATTTCTTTGAATTTAGATTTCTCTTTTCTGAGTGACAAATATTTTATCTTCCATTGGCTGGTTACCCCAGAATATTATGCCATAGGACAACAGCCAAAATAAGCAGCCTTAACATCAGTATCAGGAGTTGCTGCTATAATATGTAGAGCATAAGTTTCTGAACCAAGTCTTTTTCTCACATCCAGAATATGGCATTTAGTTAATTGTAGATGTGGAAGCCTAAAGCTTTTAAAGAATAAACTTGCTTTTAAAGAAAGTCAGGCCATTGCAGCTGAACCACTTATGGAGATCATGGAACACACATTTAGCAGATGTTGTAATGTCACTGTCAGATGTTTTTTCAACTAAAAGAGATGTACCACCTGCAAAGAGACTAAATTTGCTAGTAGCTTTTGTACAATATACAAAACATATCAAGTGAAGCCACTCTATTGTTCAGCATCTAAAGCATTATTGGTAAAGGAAAATATAGTGTCATTAGCCTTTTTGGAATCTGAAGTGACAATGGCTAAGAGCCTCGAGCATATTCAGTTGTCCCACAGATCTCTTATGTATGATTTTCTCAAGAACTTTGGAGAAGCATGTTAAAAGGGAAATCAGGTGGTAGTTTGAAGCATCAGTTCTATCCCTCTCCTTGAATACTGGTTTCACATGTCCATACATAATTCTATCTGTGACAATTCCATGCTAACGGGCTTCATGAAATGTACGACAAGGTATTAGACAAATGGCATTATGACAATGTTTTAGTACCTTAGTGGAAATATTGTCAAAACCAGATTAATTTTTATTTTGCATTTTTGTAATGATCCTTTTCACCTCACTGGCTGTAATAGGGCTATGTGCATTTGACTCATTTTGCACAACCTATATTCTTTCGGAAGGTCCATACCCTCATTAAGCAAGTCCTTACAGTCAGTTTTCCCAGAAGCTATTAGAAAGTGCTCATTAAGGACACTTGCAATTGCATCCATTTCTTTAATCAAATTACCACAATGTCTTATTTCTCTGCTGGACACACTATCACCTTTCCCCCCAAAGCTCCCTTTTGATGACACTCGAGATGGTTTCTATTTTGTTGTTTGAGTTGACTGTTTCAGATTTGATATGTAAGGTTTTGGAGCACTTTATAATTCCTTTTAGCATTTTACAATATAATCTGTAGTGTTCTTTTATTGCAGGAATATTAACATTGCTTTCTTTATTTACTGGGCTCCAATTAATCTGCTGCAAGAGCTGTTTGAAATTTTCTAATGTGTCCACATTGATTGTTCTGAAAGACTAAAAACTGGTTTAGGTTTAAGGCTAAAGCATAGGTCATTAAGGAACAGGAAGCTGCCCTTAATGGTCGGTCAGACCACTGAGAATTTGTCTTACAGTAGTACAACGGCTACTTAACTTATCAGGAAAGATGTTGTCAATAAGACTTACACTTGTACCTGTCCCTCAAGTTGGAAATTCAACTACTGGAGTTAAATTAAAGGTTTATAACAAATGTTCCAGTTCTCTTCTGCCTGAGTTGCTGTAAGGAAGTTTACATTAAAGTCACCCATAATGATTAACTGCTTAGCCTCTGAATGTATTTTTACCAAAACTGATTCAAGTCATTTTAAGAAAACAAATTTTCCCTCCAGGAGCCCTATGTACTGTCACCACTCAATAGTGATTGGCACTCAACTTTATTTACAAATTACACACACATCCACGATCACTGATGCTAACAGTACTGACAACATATTTCAAACTGTAATTAATACCCTAAAAAGCTAGATAAGTGGTTTAATCTAAATGGGTTGAAATTAAAAAAGGAAAAAAACTCAGTTAATGCAATTTAAAACGAAAATATGAAAGTCAAAGGATGTGAACTCTCAGGTTTTCTTGGCATGACTGATTAATCGCGTGCTTTCGGGTGTTCAGCCAAGTTATTGTTTCCATTTTAAGCACAATATTTGGACAATTGATACAGACATATTCTTCAGTGTTCCAAGTTTTGATGTTGTGTGTACTTTCTGCCTGGACTCTGACCAAAATGTAAACTATTCTTGCTCTTGCACTGCTGTTTATAGCTGAGTTTGATTCCCAATGATCTTTTGTTTTTCACAGCTCGCACTAATACTCCTGGAATGCATATGCTTTCAGTATTTTCCTCTTCTGGTGCATGTGATGCTCAGTGAGATTCTCATAAATTAAGTGTTGGATCCCAAGTGTTATTTAAATTGAAACCTCCATCCCTATTTATTACATTTTCTGATGTCTTCATTTTTACAGACTCATTAATTATGCTGTCCCAGAAACTTGTCATCTGCATCACAATATTGGTCTCAGTGTTCAGTGACAGTTGATTTGATTGACTATTCAAGTCAAGTATGGTATGTCACGTTTCTTACATCTTTCCTCAACCATTGTGATAGTCTGCACCACATATGAATGCCACATCCACATGAAATACCATACACACTTGCCTTTTGGAGATCTAGATCTACTTTAACATTACAATATTTTTTTTGTTAGTTAAAGGGGGTGAAATGTACTTGACGGTGTGTTCCCATCGATCTCCCCAGATACTCAGCTTGCATTTGGCAGATAAGTGATTTTAGCTTCACAGAGGAAGAAGTTGAGACTGAGACCAAGGAAGAGAAGCTGAACATTGTTCATCTATCTTATTCTGGCCCAATTCTTGTGTACCAGATTCCATGCAAATGTGGCATGCCTTAAGGGGGGGGAGGGGGGAGGGGGGGGGGCAGACTATCAGAACAGATGGGGAGATACGCAAGAAACATCAGCAGCACAACTGACAAAACAACCAAGCATATCAGCTGCCACTGATCAATGCCTTGAATATAATCATGAAATGAAATGTGATGAGACAAGTAACTTGGTTCATATGCACAGATTCTGGGACAGCATGATTAAGGAATCTATCAGAATAAATATGTCAGAAAATCTAATAAAGAGGGATGGAGTTTTCAATTTAAAGAACACTTGGGGGCCAGCACTCAATGTATTAAAATCTGGCCAGCCATCATGTGCACCAGAGCAGGAAAATGCTGAGAGTATAAGTGTTTTATGGAATATCAGTGTGAGCTCTGAAAAACTAAAGGACATCAAAGGGCATTGGGAGCATCGGGACTTAAACTCAGTTATAAATACTGGTGTGAGAACAATAACAGTTTACAGTCTTATTAGAGTCAAGGCAGTGAGAACACATAACAGCACAACTTGTGGCACTTGAATAAGATGGTAAAATGTAGTAAGTTCAAGTTAAGCCATCTGTTATGTCTCCTGCTCCCCCAAATAACTAATTTTTTTTCACTTTTATTCTAGATCTAATACAGTTGCACACATAATATGTAATACGTACAGGAACATATAAAACTGTTACTTATAAAAAGTCCCATTTAAACTTATAGTTCAGTTGTTTCTATTTGTATTCCTGATTACAGTGATGCAAGTTGTTTAAATATAAGTCTGAGTAAGTAAAAGGTACAGTTAACTGAAGGCATAAAAACTACATATAATGGTAAAACATTGTGAGTAAATAAGCATCAGAGGAGGTATTGTTAGGAAGGAGAGGCACATAGCAGTCAGTTGCAATCCCACTAGCTTTTATTATTCTTGCAAATCTAGATTTCAGCTATAAATAGCCATCATCAGTGCACTTTCATTCTATTTCAACAGACTCACCAAACGGTAGATTGACCAACACCTGTAATAACATACGGTTACATGGACTGCTACCAGTCAGTTGAAATATAAATCTATATTGCAAGAATAATAAAAGCTAAGGGGACTGTGACTGACTGCTGCGTGTCTCTCCTTCCTTATAGACCACAGTTGCTGTACACAATGGTTCCTGATTGAGTCAAAGTTGGATGTACTGTTACCAGTAACTCAAATGCAGACACTCCAGACTTTCTGGCAACATATTTTAAATTATCAGAAGCTAACTGACTTACAAAATAATTGACATAAAAGTTTGGACCCTCAAAATTTCAATCACCTATTTTACTTTAATGGCTGCAAGATTCTGAACTTGGACAATATAATTTCATTATTGTATTTTTTCTGAATCAGACAACACATCTCACTAATTAACTCAGCCAGTAATTAAGATTTTGCTAATTTTGAATCATGAAACATTTATTTCAAGATGGATGCCATACTAGTAAATAATGGATTTCAGATGATGCATAATAACAATGTTCGATGCACTTTTGTAAATTACTAATGTGAAACATTTCTCATAAACCAAACAATAGTGAAGTCTTAGTGTCCAACAAAACATGACAAGCTATCAGTGCAGGACACCATACAATAGTCGTCCAAAACCATATAATGTAAAATCAAGTTGTCAGATAAACAAAATCCAGTGATGATGGCACAGAGGTGCAGAAACGTGTTTGGGAAACAAGAAAAAACAGTGTTTTGCATAAAAGGTAGAGCCTATATCCAATAATTCTAACATAGCTGAACTCCAAAATTTTGAGTAGTTCCAGAAATTACATCACTTTCTTAAACTTGTCTGTAAATAGTCACCCCTCCTCGAAAATTGCCAGGCTGCACTCCAAGCTCATACACATCAATTTGTTAGGTCAAATTGTATAAGTTTGTCTCTGGAAATCATACTCTGTAGCCACCTTTATGACAGCTTGTGAAAGTCTGCAACTGGCCAGCACACAGATAACATCACTATATCAGTTCATGTGAAAGTCTGCATGTTGCTAGCCTGAAGCTAATAATTCCATGTTGGTGTGAAAGTCTGTGCCTGGAGATTATACATCTAACATCTCTACGTCAGAACTTGTTACAGACTGGAAATGGAAAGTACTCCGGTCACATTTTGCAAACCAATATAATATGCACAACACACATATGTTTGTAAATAGTATGAACATGAATAATATTTTGTGTCTCAAAAATCTTGAGCTAGCAAGTGGATACGCAACCCAGAAGTGTTAATTATCTAAAAAATGTATTAACTGTACAGTGTTGTTGACACTGGTGATAACAGTGCAAATTATTTTGTGTGCAGTTACTTCCATGCATCTGTTACTGTACATTACGCCACTGTGAACTTCAGCCAATACTGTGGCAGTATTTAACAATTGGGTGATTCTTCTTTCGTATGTATTTGCAATGGAAGAGATGTGTATTCCTTTACCTGTACTGATTGTGAATTGTAAAACTGGAACTGGCTATCAACTGTGGTGTAGTGTAAATGAAGTGGGATAAACTACTTTTAAAATCCATTTATTGTCTGTCTACATCATTTGGCACTATCCTTAATAGCACCAATGTCCAGGATATTTTTCCACATAGCAAGAAATGAGACTTAGATTAAAGGATGTTCAAATCCAGCATAAAAACCAGGATTTACAAGAAGTTAGCTGTGTGAAACTCCTAGGAATGCAATTGGACAAATAAATTAAATAGCCTGGCATTTGAAATGATGATATTATACAATGCAACAGTATGAACATCAGAAAAGTGGTATATCACAGTTACTTCTAATCAGTGATAAAAGGTACTAAATTATATTTTAAGACAATTCAAACACTATTTCTTAAATACTAACACCTCAAAAAAAAAAAGCATCATTACAAACATGCACAACGCAAAGTGAAGAAAATCGTGTTGCTCACTTCTGAAAATCTAAATATGCTAAGTGTTCCTTCATTGTACATATATGAATTTATTGTTTATATTTTGTTCTCTATAACAGCAGATTCATTCAGACATATACAAATGAGAAATAATGAAACTGATAAAGTTTCCTCGCAGCAAGCCTGAATAATTTGTAGCAAATCAATTTCAACATGATTACAACACTAGCAATCAAAATAACTGTATGCTGCCTACCCATCTTTTGAAACTTTGTGCTCAAAATCTATAGTATATGAATATGAAAATTTGTAAAAAAGTCAAAGGAAAAGACTTGCTGAATATCTGTGTTATTAAGCAACTATCAAAGAACCCAGTAACAGTTGCAGGTTGTTTATCTCGGGAGAACATGGCTACATTGGTGCAAAATGACGCTGATAAATCATCAGAATGGAAGGTAGTACACAACAAGCGTCAAACAATCGGCACTAAAAATTCGTGTACAGCAAATGTTTCGAGGTTCGAGAATGTAAACAATTTTGATGTACTTTGTTCTAGTAATAGTCTCACTGAAAGTGAAAACAATCGTAAGAAGAGTGTGCCGATAAACTATCGGAAAAAGGTTAGGTTTGATCTTCCAAAGCCACAACGTTCAGTTAACAGCAATGAAAGTGGCAGTGGTGTGATCCAGTCTGCTGTGAGTGAAACATCAACAAATCGTTTTCACATTTTCGCTGATAGTCATGGTAGAGGCATGGCTGATATAGTGAAAAGCAGTTTTAATGCTGCCGATGTTTGTGGAATTGTGAAGCCAGGTGCTAAACTTCAAGAAGTTGTAGCGGGGTGTGATCCTGAAAAAGTAAAAAACGAGTGTGTGATCTTAATAGGTGGCTCAAACAACGTTGCCTGCAACGAAGGGAATGATGCCATACAGTCGCTCAGGAAGAAAATATCGGCGCTTCATCAGTCTAAGGTATTTGTTGTGAACATTCCAAAGAGACATGACCTAATTCCACAGTCCTGTGTAAATGAGGCTATCTCACAAACGAACTCTAAGTTAGCAAAGTTGTGTAAGCATTTTAAAAATACTTGTGTTGTAGATGTAAGCAGTTTTGGACGAGAATTATTTACAAGACACGGTATGCACCTGAACAGATCAGGAAAAAAAGCATTAGGTACCCTCATAAAAACAAAAATATTGGAAGAAGTCCACAAATGTACCCCAAAGTTGGAACCAATCGCACTTGAATGGCTCCAACCATCAAGTCAGACTCGGTTTCAAACTCAAATGTTTCAGGAAATTGTTAGTAATGAATGTACTGTGTCTGTAGCTACCGATAATTTTTTAGGCAAAAGTTTAGATCTGTCTCTAATTCCAAAGAAATGACGATTTTTCACCAAAATGTGGGAGGACTTGGTAATAAAGTAAATGACATTACTGTTCTGTTAGAGGAACCACAAGGAATAAAAGATACTGATGTATTATGTTTTAGTGAACATCATGTGAAGGATATTGAAAGGTTACAGCTAAGTGGTTACTGTCAGGCAACGCATTACTCTAGAACCATCATGGAAAAAGGTGGAGTGGTAATTTATGTAAAAAACAACATATCTTACAATGCATTAGATTTAAAAAGCTATTGTATAGAGCAACAAATTGAAGTATGTGGTGTTGAGATTACTGTAAATGACTTCACAGCTGTAGTGTTAGCACTGTATAGATCTCCCTCAGGGAATTTGAATGTATTTCTTAAGCACTTAGATTCTTTATTATCCATACTGTACTCAAAGTCCAAGAACTTGATAATTACTGGTGACTTTAATGTTGATTTCCTAAATGAGAGCAATAGTAAAGCTGATTTAGTACATTTAATGGAGTCTTATAATCTGATGGCAATAGTAGATTTCCCAACTAGGATTACTGTTAACAGTAAAAGTCTGATAGATAATATATTTATAGATAAGTCTAAATGCAATGAGATCACTGTACATCCAATCCTTGGCCTTTCTGATCATGGTGGTCAATTGCTTAGGCTCAATTACATCAGTGTATGCAACAGTTCCGAGCATTCTTGGAAATCTTTTAGGATAATAAATGAACAGGGCCTTAAAAAATTCAATGATAGCCTAAAAGAGATAGACTGGAGCCGAGTTTATAGGGAAACAGATGTAAACAAAAAGTACAATTCATTTTTAAATGAATTCATGTCTGTATTTGAGTCCATCTTTCCCAAAAAAGTAGTTAGAAATAGTCATATAGGCAATGCCAAGAAGTCTTGGATCACTACAGGGATAATAACATCGTGTAGAACAAAGAGGATGTTATACAGTTCTCTCAGGACTTGTAATGATCCAAAGAAACAACAACACTACAAACTTTACTGTAGCATTCTCAAGAAGGTTATAAATAAATCTAAAAGTATGTGCATAAAATCAGAAATTGAAAGCTCAGAAAATAAAATTAAAACTATATGGAATGTAATAAAGAGGGAAACTGGCAGGACAACAGGGAACATGTCTCAGGTAGAGATTAATACAGGGGACAGTATCATAAAGAAACCTGAGTTGGTTGCAGAAATATTTAATAACCATTTTTTGAGAGCAGCAGAGAAGACAGGCTGTAATGGTTCTATGGAAGAATCATTGTCCCTCCTACAGAAAGCTATTAGCAACAGAATCCCACAGTTATCCTTACCTCCAGTTACTGTAAGCGAAGTCATAAGAGTAATTAGATCATTAAAAAATAAAAATTCTGCTGGTGTGGACAATATTTCTAGTAAAATACTGAAACACTGTTATAAATTTGTTAGTCCCGTCTTATGCAACATATACAATGCATCCCTACAAGATGGGATTGTCCCTGACAGACTTAAGTTGGCTGTAGTGATTCCTCTCTTTAAAAAAGGGGATAAAAGCGTTGTTACAAACTATCGCCCAATATCCCTATTAACTACCTTCTCGAAAATTCTAGAAAAACTCATGCACAGGAGGATTGTAGACCATCTCAACTTCCACAGTATCTTAAGCAAAAATCAGTTTGGGTTTCGTGCCGGTCTTTGTACTGAACAGGCAATATTCTCTTTCAGCAACCAAGTTTTGGAAGCCATTAACAAAAAAATGTCTCCAGTGGGTATTTTTTGTGATCTTACGAAAGCCTTTGACTGTGTAAACCACCAAATTTTTTGGAAAAAGGCAGAATACTATGGTTTAGGTGGTACTGTTGGCTTGTGGCTACAATCATATCTACATGATCGGAAGCAGACTGTAATGCTAAATGGCTCTTCTGGAGAACCTGCCTCGTCTGAATGGGGCACGATAACGTGTGGTGTGCCTCAAGGCTCCGTTTTGGGCCCACTGCTTTTCCTCATCTTTATTAATGATCTTCCTCTTTGTTCTGAGACAAACAGCAAATTTACCCTGTTTGCCGATGATACCACAATTCTAATTGACCATTTGATTGATCATGATCTTGAAAAAACTACAAATACTGTTTTTAATGACATCTTAAATTGGTTCTCCTCAAATGGTCTCTCGCTCAATGCAGATAAAACTCATTATATGAGGTTCCATACATCACAAAGTAATCCCGATGAAATTAACATAAAATGTAGAGATCAACCAATACAGAAAGTTGAAGACACAAAATTCCTGGGTGCTTACATAGACAGTAAATGTAATTGGTCAGTTCACATTCTTCATCTATGTAAAAAACTTAGCTCGGCAACATTTGCATTACGGGTAATTTCTTCAGTGGCTGAAGTTGACACTATTAAGGTTGCCTACTTTGGCTACTTCCACTCATTGATGTCATATGCTATCATATTTTGGGGGAACCAACCACTTGCAAAAAAAATTTTCACCATCCAAAAAAAAGCAATCAGAATAATGTGTGGGGTCCATCAAAGACACTCTTGCAGGCACTTGTTTCGGAAGATAGGTATCCTAACAACTGCCTCACAGTACATTTTTTCCTTGCTGACCTTTGTGTGCAAAAATTATTCCATCTACCAAGACAACAGTAAATTCCATGGTTATAACACCAGAAACAAAAACAATCTACATTTAGAAATGAAACGTCTCACTCTGGTACAAAAAGGAGTTTACTACTCCAGCATTAAGCTGTTCAATGCTCTACCACTACATATCAAATGTGTTCATACAGAACTGCCAAAATTTAAACAAGTTGTCAAAGATTACCTGACAGAGAAATCTTATTATACTGTGGATGAATACCTGAAAGAAAATGTATACCATCACTAAACTTATTGTGTCTAGAAGTAGTTCAATTGATTTTATTGTGCATTTGGGCATTAGCGCACTTTTTGTAACAACAGATTGGCTGTACGTGTATTTACTCTTGTAGGCCTAATATCTGATTTAACTTTGTGCTTTTATCTTTAATCTTTATTTGAAACTCCTTTTTCTGTCAAATGGTAGTTATGTTATCTAGCTGACATTGTATCTGTTACTGTATTTATAGTATGTCTTACTTAAACTATGTACAATTTGCCATTGAATTGCCCTTGTATTTATTGTAAGTTTAAATTGAAACCTGTACAATTTGACACGTTCCATATCCTTGTGATTGACTCACTAACTGGATCTACGGAACAAGAAATAAATAAATAAATAAATAAATATCTAACAGCTTTTACAGGCAACAAAAATATGATTTTCAATATTTCATGTAATTAGTGAACAAATTTAAAAATTTAAAGTGCTATCACAATCTATTCATTAAGAGGTATACTCTTATGTTACAAGATTAACACAATAGGACAAGTATTAGAGTTAGACTGTGTAAATATCTTGAGACAGCATAACTGATGGCATTCAAATACCCAGACAGTATTCATCCAGTTTCATAATGAGAACACTTGGCAACTTCCAACAAACTTTGAACATAATTTCAAACCTTTTACAGATTGTATCTTGCCTGTATGCTTAATGTCAATTATTTACCACATCAACTCATTTGTAAAGCAATCAGATGTCTGAAACTGTATTATATATGGGCATTTGATTCTTTGAAGGGTTAACTAAGAATTAAAAAAAAAAACTTGTGTCAGAAACTGATGCAGAAATATTACTATTTGACTGAGATGAGTTCACCAAGAATGATTTGAGGAGAGAACAAATCTATGACTAAAATATGTTACTTTAAAAAAATAATCAATTATGTATCTAGTACAGTATGTTATATTACTAATATCTGGAGCAGTGGCAGCCACTGAGACATTCTATTGGCAGTGTGGAAGGAAAAAAACCCTTATTACAATGACATTCTTCTTATGCACAGTAAGAGTTTCACGTGTTTCGGGGAAACATGATAGGAATCATTTGTATATGATTTTGTGTGTGTGAGAGAGAGAGAGAGGAGGGGTGGGGTGGGGGGGAGGGGTGGGGGGGGGGGGAGGTTGCTTAACCTTTCTTTTATGCACGCACTTACATCAACCATACAATTCTTATTGCTCATAAGGTATGTGCAGACACTTTTACATGACAGTCTTAAGTAGAGGGTGTTTTGATGTATGGTTGCGTAACATACTGATAGAGGTCGGGCTTTAACTATTACGTTTACAACAATACCAACCACAGCTATTGCACTGTAGCCATTACTGAATGCTTTGCTCTGTGTTGTGCTTGCTTGTTGTTTCCTTTTCTTATTTTGAAATGAGAGCGAAGACCAATCTTGGTCTGTCACAGGGTTCAATTACAACTCTCACAACACCAGATACGATCAGCAATCCATATGACCATTACATTAGCTCTGCCTTTGCAGGAGCATAGAATACAAACATCGGCTACCAACCCTTTGATAAGGAGGTGTGACTTGTCCCACCACACCAATATTCTCCACTTAACTGGCTGATGTCCTCATTTGTTTAAGTTTGCAGCTGACTGCCAGAATAGTAACTGATACAACATGAGTGCCATTAGTATGAAAAGTAACAGAGCTTGTACAAATTATTTGAACTTGGAATCTGGATTTTGGGAAACAGATTTAATCAAATTACCAAAATTTAAAACTAAAAGCATTTTACTCACCAAAAGCACCAACTCCACGGCTTTGGAAACACAGCTTCAAAATAATTAGCAGGAATGGCATTAGAATCTATTCATTGCTGTTTCTTGATGGCAAATAAATCTTTCACTGTTGAATTTAAATTTTCATTTTACATACACATGACTTTTCACAGGACAAAATCCCTGAGGCACTCAGTCGTTCTTTTTTCGTAGGGTTTTGTAGAAACATGATAATTCTCTTGAGCACTGAAAAGCACCACTCAGCTTCTGACATCAAGATAGGCATCGTGATTAGCAGTTTCAAAACTTTAACACTCTCTTCAAAAGTATCACAAAGCTAATCCTCTAGAATCAATTAAAGAAACAGAACTGCACCGCAACCTCTTCTCAACTCAGGCCTAGCACAGAAGACTTGAAACTCTCCATTCAACTTTCTTTTTTCCAGAAAAGGTATTTGTCTGGAAAATTTGTGATGTCTTCATCAAACTGATTTATATTAAATAAGTTAGCTTCAATTAGGTGTCCAGTGAACTGAAAACGTAATTTCATTTCAGAAAGGATGGCATCACATACTTCCAGAGCATCTCTTTTTTTTTTTATCATCAACAATTCATGGTTTCTTGGCAGGCACTGTTTTTTCATTTTCAAAACTAATCTCATTAATGATGGAGTCAACGTCATCTCTGATGTTTTGCATTACTGCTTCAAAGTACTTGATGTCTTGTTTTTCTTTGGTCAGATCAGTCATCTTCTTTTGAAACTGATTAAAAAGTACATCTGCATGAGGCATTATCTTATAAAAGAATGATAGCTGCAAAATGAATTCTTTATCTTGCAGTCTTTGATAGTATGAACCTTCTTCCTTAACAATTTCTTCCATGTTTTCATAAACATCCTTTACTACTTGCGAATGGTAATTCCATTGTGTGACAGACTTATAGGGCAAGCTTTTCTGACGAACATTGTGTAACATTTTTCATTTCTGTGGCAAATTTGAAAAGAAAGAAGAAATACTTGAAAGACGTGCAAAGAATATGCAGGCTTTGCAATTAACAGAGGCTGCTGTAGACATAATAAGGTTGAACTGGTGCACATAACAATGGCCGTAGTTTAATTAATTTATGTACCCGATTTGACTTGACATTTTCATCATCATAGTTCTTAATTATTAGTGAACTTGAAGATCTTTATTCAGTTCCATGCTAAACTGAATTAGGTCATGAAATATCCCATTATTTTGATAAGCATCAGATTCATTGTGGCCCCCATGAACCAGTTCCAAAGTGCCACAGAAATGAACACAATTTACAATTAAGTTGCATACATATCTGTTCTTTTCTAGTTGTTTGTTTTGGCTGTCAATTGTTTGTCTATATTGTGAATCTAATTTCTGTTGAATATTGCTTTTGCCAAGAAATGAAAAACTCAGAACATTATTCATCTGTCACTCTGACATTTCATGTACTTTCATTTTAGACCACATATGCCCAATATCAGTTATTTCAGCCTTCCACCCATGAGTGTGTCTCCCAAATAGCACACAAGGAAAACAAAAAGCAGAATATTTTCTCCACAGGCATAAATCCATTTATTCTTTTAGTAAATTTCCAGACTGAACTTACGGAATTGATTAAGGAGTGGTCTACCTAGTATTTCTATCTGAATTTTTACACTGAGATCCTATCGTTAAATGGTGTTTTTAATAATTCACTTACTTTGTTAATGTTTGTAATTTTCACTGTCAACTGAATATTCACTTAAAGACAACATTCAGCACATAGCTATATTGTTTCAATTACTTAACCTCCCAACAAACTACAAAGTGTTTGGGCAGAACTGAACTGCAAAAATGTGATGAGCAAACAGAAATACTACACTGCTGTTTTGGAAACAGGTACTCGACACATGGTGAATGCATCAGTTTTTTGTTCTGTACTAAAATCCCTTCTGTTGTGGAATAAACAAATACTAACATAATACCTCTTGGTTTCAAAATCTAACAGCATAATTATATTCAAATTATAGATAACCATTTATAATGATATTTAAGTGTATTATTTCTGTATTTAGTTTAATTAAGCATTAATTTTCATTTCTGAATTGCCATAACTTTATTCCATATCTACCAGGTTTTTATGGGATGTATTGTTGAAATGGATAGCAACCTCGAAATGTGACCATCTGTTCATACATCGTCATGCATTATCCTGGTATGTAGGCATCTCGAAGGGTAATTCCCACATCTCAAAAACTTCTCTGGCTGGCTCCAATTTGTCACTTGAGGTATGTTCATGCTGGGCAGCTGGATTGTCAAAGCTCAACACCTTCAGAAAAGAATGGAAGCAGCCGCGAGACATAATTTCATTGAACAAAGGTCAGCCATTCTCAACATTCCAAAGCTGACTGATATCTTCATTTCTTGACTTGTAAACTCCAGTCAGGATCAGAACACCAAGAAACTTTTTTCATTTCATACGAATCTATATCCAAACTGTCCTCGTAAATGATACGACCTTCCTTGTTGGTCCATATACACACTATGTCAAGAGGGGTACGCGAAAGAAACATAAAACAAAATTCTTCATTATCGCAGTTCCTAATAGAATAACATTTAGAACCTTGAGCTTCTTTGAATACATCCTTTTTGCTCCATTTACTAGAAATTTCAGCTTGAGGAGCTGTAGCCTATATTTCATTTCATTATGAGGAAACAATTAACCAGACTCAATAGAATTTGAATTAATTTGTCCTTATCCATCTTTGTAAAGGGATTCTTCCTGGTTATCATCTTCATCTGAGTTTTCAGTGACATCCACCCCATGTTCATCATCACTGGAAGATTCTCATTCACTGTATGGGTTTTCAGAACCAGAAGACTGCTCCAACAATTCCCTAATTTCTTCATCTGACAGACCTCTGCTTCATAACATTTTCACTTTGCAAAACAGACAGATTTAATGAAGTAATCACCAAAATAAACATGTGCTTATCACAAAGAGGACGTTTAAGCACAGAAAGAGTAACAGTGTGAGTCAACAACAGAGTTTTCAGTGACATCCACCCCATGTTCATCATCACTGGAAGATTCTCATTCACTGTATGGGTTTTCAGAACCAGAAGACTGCTCCAACAATTCCCTAATTTCCTCATCTGACAGACCTCTGCTTCATAACATTTTCACTTTGCAAAACAGACAGATTTAATGAAGTAATGCACCAAAATAAACATGTGCTTATCACAAAGACGACATTTAAACACAGAAAGAGTAACAGTGTGAGTCAACAACAGAAAATTATTATGTAAGAGATGCTGCACAAACAGACACCTGGTTGTTGAAAAAAAAGGGAGGAAATGTGGACCAACACCTTAACATGAAGCCACGGGTAATTTAATAATTCTTTTGAAAAATTACGACTAACTTCAAAAACTAGGAAAATTCATAAAATTTCATTAAAATAAAATATATAGGTAAGATATTACACATCAAGGACAGGCCTCTGAGGCCCAATGGTAGGTAAAGGGTTAAAAACAAATTAAAAGAATTTCTGAATGACATTTCCCTATACTCAATATGAAGCAGTCACAGCAACAAAAAAATTAATTATATTGTGTAAAGAAACCTTACGTTAAACTAACATGTTCCACATTATTATGAAATGTCGTATTCTAGATCTATGGAACAAGTCTTAATGTAATGTAATGTTAAACCAAGACTTGTTGAATGGCTGCAATGACTCTTTTGCTCAACTTGATAAATAACCATACATTGTGTTTGTTTGTGTGTCTATCGACCTGCCAGCACTTTCATTCGGTAAGTCACCTCATCATTGTTTTTTTATATATATATATATATATATATATATATATATATATATATATATATATATATATATATATATATATATATATATATAATTTTTTTTTTCCCATCAGTATTGCAGACCATGGAGAAATCTTTCAAACACACACACACACACACACACACACACACACACACACACACACACACGAAAGCATGTGCATGTGCACATGTGTGTGTGTGTGTGTGTATGTGTTTTCTTATATACAAATATTTCTGAACTAATACTTGATATGTCCACTCCTATACTGTTGGACAAAATACTCCATGGGCCAACATATAACATTTAATAATAATCAGACTTCAGTGAGATAGATACACTTTATTAATACACTATAATTTCCATTCCCATGGCTACTAATCTTTTTTTGTAGACAGTGATGTGACTTTAAGACACAAAGGGACAGAAATATTTACACATCTCCATAGCTGTAAACATATACCCTGCCTGCCGAATAAGCAGCTGCAATAATTTCCGTCTTGCCATCGCCATCCAAATCAACTGCAACAGACTTGCCTGAAAATAAAGGTTTCATATTTACAAGACATTCTGTAACATGAAAGCAACATCTTTTTTTTTTCTTTTTTTTTTTGCCAACAATGTCATTTTCATTAATGATACAGATTTATAAGTAATCCTGTATGTTTTGGCAGAAAATATCTTCAAATATACCACCTGGTCTTACACACTAAAATTTCCAGTATAATCACTGCTGCCATCCTTGAGATCTAGTAAAGACAAGTAACATTTTCAGACAACAAAATATCTTACCCATTGACAGGAGAAAATTGAAATTTACATAAGGGATGTGAACCTTCTATTTAAGAAAAGAAAATAATTTAGAAGGAAAGGTAACAACTCACTGAATATTAGAGGAATTGAGTCATTGACAGGCACATAAGCAAGATGTGAAACTTTACTATCTTTCTTTCAAATGCTTTTTTAACCTAGAATATACAGACAACCTGTTAGTGATTTGTGCCTTCTGAATACTTAATGGTAGGACTGTATATTCCCCTTCCTCCCCCCCCCCCCAATGCCACAACACAATACACACACACACACACACACACACACACACACAATGCAGCTGACAGGTGTAAAACAAAGTATAGGGCTATAGATAGAGAGATTCTGAATTAAATGTGTTTTGCTGTCAAGGGAGGAATGCATGATGCCTTGAACGATTACCATAGCATAATATTGTCAAATGATATTTCACAAAATCCAAAGAAATTCTGGTCATAAGTAAAGGCATATTGTCAACAGTATGATCGTATGGAGTATAAAGTGAAATTTGTGATTGCAATTGGAGAGATAAAAAACATCTACTCACAAGGTGGTGGCAGGAGAACACACACTTAACAGAAGATTATACTTGTGCAAGCTTTTGGAGCCTGATTACATGCTAAGCAAATTACATAAGTGATAAATTATGAAGAAGGCCATGAAAATACATATAATGATGACATATTGGAGCAGACAGGCTTATCAATAAAATCCACAAAGTCAAACAATGGAAATTGCAGGTTTGAATATCAACAGTATAGGAAAAGATAGATTGCTACTTACCATAAAGATGACACGTTAAGTTGTAGACAGGGACAGTTAACAGATAACAATGTACGAAAAGTCAGATTCCTACTTACCTCCTTGTCATCTTATGTGTAAATGTCTTTTAATTGTGCCTGTCTGCAACTTAATATGTCATCTTTATGGTAAGTAGTAATCTATTTTTCCTACATTGTTAATAAAATTGACAAAGAATCCAAAATCTGAATCAGTGTGTTACAATTACATCCCTTTCAACAAAACCCTGGGCAACAGATGTGAAGTAGAGCTGAACTGACCTCAAGCGGAATTCAGTACAATTCTTAGCCTGTGACCAGATCAGGAGTATCACACTTCAGAAATGAAATGTCAATTTTGCAGCTAGTTTAGCAAAATTGAAAATTTCTTTCCTCTCATAATTTACAGAGCAAAAACCATGAAAATACATATGTTTCTCAACAAACTGTTTTGTGAGGATGAGATCCAAACTAACTGCTCAGCTTAAAGTAAATTATCTAAAGTTAATCAACTTAATATGTACATGTTCCCAAAAACTCACCTGTAGTAGTACCACCTGTTTCCAAGTAAATATTTTTCTGATAACTCCATTCATTTGCGTCTTGGCTTACTGCAGTGAGGATGTAGTGATTCCCATCATCATCACCAGACAAAAGTATATAGGGCTTCTCTCTGTAAAAAATCAGTGTCATGCTCAGTATCATGTCAGTGGAGCCAAAGTGACAATTAAGTAAGCATAGTTTGAACACTGTGTATTATTTTAATCCATATTAACATAAAATGCAATAAAACAAAGAAAAGTCATAAAAATGAGTCAAAAGTACAGAAGGCACATTTTTATGTGTTGGGGACTGATGACCTCAGATGGTAAGTCCCATAGTGCTTAGAGCCATTTTTGTGTGTTCAGCCAAGTTAAAAATCCAATTTTTGTGAGTAAGTCCAAAACCTACACAAAGAAAAGCTAGAGAAAGAGAAAAATCCTTTGAAAAAATTATCATGGTTGCAGAAAACACCACTCACAGGAAACACAACTCACTTTTTTCACACATGATATCTCAATAATAGTAGATACAGATCAGTGGGTAGCTTCTGTCTCGTTTATTTTCAAAAGGCGTTGGTTAAGGTGCCACAATTTTTACTGCAAACTGTGACATGAATATACAAAGTATGCAACCTGTGAGTGGGTCAACAATATTTGACTGGTAGAACCACTTATATTGTCTTCGGCAAAAACACGTGTAGCATGGAATTTATCCCGAGGAAGCATAACAGAATCGCCAATATTGTCAACACATGTATGTGGTTTGTCACATAGATCAATATTTCCATTTAAGTTTTTGGTCGTGACACTGTTGTCTACATGAAAAATCACCAATTGATGATGCAGTCTGATGAAGACAGAGCAGCATCTTGAAGCAATGAGCAGTAGCTCTCTTTCAATGTGGGTAAACACAGGAGAATGTTCATAAATAAGAAAAAGAATCCAGCAACATCTGATTACAAAATTAAAATGAAATAGGATAGATTGCTACTCATCATACACACACAACTCACACACACATGGCCACCATCATCTCTGGTCTGAAACTGAAGGCCTCTGTGCCCAGTGAAAACAGCAGCCAAGGGTCTTCAAGGTGATACCACAAAGTGATGTGAAATGTAATTAACATTAAACATTAGGGATGATAAACTGAAAGTCAGGTTTGTTGAAAAAATTCTAAGAAAGTCAGTTCATATATTACAGAAACTACATACAAGACACTCATGTGATCTATTCTACAGTAGTATCCACATGCAATGAGTTCTATCATGCAGGCTTAACAACAGACAGAAATTATTCACTGACACAGTGCTAGGGTTGTAATAGGTTTATTTTATTCATAAGAAAGTGTAACTGAATTGCTGAAAGACTTTACTTAGGAATCCATGGAAGGAAGAGGACATTGTTCTCACAGCATCCTGCTGGGTGATTGCAGAAACTTTATTTGAGGTAGATTCTGGAGTAATTCTGCTATCTCCACTGCATATGCAGAGGATAAATCTCGAAATAAGCTAAGAATTATTAACATGCATAACAGAGACAAACAGTATCGCAAAAGAAGATCAGGTAGTAATTATTGGTGGGGGTTCACACTATATATAAATGCTTGTGATCAGGTTCTTAGAAACTACTTAAAATGTATCAGGTGGGTAGGCAAAATTCCATTATTAAAGTATTCAAACCAAATCTCAGGTATACTTCACAATCTGAACTTGCATATGTATGACACAATACAGGTGATCACATAAAAATAAGCATGTTATCCAGTATGGGTTGTAACTAATAGATGCATTTCTTCTGAAATGTATAGCATATAGCAATGAAGGTTCATCAGCTCATGATTTCTATTGGAACAGAAGAGACACTTGTAAGTATAAAAGAAAGATCTATCTTTCTGTTACATACTGTTGTCTTCTATTACTTTAAAATCTCACTAATCCAGCCCTCAGTAGTCTGGCCTCTTAGTAATGCAGCCCACATCCAACATCTAGTCACTCAAACAGAAATGACACCCAAAACAACGAATTATTGTGTGGAACTTTGTTGTTAGTCCATAAAAATGGTAAGTATCTTTGAAATTATGATTTTTGTTAAAGTTCAGTATCATGGCTTCTAAATGTAAGTACATTACACTAGATCCCAAGAAGAAACTGGAAATTTTAGAGTAGTTGAACTGAGTTTCTTCCCAGAAAACCATTGCTGCTGAGTATAATGTTCAATGAGCAACTATTCATCACATCAAAAAACAAAGAAAATTTTATTTGACAATAAGCAGCCCCAAAGGAGAGCAACTTGGGAAAATGGAGAGTTACGTGAAAGAGTGAGAATGAAGAACAGGACATAGCGCTTTGTAGATGGTTCATACAGCAACACAGTAAAGGAATTCCATTGAGTGGCCTTATAATAAAGGAAAAAACAGTTGCATTTAACGAACAACTGGGTGACAGCTATAAAACTGCAAAAAGCAACATAGCATGTGGCAACTGACAGTCACTGGAGAAAGTTGCTAAGCTAACGAAAAAGATACAGAACAGTTTGTAAAGGAGATATGGAAAATAATAGATAAAGAAGATTTAACTGCTGATGCTTTGTACAATGCTGATGAAACCAACTTCTCATAGAAAATGCTTCTTGCAAAAGATGAACGAGAAGACAGTTTGTGGGTACAAACAACAGAAACAACACACATTGTAATGCAAATTGGAGTTGTAAACTACTGCTCATGGTGACTTGGAAATCACTACCAGGGCAATATTTTGATCAAAAGAAAGCATGTATGGACAGAGGAATATTACCTTTGTGGTTCCTGAAACATTTGTACCAGCTGTGAGAAAAGTGCTGAGGAAGAAAAGGTTTCCATTGAAACATATCCTCACCCTTCCAATGTGACTCTGAAGTCTGATGGTGTATAAGAACTCTTTCTACCACCCAATGTTACATCCTTCAGCATATGGACCAGGGAATCATGCAATAAATTAAAAGTCATTATCGACGTGGACATCTCATCTCTTTGCTGAACAAATATGAAAATGACTTTATCGAAGCTATGCTGAGAGTGTGGAAAGTGACCAACTTGTGTGATACTGTTTACCAAACAGCAGAAGCATGGGATAAAGTGGAAAAAGCTACCACAAGGAAGAGCTGGAGAAAAGTGTGGCCATTAACTGATGCAGAGGTGGGAGCCAGTACTGAGTGACAGGGGTGAGCAAGTCAATTCAGAATCATCAGTTGCTGACACTTTGTAGATTGACATGTTCCACAAGCTTCCAGGAGGAGGGGAAATTGATGAAGTTGATGTTGCTAAGTGACTGAATGAGAAAAACTGTGAGTCAGAACAAACTTTAATGTGCAGTAAAGTAATGATGAAAGTGATGAAGAAGAGAGCAGTGATGAAGAGAGCATGAAGTTTTCTCACACTGCTGATGCTGGAGCTGCAAACATCTTTCTGAAGTACATTACGAACTCAACACTCATAAACAAGAAGTTCTTATGTAATGCTTGTAAAGCAGTTGCATGATAAGCATGCAACCACCACATATCATCATTACGAAAATTAAAAATGTTGAATATGTTTCATAGTGAGTGATACTGTTGTATATGTATACACACAAAAGTTTTCTATGAAAATGAAGATTCTTTGGATTTTATTAAGTGTAGTCCCTATGTGTTGACACTAAATTTCCGATTCTCTCAATAATCCGTCACTTCCATTAATCCGGCACCCAAATGCACAAAGAATGGTCGGATTAGTGGGAGTCTGATGAATACAATCTACTGAATTCATAAAAACGGCTGCAAAATTTGTGAAATTATAAAAAATTATTTAATATGATTTGGATTGAAATTACTCAGGATTTAGATATCTGTTACCTATTTGGAAAAATGGAATTAGTTTCATTGGAAACCTGTTATTTAAAGAAAATAATCACAGTATGACAACACAAACAAAACAGAGATTACATAAAATTTCCATATACTCAAAAGTCGGTATCTACTGACAAAAGAATTAACTTGCCTTAATCAAGAAACACACTTTTCAAAAATATTGGTTTCAAAAGAAACTTTCAGGCAACAGAAACTTCGAATATAAATTGAAATTAATTCAAATAACAAAAATTTTCCTTCTGTGGCACTAAATTAAAACTTTCTAAAAATGTTTACTATTGTTGAAAGTTATGTTTTAATTGCAAAAGTGTAATTTTCTAGAAGGATTTGTGGCAAACAAATAGGTTATAAATTGTGCACCAACAGCATATTCGTTAAGTTCAGATGTTGTTCCGTATTTCAGTTGTTCAGTCACCCTCTTGTTAAAATGAGATTAGGAAAAATGTTCTCTGATGTGTATTCTCACTATGTCGTCTACTAAGAAGTGTTTTGGAAGACAAAAAATGTCAAGAATTAAAGTGCTGAAAAGTGTTTCAATCAGAATGATAATAAAACTGACCCTATTGACAACGAGACAAGGGATGTTCTGCAAACTACCTGTAAGAAAGCCAGAAAAGATAAGTATATTCACTCAGTATTTGTAATTATTAGTTCCCAGTTATAAGTACATAATGCATCAGTGATTTGAAGTTACACAAAAAATGCACTTACAGTGATTTATGTCCAGCTTTATGATTATAGTGTGTCTGGGAAGCAATGTTAAATCCTGCAGGAGTCATTACGATAAAATTACTTTCAGTGATGAAAAACTGGAAGCCTGGAGACATATTAAGAAACTAAGCAGTGACTCAACAACTGCTGTAATGCATGCATAGTATACTGCCTGTCAATTAGTCCTTTTAGCTCCTCATAAATGTCAGAAGGTGGAAATGCATGAGTTTCCCATTATTAAATAAAGTGGACTAAAGAACATAAACCAATGAACTAATGTAGCCCCTAAGCATATCTGAACTGAAATATATCAACTGTCAATTCAAAGGACAGTAACACAGCAGATGCAGGTGACATCAGAATGAAACAGATAAAATATCGCAGAAAGGAAATGAGAGAATGGGTCCTTGAACTTTGTGGTAACTGTCCCAAAATGTAACATATCCCAAAATTCTGAAGGAAAACATGTGTAATATCTGGTTTGAAGTCAGATCCTAAAAGCTGTAGACTAATAATACTGTTGTGTCACTTATACAAAACTTTTGAAAGAATATTGCTGAGCTGCTTGCAGCACACGATGAAACCAGCATTATTTCATCAACAGACAGGTTACAGACCAGGAAAAAAAAGTACATCTCAGATTCTTAATCTAACCCAGTTTATAGAGGATGGGTTGGAAAAATGCAGCTGCAAACTGACAGCTGCTTATGATATTGTCAATCATTGTATACTGACAAGAAAGATCTATAAGCTTATCAAGAAATACAGTTTCCCCAAACTTATTGAAGGATTAATTAGAAACAGAAGGTCTAATATAGACTTTCTGGGAAAATGCTGTGTTATGGCTATGTTTGAAAAATGGCTTACCACAAAGATGCCCTGCTCTTTTTAGTATATATGCTAATGACAAGCCACTTCCAGAGCAGGACAGGAGTTTCCTTTATGCACATGATCTGCCTTTAGTAACTCATGCCAAGTTATTTAAAGATACAGAACTTTGGGTTATAGCAGTTTTGAAGAAGATGGGTATTTTATAACTATCAGCTGCACCCAAACCCAGTTCAAATTCAGCTGTGCACTTATGATAAATACAGACAGATACAATGTAAATACAGCATACATGGATGCAGCACCATATACAAAATATTTATGTATCACCTTGATATACAAGCATCATTGACATAAAACAAGGCTGAAAGTGGAACCCAGCAGTACAATACTTAGGTAGGTAATTGGTTGTAGCTGGTGCTCTCAGTCACAAACATTAAGAACAATGATATTATAAATCTGCTACTCCATGGTATGCCCTATGTGATACAAGGTAAACAACTCAGTAAATTAAAATGTAATGAAAGCTGAAGCTTTATGTTAAATCAAGACTGGAACCAAGATTTTATACTATTTGCAAGCAGTCAACTAACCTTGAGGCTATTGAGAACACCAGCCTGGTTCAAACTTTCATTGTCACTGATGTTTTCAACTATAATTTTTGAAACAAAGAAGGTGTTGAATGAGTCATGAAAGCTTATTACTGACCACAAAGAGAAATGGTCTGCATGATGTGTCCTCAGTCATCTACACTGAGGGGTCAGGAGTTACAGATGTAATCACAAAAATGACAATTTCCAATTATCACTACTAATTGCATTTGCAGAGAAATGCAAACCAAGATTCATTTGCTCTGCTGCTGGGCTGTATCTCACATTCTGCATAAAGGAAGATTTACTTCATGTGTTGCTGAAATGCTCTTTAGATTGCTTGTTTTTGGTGATTCATGGTGTAATCTGCTCTTATATCTGGAGATGTTCACCATTATTTATATGATATATTCATTACTTTTTCCTTTGCATTTTGAATTAAAAAGTCTAGAACTAACTTCCAAAGTTATAAATGCTGGCAGACTAACAATGGTCATAAACAGCTGTTAGTACACTTTATGGAAGTAGTCTGAAGTGGTTGCTTTTGTTTGTTAATGTATAACTTCATTCACTGCATGTCCCTTTCCACAACCTGTTTCCTCCACTTTTATCTGTTTCTCCTAAAAGTGAGCTACCAGCTGAGGCAGCCTTGAATTTGATACTTCTTTTACCTTTGCTTCAGTTTCTCCAATTCTGTAATTTAGTAAGACGTGGTCTTCCTTCCTGCTATGTAATTTCAATAAGGCAAGAGAACTTTATGATAACATATGAAATCAAGATAATGAAATGTAAATAAATTCTTAATGGATTTATGGTGACAACATTACACTTACCCTGATTGTTCATGCTCATCAGAAATGTAAAACAGATGTGCTGCACCAGGTGTCATAGACTGACCTCCCAAAATGAAATTGGCCTCAAACCCATCTGCAAGTGTATGTCTTTCAAATGTTCCTGTTCTAAAAAAAGGGAAAAAAAATTTAAAACATTATACACAGACGGAGTACCGCAGTAAATGGCCAGTGTACCAAAAATTTAAGAGAGTTTATCAGCAATGTGAAAAATAATTTTATCATTCTAAACAAAAATAAAGAACAATTCTAAAAGATAGACTAATGAATTACCTGAACAAATATAACCTCCTCCATAAGGCCCAGTTTCATTGTTACAGTAGCAGAAGTACTGAATCAATTTTAGTGAAGTTCGCTAAAGTACTAATTATGGTAATGGATGGTAATCGTGGAGCTTATAAAGTAAGCAGTAAAGATAACAACAAACGTTACTGTCAAGAAGACACTCAATGGTCAACAGGAACATAAAAAAAGACTGAAAATGTTTCTAAGCTTTTGTGTGGCATCTTTCTTCAGAGCTAATTAGAGTACTGCATGTACGCGTGCACGTGCACTCGCATACATGCACGTGAATGCACCCACCCACACACACACCCACACACACACACACACACACACACACACACACACACACACACACACATACACACCTACACTGCTCTATTTTCCTAGCAAGTAATAACACTGCAGCTCAACTGGAATGAGGGGTTTTATCAAGTGGATTGGCTGAGGAGATAAAGGAAATGGAGAGGGGAAGGCAAAGTTGGAGAAGAAGGTGGGATGGACAGACAGTAATTACATGGAATAGGAAAGTGGTGGAGTAACATTCCTGACTCTGTAAATGACGATCGCTGCCCTGCAAGGCAGTGAGAGTATGCTCTGTACACTCAAAACCCTTACACCTGTTATGTATAAGTGCTTGCTAATAAACAGTGTGGAAATCATATCCCTATGCTGTGTCACTAGTCTGCTATCGCACTGCTGGTATCCCATTTCCCCCATTGGTGACCCTGAATTTCCACATCGTGCTGGGATTTTGATATTAAGTTGAAAATCTGCCGTGCTGGTTACGTCGTCAAGAATGCTGCCATTACATATGGTACAAACTCACCACAGTGAACTGTGTCATGATGTGTGTCAAATTTACTGAGTTACTTCACAATCAACATTACAGATTTGACACCAAGTGAATCTATTCCTGGTATTACAGACAGAAGTGTGGCGGAGAGTCACAATAAACAATGGCCGGCCACATCCATAACAAACATTAATCTCAGTACTTTCAACTTTTGCACAGGACAAAACATTGCATATTCCAGTGCTAGTTATTTTGTGCATTATGTCACTCACATTAAAGATCTGAACCATACGGATGATTCCCACAGTGCTGTTACAGTTGAACGACAATGGCCCACGCCATACCACTCCATTGTTCCATTTAGTCATCATTCTGCCAACGAGCCACGGGATCAAGTTTTACACAACCTTTCAGTACCTGTGCTTTCCGGTTTTCCAAATCCTGTTTCAACCATAGCGACTAAACATGAGTTTCGTGAGACAGAACATGATGCACTCATATCCCCATCACACAAGCTGTGCTGGGCTTCAAAACAAACCTGCTTCCAGTGCAGCACTGCGCTTCATATTTGCATCACCCACACCCAACACCAAAACCAACTATGGCCTCTGACTCTGAGAATGCATTTTCCATGACCTTGTCTCAGCAAGGTCAGATAATTCTCCCTCCTGGTTCGCCCGACATCACACCTGCGTTAGCCGCGTCACAAATGATCGCACATTTGCACGACCTCTGTGAGACACAGAGAGTGTTGCTGGATAATAAATGGACTATTGCCTCCCTTCTTTATGGAGCCAGAACCTCATGCAGACTTTCACATGCATTTTCCACTGTCTCAGTCATTTGAAATTCAGAAAGTCATACCTACCGCATCGGCCCCGGAAATTCACTCACACTTGTGGCCATTCCTTGAACAACCAACCAAGTTCTACATACATTGCTGCATGACACTGATGCCAACCATGCCATGACATGACCCACCTGATCACAGATCACCCTAGTCAAGTTGCATTTTCTGCCCATCGTGTGCACCGATACTCCTGGGTCTCCTGCGCCGTGCCATTCCCACCTCATTATGGTGTCTTACAATCATTTGATTGAAAGGCTCCATCGCGAGATGGGGTGGAGCCACTGGCTGACTTCAAACATTCACTAAGGGAAAACCACATTGCAGAATAAACCTCAAGGAACAACTGTAGTTTTGGATGTTGTGGGTGGTATGATGGCCATCATTGGGTACAACGAGAAGTTCACCTCTTCTTAGCCACGTTGGAGACAATGCAGATCTTATGAGTGGCTTGCTTTTGGATGTTCTAGCTTCTTAGAAATACGAAACTGCCAAGACGCTACTGCTACAATGACTGACAAGCACGCCTGAGTAGCAGCTACATCTCATCATCAATGAGACTAATTTGGGCAGCAGCACACCGTCTTCACTCTGACGTCACCTGCAAGTTCTATTTGCCAGATTCCTGCCTGGTCACACATTGTGGACACTCTGGCTCCTAAATCTGCAAGAGAACATCAAAATAGTGATGCTAGCGCATGAGGAGACACCACTGGAGTTTAAACTTTGACTCGCTGACAGAACACAGGCACTATCACAACACTGCATTCTAATTAGCAATCAACATCACTATGCCGTAGTTCACACCCAATACACCTGCACCAAAACTGATTTTGCACGATGCCAGTTGAGCGGCCAACCATTCCGCATAGACGCTGACCACCCAACAGCATCCAGACCATCCCGAAAAGGGCTGTGCCCCCTGTCCTGCAACTGCTATTTACAGGACCATAAGAAGGGTTGAAACACGATACAAACACTTTTGACATCGTAATTGCTGGAAAATAAACAACAGTCTTGGTGATCTGGCTTACACCAGCATGGATGTTAGTGGATCTGTCATAACAGATATTCCCTACCTAACCACCTCTTATGTACCTGTTAGTCAATTTCCAAGGGCATAGGATTCTCCACAATTTTCTGCCTGACGACATATCCATCACATTATGTGATAATGACCTCATGTTTACTGCTACCTACATGGACAGGTGGTTGGATGCAAGCTTTGTCACACACAGTTTCATACATACCAACCCTGTTTCGCCAGAAGTTGACACGGAAGATCTAACCTCCCATTTTTCATCAGATGGTACACTCACCATCACCATTTTGGCTTATGCCACCGCTGGCTTTGCAATGCCTCCTATGGCTGCAACAATTCAAGGCAACGCTGCCAACATGCCCCCCCTCTTCAAATACTGCCACCGAGCCAGCAACAATTAAAAATGCTGCCAAGAATACTTCCTTATTTGCTAATGCTACCAGTGGCAACCTGTTAGTCGCACTGCCGATGTCATGCTTTGGGCATACCCCGCACCCCTTTGGCGCACCTTGCTGACTATAACATGTCTTCCATCATATCCACCATCACACTCCTGCCTACATCACTTCAGACACACGACACCCAGGCACAGCTTCTCCTCACATGCTCCGCACTACTGGATGGGGTGGGGGACATAGCGGTGGCATAACATCTCTGTCTCTGTAAATGTGGGTTGCTGTCCCCTGAAGATAGTGACAGTTAGTATGCTCTGTATGCTCATCACGCTTATATGTGTTATGTATCTGTACTTACTAATAAACAGTGTGGAAATTGTATCTCTATGCTTGTCACTATTTTGTTATCACACTGATAGTAACCTATTTCCCACGTGAATGTGGCAAAGTGGCATCAATGAGCTCACTGTGTCATAGGCTGGGAAGCTGCTCGTGGTGCACAATGACACGGAGATGAGGACTGGAAGGAAGAGACAGAACAGAGGAAGAGGGTGCCTGGAAAGAGTAGGATGTGAGTGTAGAAAGACTGAAATGGAGGGCATGAGGACAAGGGAGGAGATGGGTTTCGGACAGGTGATAGCAGAGACTGAGACCAAGAAGATTTTGGGTTGAAGTATGAATAGACGTGTTGCAAGAACAACTCCCATCTACAGTAGTCAGAGAAGCTGGAGTTGGTGGGTAGGACCCAAATGGCTAGAGCTGTTAATCAGCCTTCAAAATGCAGCATGTTGTGCTCAGCAGTGTGCCTACAATTGGGTGCTGTAAGACACCAGAAAATAGACCACATCCACATTCTGAAAAAGACTGGGACCATCTTTGTTTCACTATTTGATACAATTTCAGACTTATACAGTGTTGTTATTTCTATAATCTGTCAATAATTACCTTACACAGTCACAATTTCACACAATATGTAAACATAATATTTCATAACCAAAATTTGTTATCCCATCATTTCTTTTGGAACAGTAAAGAACAATAAAAGGTAATAATAGGTGATATTGATGTAATTAATACTTCCCTTTTATACACTTAATGAGAAGTACACAGATTTTGTAACTTTAAAAACTTTGTTTAGGAGATTATGATCAAAATGTTATTATTCATTACCTAATTATATTCCTCATGAATTTAATCATTAAATTAGTTTGGTCAGAAACAGAGGCTTCCAAGAAAAATACTTGAAAATAAGAATGTAATGCACAAGCCTTATCATTCTAAAAAGTTCAAATGTAAAACTGAAACTAAATTTAATTGACACCACTATTTTGTAACATTTAAACTGAAACTTCAGTTTAACTAATTCCTATTTTGAAATTTGTAAAACATTCCAGAAGCTTTGCTACATGTAACATGCAATTAATTGTTATCTGAAACAGTTCTTCTGTTAACTTCTTTGTAGGCAGTTCTTTAGCAATTCAAGTACTTTTGTCAAGATGTTTTGAGATTAAATAATGGAATAAACTGTAAGACAAATTACCAAAGAGTGTTTCAGTCTACTAAGAATCAACCAAGGCATTTATAATGATTACTCCTAACATATAACATATCTCCTATGCAACTGATGCCATTGAAAGATAACTAAGTTTGTAAATGACATATAATACATTTATTTGTGAGCTTTATTTACAATATGCAATATTAATAACAATTAGTATGAGAGCATGGAAAAATCTGTTTTACTGACTGAAATCACATATATGTTTTTTAGACAACTGTTTAATGATGATCATTCATTTCAGACTGACAGCCAGTTGGCAGTCATATCCACATAACAGACTGTGCGAAAGCATGTCTGATTTTATAGGCAGCCCTGTCTGTAACTGCATGGGACATGTCTGTGACATGATTGGAATACAAAATGCCATACGGGTTTATAGGACAGGTCTTGCATCTAAATCTTCCAGAGGGGTATGATCCCTTTGTGAAGAGACTGGGAATAGATACAGCATAAAGAAGGAGTAGATGAAGCATAAAGATGTTTCAGGATGTTTCATAGACTAAAATGGGCAGCAGGATATCACTTTGCGAGGCATGGGAAGGATTGTGGATAGGATGTTCCTCATTCACATTCCTCATACATAAGTAGCTGAAGCTCTGGAGACAGATGTGTTTGTTGGTGGTAAGCAATTGCTGGAAGGTGACCAGGGGGTGGATAAGTGAGAGTGTGATAAGAGTCACAGTTTGTTGGAGGTGTTAACTGGGAGAGATAAGGTTCAATACTGACTACTGGTCAGTTCTGGTCATAGGGGTTGACAATAAAAAAACGTTTTCCTGCTCCAATGATCAGGGAAGGAGAGAATGTCTTTGACAAATACAGCATGACTGAATCTGGGTGTGGGGCTAAAGGTGAGGCCTTTGGCTAGGACTGAAGCTAGCATGGGACTGAGGATTTTGGTAGCTAGATGAAGAGCAGTATTTGATTTTCGTTTGGGTTCTGGATTTTGTAGGATGTTGGGAGGGAGTTTTGGGGATGTAGCAGGTGGAAAATTTTAGCAAGGCAATGTCTAGGTGCTATGAGAAGTTGACATGCAAATATAGAAAGGGGTGAGGATATTTTATGGTTGGGGGTAAGACAGATATTGTTGGGCACTGACACTCCAAGATGGGAGTAGGGTTTCAGTAAATTGGAAAACTTTTGGATGTGGTATCTGAAGTGCTCTTCTAGTTGTTGGAGGACAAGGGTTTCTGTGGAAGGTGGGTGCAGGTAATGTGGTACTTCATGCACTAGATAATAATTATGATGTGACAGGCGTATTTTAAATCTACCCAAGTCTTTGAAGAATCTAGAATCATTAAGAATAATAAGAGTAGCAAATGAATGGTTCCAAACATATCTTGACAGGAAGTGACAGATGGTAGAGATGTATTCTCGTAAAACAATTTACCATATCCAAAATACAAATTCATTAGTATAGGAGATTCTACTTATTTATTTATTTATTTCATGTTCCGTAGATCTCGTATTGTGAGCACGTCACATGAGATGTGGAACGAGTCAAACATACAAAACAACAACATACAAAAAGATACAAAACAGTCTTCGTTAAATATATAAAAAATTTCTACATAACTGCATATAGTTAATACAAAGTTTAGAGGAAAAACAGATATTGTACATATAACAGCAGATTTCTTTGAGTGTTAATACAAAATTTCATGTTTTAATTTGGAGAAAAATTGCAAGCACATTTCTTTGTTAACAAGATGGATAATTCTATCTAAATGCTATTTCCCTTTTTGGGTCATAAAACTCTTCTAATGTATAAACAGACATATTTAACAAATATTCCTTTAGTTTTGCTTTAAAAAGAGATTCATTTTCTCTTAAACATTTTATCTGGTCAGGGAGATGGTTAAAAATTTTTGTTCCTGACCATTTGACACCTCTCTGAACAACTGTCAGGTTCTTAAGTTCACAATGAGGATTTTCTTTCCCTCTTGTATCATATTTGTGATAGTTCTTATTTTATGGAAATTGTGCAGGGTTCTTAATTACAAAACACATCAGTGAATATATGTACTGCGATACAGTGGTCATTATTTGCAGCTTTTTGAAAAGGTTACAGCATGATGTCCTAGGGGGTACTCTGCACATAATTCTAATAGCCCTTTTCTGGGCCACAAAAATTTTCTTTGCCAAAGCTAAATTTCCCCAGAAGATAATTCTGTAACACGTAACAGAGTGAAAATACCCATAGTATGCGGACTTCATAGTGGTTAAATCTCCAATGGAAGACATCATTGTGATAGCATACATAGCCGAGCTCAATTTTTTTAGGGTCTGTTGTATATGGAAGGACCAGTTCATTTTGCTATCAGTATGTACTCCAAGAAATTTAGACACATCCATTCTTTCTATTGGTTGATTTCCACATGTTACATTTATTTCTCTCACTTTTTTTTTTTTTGTATGGAACTGGATAAAATTTGTCTTACTTGAGTTTAGAGAGAGACCATTAACACTGAACCAGTTAATCACTTCAGAGAGTATGTCGTTAACTGACTCCTCGAAATTAACATCTGATTTCCCACTCATGAAGATGGTGGTATCGTCAGCAAAAAGAGTAAATTTGCAAGGCAGGCTTGCACACAATGGTAAGTCATTTATAAACATCAAAAACAACAGTGGCCCCAGAACTGAGCCTTGAGGCACACCACAACTAATAGAAGTCCATTCAGACTGAGCGGAGATATCCCTTGACTCATCTGAGCTGTTTAAAATTACTTTCTGTTTTCTTTCCTGCAGATAAGATTGTAGCCAGTTACCTGCAACACCCCTTATTCCAAGTAGTTTGGCTTTATGTATGAGAATGTGGTGATCTACACAATCAAATGCCTTTGATAAGTCGTAGAAAACACTAATTCCTATCATTTTTTGATTTAGACATTCAAGTACTTCATTTGTAAGAGCGTACACTGCATCCTCAGTTGAACAGCCCCTTTGAAAGCCAAATTGGCTCTTGTTGATAAGTCTGTTCATTATGAGGTGTTCAGTATTTTTATTGTGCATTAATTTTTCTAGAATTTTAGAGAAGGCTGTTAACAGTGAAATAGGGCGGTAGTTAGTGAGCTCAGCTCTATCACACTTCTTGTGTAGGGGCTTCACAATGGCATACTTCAGTCTTTCAGGAAAAATGCCTTGTTGAAATGAAGCATCAACAATATGGCACAGAATATCACTAATCCATTTACATGAAAATTTCAATAAATTATTGGATACATTATCTACTCCTGCAGAGTTCTTACACTTTAAAGACCAGATGACTGTTTGAATTTCCTCTACAGTGATAGGATTAATGTACATTTCTGGTATTATATTGGAGTATGCATCCTGATGTAAAGTCATAGCTTCCTCAACAGAGGGCCTACAGCCAATTTGTTGGGTTACTGACAGGAAATGCTTGTTAAAAATTTCAGCCACACTTTTTTGATTTTCTATTAAGTTACTTCCATGCCTGATTTTTAGGTCATCTGTGTCGCTTGTTTTTGTCTTTGTCTCACTTTTTATAACTTCTCAAGATAGTTTCTTACAACTATTGTTGATCTAGAGATAAATCAGTATCTTTTTAGACAATCTTTTGTGTATGAAAGTAACTGTAATCACAGATAAAACACAAGAAATCCTTATAGAGAAAGCAAAAAAATGAAATCCTCACCAATGTCTGCAGTTAGTCAATAAGCAAACAAATAATGTTGAACAAGAAGGAAACACACAGCATAAATTTCAAATTGAAGAATGAAAACAACACTCACATTAATTGAAGATCAGAAATGTAGATGTAGTAATCATTCTCAGGCGATGAAGTGACTTCAGTTGGCTGAATGCTTGCTTTTACTGAAAGTGAAGTAACTGTTTCTATAAGAAGCTGGATAAGCTTTATGATAGGAAAGAGTGTCTCCTTAGCTCTCTCACCTTCTTGACAAAGTGCTGAGACTATGGCATAATACCAATATTCACAAGGATCACCCATCATACAAATACCATGGCTGCCCACTGGATCACGCGAAAAGCAAGTCTGGCAATTGTATGAGAAAGGATCTGGTATATTCGTCAGAGACTGGACACAACATCTAAAGAATTGCTCATACGCCATTTAGAGATGGCTTGTTTACTCTTTCCTTATTCTTGGGAACTGGATGACACTGTCTCTTGAGTTCAGGCAGACTGATCTCAACACAATGATACAACCAAATGAGTCTCCACGTTCACACGCCTGGCAGCAAGAGAACAGCAGCCACAAAAACAGCAATAATGAACAAGAACAAGTCTCATGGTGAAAGAGATTGATGAGATGGCAAAACCATTTTTGAAAAAGGGGCTTAATTTTGCACCAACACCAACAGCTGATGCAGATTTCATCACTGGCGTAGAACAAGTAATTTCTACCCTCCTGAGAAATGATGCAGAATAGATACCTTGGGAAACATGCTTGTTTAGTCACTAGAGCCATTCCACTGAAGACAAACATCCCAAAGTGGAAACATCTCCCATTTGAGAACTATGGAATGATCCTGATATATTCATTTTGACATGCAGACAAAGAAAATGTCGGTCGACTACTTCTGCTGTCAGTATAGAATCACTAATAGCAGAACTTATTTGAGGATCCAATTTACAGGAAATTAAAAGGAGACCTGACCAAGTAGAGTAAACAGTAACATCATCAAGATCCTACGCCAGTCTCTGGCAAAGAAAACCATCAAGAAGCTTTGACCACAGACAGCTGCCCACTGAGCCCCTACAGCTTATCAAAAATTCACAAATAACACTCCTCCATGTCCTATTTTAAGCAACATAGGTGTAGCTCCATACCAAATGACCAAACATCTAACTGCAGCACAAAGCCCATACGTCAATAAATGTCAGCACTACATCAGGAACCCTGTACACATCATTCAAAGGCTACAAGAATTACGCCATTGTAACAAGAACCTTATGGTTAGCTTTGATGTTGTCTCCCTCTTCACCAGTGGTGCTTGCTGATTCCCTTGAGCTGTTCGTAGAGAACTTCAACCCCACAGTAACTAACCTCTTCAAATTTGTCCTCACATTTACATTATTTCTCTTAAATGGTGATTATTACGAACAAACAGATGGCATAAACATAGCGAGCCCTCTGTCACCACTCACGAAGGATTTAGAAGAGAAACATCTGAAAAGAATTGCACTGAAGCCCAAACTTCTTTCCAGATATGCCAATGATATATTTGCGGTGTGGCCACACAGGACTGCAAAGATTTATGGCTTTCTCCAAAATCTGATCTCTCTGCACCCCAGTATCAAATTCACTGAGGAGACAGAAGCAAATAGTGGACTCCCATTTCTGAGTATCCTAGTCAAGCACATAGTGGGTGGCACTATGTGACACAGTGTGTAGAGGAAAGCCACCTACACTGATTTGTATCTTCACAACTCCAGCTGCCTTCACAGTGTGAGGGTGTGGTACATATATTGGTACACAGGGCCTATGAATTATAAAGAAAGCCTGCCACTGGGGCTCAACCACCTTAATGACCTATTCAGGAAGAACAAAGGCAGTGGGAGATAATGGTGATGTGCTTTCAGGTGGGAGGTACAGAACCAGCAAATAGAACGAGATGAGGATAAGACAATGTTGTAACTGACATACACTGGCAAAGCGTTGAATGAAATCAGCAGAGTCTCAGCTCAACAAAACATTAAATGAGTTTTCTGTCCACATCTGAAAACATGTGTACAATTAGATATGGCAAGAGATGACTTAGGAGCTCTTAAATTAGGTGTCTACTGTATTCCATGCAGATGCGGTACGGCACACATCAGGGAGACTGTGCAGACAATTGAAGAAGGGCACCGGTAACACAAGAGACACTCAAGAAAGTAACAAAATCTGCATAAGACTGCATAGTATAGAATTTTAGACCATATATTGGGTATTTCAATAATGGGTTTGGTCATGTGTTTACCAGAAAAACACATGTTGCTTTGGATCACATTGTTCCCTAAAACTTTGCACACTCTTAAATTAAATATTAAAAATTGCAACACCATCTTTTGATACCTATACTTGTACAATGTTGCAATAGTCAACTTATGTTCTTATGAACAGCAAAGAAAAGATGATTTTAAAGAACCAAAATTACGACTACATTTTCAACACACAAACATTCAAAACTAACAGACTCAAACTATTTAAGCATGAACATCAGTCAGTCCATTTTGATAAAGACCATGACTTTTGTAAGAGACTGTAGAAGTACTTTTTTTTTAAATCTTGTGAGAATTTGTTGCTCATCAGAATGCTTAGAAGACAGAGTATTCACAGTGTATAATAAATCTTGTCAAACTTGTTGTACTGGGCCATTATCAAAACATGAAATATTTAAATTGCACAGTAAATCAAAATTCCATACCACACTCAATTTACAAACTTGTTGACACAAGAATTCTATCTACATGGTTACATTATTAAAGTAATACACAAACTTAGAAAGTCACTATCAAAGAAAAATAAACTTTAAAATCCAAATTTTCTTAACCACTATTGGGCTCACATTCATTGTACCATTAGTACTTTGGAGAGCAGCCACTTAGAAGAATACTGGGCCTAGGAAACCAGCCATTTATGCCATTATTTAATGCATTAATAGCATGTATGTAATTGATGTATCTTCAAGAGTAACACATACTAAAAAGGAGCAAGCTCCAAGACTTATTTTTCTTATTTACTTTAGTTCTTTGATGGACTGCAAATTTTAAAATAATGATGACAAAAAGTGCAACTATCCTCCCAAGAAAATACTATGAGGTGAGTTATTGAGCAATTTCTTCCTCTTGAGCTTCCAAAACTACTTGCTCACTCAACTGACATATTTGTAGCAAAATTACAGAAAACTGCAAAACCTAATGAGTACATGCACGAAATTGCCTCAATGCAATCATAGTAACTCAGGCATTTGTAACAGCAGCTGCTAAGTTCACTATGTTTCTTGTGAAATAATTCTAGAAATTGACAACAGAAGACCACATTAGTCAAGGGACACATAGTGAGACATCCGCACATTGTTCTCATAAGAAATGAGTCCAGTTATGGAGCAATACATGGCTCGTGCATCAAAAAAATTGCAGCCCAACCTATACTCGCATACAAAAAGTTGTCGCCAGAGCTACGCTTGGGCTTGGTCTCCAAAGTGTGAAACACAGAAACTGTAAATTACATTTCTGTAGTTAATGATCACTACATGGAAGCAGAATTAGTATATGAAAATAACCAACACCTGTTTTGTTTGTATCACAAATACTGTCTTCCATTTGTCACCAACCCAAGACATTAGAATATATTAAGGCTAAATCCACCATGTTTGTTAGTGAGATTCCAGAAGTCAAGATGGTGTTTTGAATTCTGAGAGACAGCTGTGATTTATGGTCATGTGTATTTTACGTTATTGTACTGTGCAATAGTGGCAAGTCCAGGACTGTGGCTACTGTACAATAGTGTGACATGGTAAAATGGTGCATGACTATGAGTTCATGTAAACCTGCTGAGTAATATACCAGAGATTTTAACTAAATTTGTGACTAACATTTTTATTTATGAAAACACATTAGCACTATCACGAAAGTTTACAGTGCAGAATATGAACTTGGAAAACCAACTACATACTTTTAACACCGACATCAACATCAAGAATTAAGTTAATTATTATAAACCAGAAAGAACTAAAGGCTCAAATGGATGTCAATATATTGGGCAAAAATAGCTACATTTTAGCAACAAAAAGTGAAATAGTTGGTGGACAGAGCACTCAGATTTCTGAGGTCAGAAGTGAGCTAGGTGGACGAGTAACAGCTATAAGTGAAAAAGTAGACAAGTTGAGTGAGAAAAGAATAAGACAGATGACTGGTTAACTAACACAGAATCCAGATCGCAAACAGTAAAACTGGAAGTGACTGAAATAAAGCCAGGACTCAGAAATGAAATTTCTGCTGTACATTAAAAGATCAAATTAAAACTGCCAACAGCCAAAATATTGTTCATGTAAGTACTTTAAATAAAACAACTGGAAAGGCAAAAAGTTTGTTTCAGGCTGCATATAACAACTGGTCTAATATTCCTGTGAAAAGTTTCCCTGGAGATGGATTTCACAGAACACTGCAAAGATAATCTACTTTCTGAAATGAGAAATGAAATAATAATTAAGTTTGTAAAGAGATTTCTTGAGGTGGAAGTAATGTGGTTTTGTATACGTAACTGATGAAGAAATACTGTTAGGAAAAGAAGAGACTGAAGTCTCAGATATAGTGAAGTTGTTAGATGCTAAAGGGGGGTAAGAAGAAGAAGTGAGTTATCTAAAGTCTGTTGTGTTGGAAATGCCAAAGTCTGCTCAGGAATCAGATATTGGGGAAAGGAGGAGGGAGGGCAGTTGAAAGTCATGTAAATACCAAACAAAACTTAGAATGTGTAAAACCCAATTTTGGTGACCTTAGGAAAAGTGTCTCATAACAATCCCTTTCGAGAAAAGCTGGCAGTAATAAGTAAACAACTGTATCCACAATGGTGGAAAGAGTATCAGAGATGGATTCATAAATGACTCAAGGGAAGATTGAGTAATCTACACAAAAATTCACTATATGAAGAAAAACTGTCTGAAAATGGTAGTGAAAATGTGATGGATCACAATCATTAACTGAATGTTAAAGTAATGGAAAAAGTAACTGATGTTAATAACAGTAAAGGTATTGAATCTCATGACACAATGTGATATGTTGGAAGCGTATGTTGATGATATACAGGTGAAAGTGGGAAACCATATATACAGAAGGCTTAAACATATATACTGGTACTTAATGACTACTGACTGGAAAAGAAAAACTTTTCACGAACATATGACATTAAGGGAACAGTCATTCTTAGAATTTCTTGTGCCTGGCAAACAGAAAGTCTCTAGCTGTGCAGTGTTATTCTCCCAGTGTTAATTATTAGCATTGCACTATTTTTTGTGTTCTGATTTTATCCATTCTGGATTTTCCATTGTTTAATTTTATTTATTGTGTTAATGTATATGTTATAAATGTCTTGCAATTATGTTATAAAATGAAAATTCAAGTAAACTTTACTTATACTCTGATAAACATTGCTTCTGATGATAACATTTCATCTAACTAACATGATGTTTTCTCTTTATATACTAACTGGTTTTATGCAAACTTTATTTCATAAAATTCCTTGTGTTTAGTAGGATACATTGACGTTATTCTACACTTTCCTGTGTGTCTAATCAATGTAGCATTTATTTAGGGCTAAGTTTTCAACAAACACACACACTTTAGTGGTCAGGCAGAAAAAATTAGCTATTCATGTTGTTAAGAGTTGCTTATTCACACACGACATGGAGGCTTGATAACTGTTTCAATGCCAAAATCAAATCTTCTTTAATTTTTTAAACCAAAAGTATAGCAGTATATTGGAGGAACCAAAGTCAAATACAAAGATAATATCTTAGTATAATCTCCACTACTATAAAAAATTTAACACAAGTATCTGACGTACAAATATTAGACCTACTTGCAGAGAAACAAGAACTGTTTGTTTCCAGCTGAATTTTCAATCGGCACCAAAGTGTGCACTGTTATGAAATTTCCTGGCAGATTAAAACTGTATGCCGGACTGAGACTCAAACTCAGGACCTTTGCCATTCACAGGAAAGTGCTTTACCATCTGAGTTACCCAAACATGACTCATGACCCATTCTCACCACTTTATTTCTGCCAGTAACTCATCTCCTACCTTCCAAACTGCTACTCAGAACAACTTGCTGCCATGTTTTATTGCATACCTGCTGTTTGTCTGCCACTGGTCGCTTACATTACTTTGATTAAAATGTTATTTTTCAAAGAGAATATTTTTTTACATCTATAAATAATTCATAGTAATTCAGGGTGTATACATGGACAATGAAACAAAATTCACAGATTTTTCCCAGATTTCCCAGTTGAAAATACACTTTCTCCCAGGTGAAAATACATTTTTTCCATGTTAAGTGACAGTATACTTTTCCTTGGCACTGTAAAACTTATCAATCCTTTGAATTTTTATTGTTTTATACATCGATGCAGAATTTCCCGGCACTTACAAAACGAAACTCAGAGGGAAAAAAACACGTTTTGGAAAGACCTTTGATGTGCAGCAACATGTATGCTGCATATTTTTGTGTTACGAAGGTATAAATTTGAATTCCACCAAACACCGCATGTTACTTTCTGAAGCATTTAAATAGAGATTGCAACATGCTTTTGTAAGCCAGTCATAGCTCATGTCACATGATCTAACCAGCTGATGACAGCGTAGGACACGTGATGTAGTCAGCCAATAGCAAGATCACTCTTAAGTAGTGTGAACACTCAAATAAGGAAAGTTAATGGTTTAAATTAATATACATAGTGTTGCTACAAGAAAAACAAAGTTTTTCCATATAATAGTGATCTCAAAGATTAATAAGCTGCAAGAGAAGCTAAGCTTCCACATATAATGTTGATCTTTTTTTGCGCATGTTACACTTGAAGATACATCACAGAAATGTGCCAGTAAAATTTTTAATAACGATGTAAATGTCTGATCTTCTGGGCTCAAAATTGTTCTAGATGGTCGCCCTCAAAGAGTTGATTTTTAAATGAGAGTCAAACGCTCTGTGATTTAAGAAATTCATCGTACATTCTCGCACGTGGCTCATCTTGTGTAAAAGGAAATTTACTCTGAAAGTAACGCTTTTCAAATCACCATTCACAATATTTTCCTGTGACCTGTTAAAAATTGGTTCATTTCAGCAGTTGCCAGAGAGCAGCAGATAACAGGTGTCACTGCGCTTGTGCAACTACGATGACGCAAGAAGCCTGCATGTTCGTACGTGTAAAACATTAAAAGATCTTGCATTATGTCATAAAAGGAAAGTCATCATAGGATACTTCAAGATCATTGGAATTTTGTGAACCATACTAAAATGCATAATTTGGCTTAAAGTGCTCATTCGTACGTCCAGACTCAGATGCAAATTTTCTTCGTACCAGTACTGCATTATCTCGTGTTTGGTTCTTTATTATGGCATAATACCATACAAGCTAGAAAATGGAAAATGTGCACTTGAAATGCAGCGAACAGTTGAAATTAGCCAACAGTGTGAAATTAAACACTTCGTTTCAAATAAATTGACTGCCTCACTGCAAAAGATTAATAAAAGCCAAATCTCTTTCACAAACTGACAAAAATAACTTCATTACTCTGCAAGGCGATTAATGCTTGACTGTCAGAAAGGTGGAAATAAAATCTGAAACTAATAACATATTTTAGCCTTCCGTAATTATGCGAACGTATTTTAATTCATTTAATAGCTCCCAGCCATGGAAATTTGTTTTGCTTTCATTTAATGTGAGAGCAATAAATGAAGAGGAAACAGCAAAATCACTAAACGTAAACACAGGTCACATGGAAACTGCCCACCTCCCCACTACAACTCAGGCTGCTCTGTGGATCAGCCCCAGATCTCCGATATTTCTGAACCAGGGCAATATTAGACAGTGGTGCCCAGCCACACATCTGTAGCCAGAAGCAGCAGAAGGTACTACTCATACGTGACTCAACCATGCATTCACAAGAGCGCCCCCCCCCCCCCCCCCCCCCCGCAACTGCTCAAATGAATCTAATGTAAACAGCTGTCATGTCACGCTCATCGTAGGCAATTTGTTGTTATGAGGCACTGCATAGTCTTTGATACACTTTGCTGTTGGCAGACGCTTGTATGAGCACTGTTTTTTATTGTTGTATATGGCGTATTTCCTTTGTGACTGAAGTTTTTTTTTTATTTTATTTTTTTACATGTTATGTTGCTGCAGTATTATTCTGCAGAAGTGGGATACAGTAATATCCTTTGTTAGAGTATTGGTTCTTACCAGTGAAAATCACAAAAATTTAACTGAAAATGTAAACAATGAAAAATTCCCTGTTTTCTCCCAGATGAAAAAATTCCTAGGTTTTTCCCAGACCTCCCAGTTGTTCCGGGTCGTATACACCCTGATATTATTACTTGTCATACAGCTTTACAATAAACACCGCCTCTCAAATGATGAGACCTATAGATAATTATAAATTACTTTATGGAAAAGATACTTTACTATGATCTGATAGCTACATACTATATTTTTATATAATCATTAAATCATAAGAAAATTCTTTATAACAGAATTAAATGTTTTAAATTCTTGCTTAGTAAGATATAAAACAAATTTGTCTTTGTTATGTTCCTGCTCTTCTTAATATTTATCTGAACTGTGATTATGTGATTACTTCAGTATCTTATGAATATAAATGAACTGTCTTCCCAATTTTCTCAGCCAGATATTTCATTAACCACAAACAAAACTGTTTCACTGTTGTTCAAAACAATTTTTAATCCCAATCCCATCAAAACCCATAGTTTATGACATTAAAACCATTCATTGACCACTGTTATATTATTGGTTTGCATAAGTAGATGGAAATGTATTTTTGTGTGAAGTTTTCTACTGCTGTGTCAGATACATAACATGTTTCATCCTTGATGGCCTACATTCCCTAAATAATTTTAAATCTTTTCACATTACATTAGCTCAAAACTTCAGCTCTAAAAAGATAATTAGCAAACTTGCTTCACAAAGAAATGTAAAGTATAATACAAGGCCAAAGGTATGTTGTCAATTTTTATAATTATGTCTTGCAGAGAATCAGAATAGCACATATAACACTCAGAATACTAACTCACCTGAAGTCTTCTGGTACAGTGTAAGCATACACATTTCCATAGCTGCCATTATAGGCTGTCACAACTATTTCTTTCACACCATCAAGATTAATATCCCAGTAATACACATCAAAAGGTTGACCAATTGTATCATCAACAACAACTTCCTGCAGCTGTAAAAAAATATAACAGTATTACAAATCTGGAGTCTCATAATCAGACTTATATTCGAATAAGTGCTGTGGTAAATTTTATTATGAGAGTAAATAGATTATTAAATTTATTTGACAAATCTATGGGTCAGTATAAAAAAGAATATAAGCCAAAAAGTACAAGCAGAAATAAGACAATTTTAAAGCAGCAAAATTTCCTAGGGTTTCTTGCCTCATCAGTTTGCAGTGTGTCCATGATGCTTTACAAGACATGTTATTTCCTTCCAAAATGTCACAGAACACTACGGTTTGATTCTGCAAGAAACCCAAGAAGATAATTGCAGTTACAACAAATGAGAATATTCATTTGTATATTGCAGTTTAATCCAAAAGACCAGATTTAGGGGTACTGAGTAAATTGTTGACTTGCATCTGCTTTATCTCTGTCTCCAGACAACAAAGTTGATAACACAAGATCATCACTGCAGTACACTTTGTCGAGTGCCACGAGACATAATAAGAAGGCTATTACATGGCTAGAGCCACTGACTTTATACAACTAATATAACTCATTATCTAGCTGAGAACAATCACTCTGAAATGTGTTGCATTCTTGTTTATGTTTCTTACTGATTCTGTGCTCCATTCTGCCTAGTTTTGAGTTATCACTATTTTGTGTTTACTTAATCAAACTGTTAGACTTGGCAGTTGATTCTATTTGGACATGACTATGGACTTTCTTGATTGATTGCAATCTATCATGGTTATGACATCGAGGTATGGACTCGGTTTGCATGCTATTAGCTTATTCTGTGTTGTGTAAAAGATAATGAAATAAGTCTCTTTTGCTAAGCCATCACAAGCAGTTGCATGACAGTGAGGACTCCAATGAAGTGTAGGTGATAGGCTGACAGACCAATTTTACAGTTAAAAAGGATCTTATATTGATGAAACTGTGGCAGCAACAATTGCAACTTCACATACCCAACAACAGGTATATCAATTGCAACAACTGGAACAGCAGAAGAGGAGCAGCTTGCTCATGTAACAAAAAGCTAAGAAGGCTGCACAACAGCATCACATACTACAGCTGCTTAACATGTCAGTGCAACAACCATTTCATCCAGAAAATGGAGACCTGAACTTGTACTACAGATGTCTGTTGTTTCACTGCCAGACTAGTAGTACCAGTGACATAGCTCTGCAGTGCACTTTCATTAGCTAATAACCAACAGTTAATGTGTCTTCTACAGAAATTGTAACCTCTTACTAAGGTCGAATGCATAGAATTGTTGGAAAACTCATGTTGTAGCAAACACACTCACATTTTTTCATTGTCGTAAGAAATCAGATTAACCACACACTGCGTGGGAAGCTGACGTTGAGGCCCAACATAGTAGTATCAACTCAAATGTCAAAATGAAATTTATAAATAGTGTATAATAATAATAATTAGGTATGCACCTAACAAGGAAGTTTCTGCACTGGCAGTTAATCTAGCAAACTGCAAAAAATTAGAAACAGCAAAATAATTTGTAATGTCAGCTGCAGTAAAGGAAGATTTTGATGAACTTAATATGATTTCTATAAAACAACATTCCTGTTCATGCCACACTAAGAAAGACCAGAACACATGCAGTATGTCATCATCAAATTTGGAAGCAAAGTCTGATATGTAGATAATAAAAGCTCTAGAGGATCCACACAGCAGCTGCACATGTTTCAGTCTTCACAGGAACCCTAATCAGCCCAAGGCTCTGTACTGAAATTGCCTAAACTGTTTTTCAAATCATTCTCACACTCAGTGCCCATACAAGGGCCGGCCGGTGTGGCCAAGCGGTTAAAGGCGCTACAGTCTGGAACCGCGTGACCACTACTGTGGCAGGTTCGAATCCTGCCTCGGGCATGGATGTGTGTGATGTCCTTAGGTTAGTTAGGTTTAAGTAGTTCTAAGTTCTAGGGGACTGATGACCTGAGAAGTTAAGTCCCATAGTGCTCAGAGCCATTTGAACCCATACAAGGAAATGATCTGTGTGCAGTACTAATACACAGGGACAGTTTGCCAAAGTCACACTGAGTCAAACTTGGCAACTAAGTCCTGACAACAGTACAGCATAAATGTACTTCAACCACAGCTGAATCCTTTCACACCATGATTACAAAAGTTTTCTCTTCCATTAATAATTAACAAGCAGTCAATAGATTTTCTTGTTGATGTTGGTGTACCAGACCCCATCATAAATGAGAAGAAGCAAGTCTATATCTAGATTGGTTCACAGCCACCCCAACCTGCATAATGATGACTAAGATCCTATAGCAAACAACACATCATATTGTGCAAAGTTCAGTAAAATTACAGTAACAGTGTTGTACGAGAAAGTCAAGTGATCACTTATATTTTTAGTTGTTCCCTCACCAAGGACAAAAAACATATTGGCAACCAACTTTTTCAAAACTTCTGATTTCAAATGATAGGCTGTATTAATTTTTCATCTACAATGGTACCATTCAGTGATTTCAAATTTCTGGTCTCTTTCCTACAGGTTTAAGATGTGTCAGCAGTTATGTAGTTCATGTTCAGTTCAATTCTTTTCCAAGACCTCTTTACTTAGAAACCAGACCAGTCCCAGCAGCATTATGAGAGGACCTCAAAAGTGAGTTAACCTCTTAGTGAAATATGATATCCTCACTTCTATTCCATCTAGTCAATGAGAATCCTGTTGGTACTTTTATGCAAACCAAATGTTTGTGGTGATTTCAAAACAACTGTAAACCCACAATTGGTCACTGACACGCATCTCGTTCTATGAATAGAAGAACTAATGTTAAAACTACCTGGTGGCCAGTACTTCTCCAACATAGACATGGTTTAAACATATGCTGCCTGACAAAAAAGTAAAGCACCCAGGAGAGGTGGTCAGACATCAATGTGTAACTTCATACATGTATATGTCTCTGTGACATGTGGCATTAGTTGCATTTTTTTCATTTTTAGTGTTGTTACCAGACATGGTAAAGTACATAAGGGGTGTGAGCAACATCAGATGTCAAAGACAAGGAGATGCTGCATATTCATGAAAGACAGTGTTATCAGTACCAGACAAATTTTTGAAGACACTTCATTTTGGGTTACCATTCTGTTTGGCCAGTCAAACTGGGCAGCATCCAAATTTATGTGACACTTAGATGTGATGGTAGCACAATGTTAAACTGCATGTGAACATGAAGGCAGAAAACTGCATGTGAACATGAAGGCAGATATACCGATCATCAAGGTTCCTGTTGATGACACTCAACCACCACAAGGGAGTGTGCCATAATTTGGCACACCTTTGCTTGTGGCAGGGGACTGGTACATTTTCATAGTGTGCGGGCTAGCCCACCATGAGTGCCATTGGGAGGCAGTGGCAGGAGGAGAGGATGGGCACAGGTCAGTTGGAGCAAACAATCAGACACACATGTACAACCAGCAATAGCAACTGGTACAACATGATGTGGGACTGTTAAAAGGGTACCTTAAGGAGTTGATTGATGGATTGTATGTCCTGTGCATTGGAAGCATGTTATATAGCTGAAATCCAATGAAAGTTTGACCAATGGATATGCTGATGCTACAATATTGCACAGCTGAAGTGTGTAGCTGGGCATGCAGTGGAAAAGGAACATGATATTTTTGGTGAGCCTTATTGCTGTTTATCGTACTTTCCACGGACTTGTTAGATGAACTGTGTACTCTAATCTTTGTGGAACCACCAAACGTAATTTGTGTTGAGTGCCAGGTTCTCATTAATGAAGTGGACCAGTGTTTGTTGTAAATGCCCTCAGACTGCAGGCTTGATTTCTGTACACGCTTGTTTTATGCTAATTTTTTGAGGCTAGCTTGTAACACTGTGATGGTGCTTGGAAAAACAATGTCTGTCAGTTATGTGTGTGCACCCAAGCACTTGGATGTAGTTAAACTCACACCGAGCCTACATCATTATTTGTAGTAAAGCTGAGTGAGTTCCCATGATCTTTTATTGGTTCTTAGAGTCAAATGTTTGTTGTCGTGTTACAGGTGGCTATTAGCTGAAATGTAGTGCACCCACTTCTCCTTAAGACTGCATTACTTGATGAATGTTGTCATTTTTAGTATATCTCAGGATTTCGATTATTGGTTAATAATTGGTATCTTGCTTGTGGCTGGAATTCTTCTTTACACTGTTATACAACTGGGCACTCTTTACTGTCACGGTTTTAAGGTATGGCTGTCAAAGGGAAAAGCGCAGGCACTATGTGCAAAGGGAGTTGTTACTGAATGTTTCTGTGGTCAGATTCTAATATAGTTTTCCTTTCAGATGGGTCTATTGTGATATCATTTGTATTATTTGTGTCGGCGTGATTCTGTGGACTGTTCCACTGCACACAACTAAGGTGTCCACTTGTACTGACTGTATTGTGATGGTGGACCAGCTGACTTGAGAAGATGATAAGATTAATTCAAGTTATGTATTGTGTACATATGTACTAACTGTGGTGGTAAAAATTTGAAAGATGGTTCAAAGGAATGCTTAAATTTTACTGTGTTTTAAGTTTTTATTTAATTGATTGCATAATAGATGAATGCTTTGAAAGGGCATTCTGCAGTCACATTTTTAACTTGATTACCGTCATAACGAACCACAGCAACAGTAATCCAACCATTACCAGCTTGATGGGCGTCTAATTGGGTAAGTGCAAAGTTAATAATACAACCACAAAACACTGATGGACCTTGCAAAATAACCTGCGCTCCTTTGTTGGAAACTTTGACCTCCAAATCGTCTAAGGCCTTATACACAGTTAGACGCGAGCGTGTATATCTTCTGCTATAACGAGGCATCTCAATTAATTGTCCGATGCTGCTGCACGCGCTGCTGCACGCCGACTGAAGCCGGCTTTGACTGGTGTTTACTTATATAACCCACGATCACTCGACTGACGCGAATCCCGTATTCGCGCGGTAGGATCTCTAGACCACGCGCGCGCCAGCGGCAAACACTTGTGCAGCAGCAGTGAAGTCTCTTCATGATATCTGATCATGACAATGAAATAACATTACGTTTATTTAATTGATTGCATAATAGATGAATGCTTTGAAAGGGCATTCTGCACTTATTGGACCTAGTTCCCACTCTACTCCTGTATATGTAACAGGACAATCATCATATAATGCACCAAGCTCATCGTAACCCCTTCACATCAGTGCCTGCCATCCAAGAACAAGTAATGAACTCCTTGAAACAATCTGTGTCATCCTGCACATTACTCAGAGACTTGCAGCATAGGACTAGGGAATTATCATTCCATGTTTAGGCTGCTGTTATAACACCACAACACAAAAGACTACATCTGGAGTGGCGTCGTTGACTGGCAAGAGTGGACTGCTGATGAATGGTGTTCATCATTGTCTTCAGCAATGAGTCACTGCTCTGCACTCTCTTAGATGATGATCACCAGTGAGTATGGTGGCAACGTGGAGAAGTGTCTTATTCTTCCAATGTTTTGGAGAGGCACAGTGCTGTTACACCTGGTGTCAGTGCGAGGGCAGACATCAAGTATTGCTTCAGGTCACAACCAGTAGTTATTGAGGGAGTAGATGGCACAATGGTATGTCTCAGACATCCAGTGCCCTCATGTGTTACCTATCATGTGACAGTATCATGGAGCCATTTTTCAACCGGACAATGTTCATCCACACATGGCACATGTCTCTAAGAATTATCTGCATGATGCTGACATATTCACATGGCCAACAAGAACCCCAGATCCATTCCTGATAGAGCACATGAGGGACCATCTTATATATCAACACTGTGCCAATATCTATCAAGAATATCAAGGATCAGTTACAACAGTTATGGGCTGCCTTGCCTCAGGAGAGGCCACTCCCAACTAAATCAGTGCATTCAAGCTACAGGGGACTCAAAATCATACTGATTATTGGACTCTTACTGACAAGTTCTTTGTTAATTTGACTCAATTTTGATGGAGATCTCAGTCAAGAGGATAGCATGATCGAAGGGCAAAATCCATCTATGCAGTTCAAGGAGATTGTGGCAGAGAGGCTGGTTGAGGAAGAAGAATCAAGATCACATGGTAAGTTGAGGATGTTCTGATGACAGACATTTACTGCCATTGAGTGGTCACACTGCACTTGGCATAATGCGTATCACTTCCAGCCGGGAGGTTACCTCCATAGTCTCGGATGTTATTGAATTTAGCACATGTTAAAATTCTGGAGTAAGTAAGAAACACATATTTTTTTGTTTTCTCCAAAAAAATTCATACCCCGCAGTACAGGCCTCCAAATATGACACTGCAAACACCATTTTGAAGATGTGAAATTTGGAAAAAAAATTTTAAATGCTGTATCTTTGTAACAGTTCTAGATGTTCTGTTAGAGTTTTTTTTATTTGAAAGATAATTGCTTTATGATTACAATGATATCCTCTATTTGGACATATCTGTCAAATATTAAAGTTTTCTGGGTGTGGTACCACATCATAATGTATAAAACTACTGCTGCTGGTGAAAAACCAATGTTTCGGCCACGGTTGCAGTGGCCTTCTGCTTCTACTGTCTACTGTCAGTAGACCCAGAAGAAGGTCACTGCAACCGTGGCTCAAATGTTGGTTTTTCTCCAGCAGCAGTAGTTTTGGCCACAGTTGCAGCTGCCTTCTTCTGGGTCTATGGTCTACTGCTACTATAGTTCCTGGGAACTATAAGTAGAAAGCTGCGACCAAGACCTATGGGAACAGGACCGAGGCTGGAACGAGACTGGCCAATGTGCCGTTGTGGGAACGAGACCGATCGTTTCCATTCCCGGGAACTATAAGTAGAAAGCCGTGACTGAAGTGAACTATGAAAGACCGTTCCTTAGAATTCATTCATCACTTGTTCCTTTCATCTTGATGAACCGTTCCTTTGGACCCGTTAGTTCATGAACCACCCATCTTTAGTATACACAGTGTCATCCCTGGAGGGCTGTATCCCGGAGCAGAAATTCTTTTGGAGAAAACAAAAAAAATACATGTTCCTTACTTAGTCCTTCATTTTAACATACGCTAAATTCAATGACATCCGAGACTATGAAGGTAAGATTTTTTTCTAGCCTGCCTGAATTGATATGGACTACGCCACTTGATCATAGCCAAACCAGTCAAAATCCTCTCCACTACTTCGTTCTGTGCCACCTGGAATTTCCCCTGCCTGTGTCAGGGCAGGCTCTCCAAGCCACATTCTTGCTCCATTCCCTGGGTGACTTTCACTCCCCAACTGTTACCGACCCTTCCCTTTACCTTTCCCCTCACCCACTTCCAGCTGGCACATCTCTTCTCCCCAGTCTGGCTGCAGCAACAAGACAATGTAGCTGCACAATTGAGTGTGTGTGTGTGTGTGTGTGTGAGAGAGAGAGAGAGAGAGAGAGAGAGAGAGAGAGAGAGAGAGAGAGAGAGAGAGAGAGAGAGAAAGAGAAAGAGAGAGAGAGAGAGAGATCAACTTGTGACCTTTCTGTTTCTCCCAACATAATTCACTGAGTCAATTATGATCACAATGAGGTTCTGGCACAGGTATCAAACTACTGGGGCTGTGTCATTAAACAACCATTGAGATCTCAGAAAAGTGCCTGTTGATACACTGAGACTGTGCCTACAAATGTAGTAAAGCATGAGAACCAACACTTTGTTAGATTAAGGAGAGGTGGGAGACACACTGCACCCACAACTGACATCAGGGAAAAGTGGAGCACCAGCATACCCAGGCATGGACCAAGCATGAAACAGTGAGATGTAGAAAAGGAAAAGATATATACTGTATGCTCATGCTGAGATGGTCAGGTCTTCAGTGTACTTGAGCTCAATGAAGTTATTTTGCCAGTTCACAAAAGAGGACTGTACAGGAAATGCTGGGGAAATATAATCTGCCTGTAAACTGAAAAGTCAGCTATGATCATGGTGGAGGCAGTTGCCTCTCCCAGAAAAATGCTACAGCTGCCATACAGGATGACTAAGAATCAGTTCTCCTCTAGAGTGTAGAACTGTATGCACAGATTTACATAGATTACATCCATATGTATTTCTTGTGTTAGTATTATTAGTAACTCCTATCTATATTCCATGCAGTGTGAATGCACTTTGTAGACAGCAAACGACACCCGGACATGTATGCACACTATGTCGCCAGTGATTCATAAGGTGCGCTGCAGAACATCTCTATAACTTCATGAAAAAGCCAGAGTTGCTTCTTGTTTGTGACATAGTGGGGAGCCATCTGCTCATTCTTCAGCTTGCAGATTTATAAAGAGAAAAGAACTACATGACTACGATCCAATGACATAACATTCCTTGGCACTTCTGCCCCCCCCCCCCCCCCCCAGCCCTTTCACCCTGTCACACACTCAGAACACAATTTGGGCATTAACATGTTTCTACTGCACTAAAAAATGGGACACACATCAAATGCCTGTAAATATTTGTTCTTAACTCACTTTATTTCACAATAAATGTTAATTTTATACCATTAAAACACTATATTTAATAATCTATGAGTTTCCATCAGCTGCAGCCTGGAAACTTATTAGTCCCAGAGAAACAACAAACAGGACCTTTTTGTGGAAAATTTAATGTAGTTTAATTTTGTACTGGGAAACATTTTTGCTAGCAGCTGCTGTTTTTGAGTTACTCATGAGAAACATAGAAAAGTGACTTTTAAACACACACCCTCCACACCCATGCTTACGTGCCAATGGTGGGGATTTTTAGTATGCGGCTCATGATACTCCCTCCTACAGTTGTACTAAAATTTGTGATTACACAATTTTTTCCCAGTGTTCCTTCACTGATGGACTACATGTAATTGGAAAGAGGATGCCTGTCACTTTTTGAACCTCCCTCAACTCCCACCCAATCTCTCTCTCTCTCTCTCTCTCTCTCTCTCTCTCTCTCTCTCTCTCTCTCTCTCCCTCCCTCCCTCCTTCCCTCTCTCCCTTTTTAGGCACTTTTATAAATTCTTTGTCTAACATTTACAGTAGTTTTTAGCCTTCATTTGTGGCTTTCACATAAACTACAAAAAATTATTAGTCATTTATCTCATGATCTAGGTGATATCCTTGTATATAAAAATGTGACGGTACTTACCTCAGATGGGTCTTCCCAGAAGTTTGCATTGTTATTTCCATAATATATTGTGAGTTTTTCATTCCAGAACTCTCCATTGATCTGGACATCATAAGTTGTTCCACCTGCTGTCAGTTGCTCTACTTGGAAATGTATATCAGCTCCATCCTCTTTTACCATATGCTGAGTCCATCCCTCTAACTGAGAACTACCAGGATTCTCAAGCCACAACGACTGTTTTGTTACACTACCTGAAACATATATAGGTATATGTTAACCATTGAACTTATCTATTTCAGTAGAGTGGTAAACGATGCATTTAATTACATTGATGTATGGCTCTCACTATATAAGCTTCTGAGACTCATTACAGCCCCTCATAATCAGGAAGCAAAAACTGATTTAAGCTGTGGGACAGAATGCTTTTGATTTATTATTCTCAATCAAATGACAAATTTTTCACCCATGCCTACCTAGGAGACCAGTATGGAAACGAGCTGTTACTGCATCCAAAAGACCATCACCATTAATATCCTTCCAAATTACACGATGGTAGGAGTAGTCTTGGTCCTGCATAAATAAACATTGTATAGTATCCAACTAGAATTTGCTGCAACACATACTAATAAAAACATAATGTTACATGCACTCCAGTTTCTTTAGACTTTCAAAGGCATTGAAATCTGTTAGCATTGTTGAACTGCCTGGGACCCTAATATCACTTTATGTGAAAATTTAAGTGCTTAAAATAGCTCTCTAACAACAATCACCTTAAATTAGTATGGTACATTATTTGTTTGTTATAGGTTTCATGCTATGTTTACAATAAATTTAACTTACGTCTAGGGAAGCAATGTTGTATGGCCCATCAAATGGCTCTGTACCAGTAAAGTAGATGTTCAAACAACCTTTGGTTTTGGTGGGCACAAGAAACCCAGATGTCCAAATTATTCCCTCGCGGCCCACTACTGAACCTGTAATTCAGAGAATGCAACTTGAAGTAGTTATGCTAATCATATGTAGTACGTCACAAATTTTATATTCATAAACAATACATTGGAACAATCCAATTATGAAGCCACGTAACGATGGACAGGAACTTACTGAATTGCTACTTGATAACATTCCATAATATTCTGAAAATTAAATAACAAGAATGACACAGTCGTGAATGACACAATGACACAATTGTATACGTATATTGTATATTACAAGAAAGGCGACTACATGGCTCTTCCTCTTCCACTACTCTTTTTTTTTTGGGAGGGCGGGGGCATTAGCCATCAGTTTGCTTTGATGTGATCCATCATAACTCCTTCTTCTGTGTTGATCTCTTCATCTCAGTGTATTACTTACATCCGACACTGTACATTATTTGTTGGATATATCCCAATCTCACCTCATCCTGAAGCTTTTACACACTACAGCTCTCTACAACACCATGGACATTATTTCCTGCTCAACTGCTGTTTTTTATCTTATACTTCTTGTAAGGAATTTATGTAACTTTGCACAGATTTCTACATGCTGCCTGTATACTTGTAAAGTTAAAACCTGACTGATAAGAATACTAGGGTTATACGGAAGTCAAGATCTTCTGGTAAATTATAGGAGAAGCTAAAAAGTATTCTTTCACTATACTTCTGAATATCTGAGAACTTTTAATTTCCAGAATCATGTGCATTGGCAACCTGTTATACACTTTTGTAGCAGAACTCCATTTCACGGTATGGTTAGCGGGGGAGGTTAGGGATATTCAAGTAGCAGCGTGGCATCCAGCTGAAGACTTTGCACCAGGCAACAGAGTCACTTGGAATTATTATCGTTCTAGATGAATCTATTCAATTTCTGTGAACTCCAGTTTATGGTCTGTAGTGCATAGAAAATCAGTACAAAAACCTTTAGATTTTACAATTTCCTGTAAAATATATGAGACGACCATCTTCCTTATTTGATATCCTTCTTCTGTTTTGGTGGATAAGTTACAGTCTGTTTTGACTGTTACCCCTTGTAATGTCAATGTTTTTTTTTTTTTTTTTTTTTTTTTTTTTAATATTGTATAAATAGCTGGTCAGCAGCTCTGTCTTTCAGGAACACTTACCTTTTAATGGCCTAATGACAATATCGGAAAGCACCTGGCCTTGAAACAGTGTTCTGGATATATTAAACATTTATGAAAAGTACACACTTGTGTTAGCTTGTCATTTATGCACATATGCAAGGAGTCTCTACCTGAATTGTAGTTTCTAATGTTTTATTTCTTTGTACTTTTGTTATTTTTAGCTTGTATTTTCTGTGCTTTATATTTGGATCCGTTTCTCTCCATTGGGCTCCTTTTCTTCCTTTGCTCACTATTTCATTGTTCTCTCTCAGATTTTTGTCTGTTGCATGCTTTAAGTGGATTTTTCTTTTTCCTTTTTCTTTAAATTTATTTTTATTTTTATTCTTTTGCTGGAGGATCTGGGAATCTTGTCACTGCCATTGTTCTCTCCACCTTCCACTTTGTTTGCTTTCACTGATTCATTCATTCAATCATTGCATATTCACATGTCTCACCAAGAAAGAGAAACTTCAGACTGAACCTGGACTCAACAATCAGAGATGGTGGTCATATGATTGTGAGTTACCTTTGCATGAGTATGTGTGTGTTTATGTTGTCTAATTCTGATGAAGTCCTTTTTGGCCAAAAGCGTAACTATTTGACAGTCCTTTTGATGTGCCCATCTATGACTCAGCATTTCCACTATGTGGTGAGTAGTACTCTATCTTTTTCATAATATTGTCATCATTCCCTCCTGGATTTTCCATTGTTTGACAAAAAAAATCCTTCATAAAAGAATGCGAGTAATAAAACCCCCCAAATTTCTAATACATTATCTCTTCTGCTTTATACCAGTCTAACTCTGGGTCTTAACATAAATAGCACAGTAACTAAAGACTGTGTGGGAGCAGCCTGATTAGCATTTTCATCCATTTTGTACTGATGTTGTAACAACGTGGTTTTTCTGTATACAAGTGCCTGATCATCTGTGAACGTTTCTTGTTGTTGTTGTTGTGGTCTTCAGTCCTGATACTGGTTTGATGCAGCTCTCCATGCTACTCTATCCTGTGCAAGCTGCTTCATCTCCCAGTGCGTACTGCAGCCTACACCCTTCTGAATTTATTTATTTATTTATTGTCCTCTGAATCAATACTCTACATGACATGCACATGGTGATGCACAAACATACATTTGATGTTGCACATTGTGATAATTTGCTGGCATGAAGTAATATACCAAAAGTTTACACAAACATGAGCTTACACACATATTTTCTGAGAAGTTATGGACACACAAATTTATGGACACACAAATTACATACTCAGTTACACATTTGTATTTTAATGATATATTCCTCTAACACATATACACCACAGTACCTGGTTGGATATTCTTTCTGCACTTAATTTGCTTAGTAGCAGATGATATAGATGCAAGATTTTTGCACATACTTGCATTAATGTTTTACTCTTTACAAAATTCTTTGCTGCAATTTGTTTCATGTTTCTTTCCACCCATGTGGAGCAGAAATTCACTTGCACTGTAGAAACAATGATCAAGTAGGAATGACTTTAATTTTTTATTAAATACAGTCGGGGACTTACTGTTTTTTATTTCTGATGGCAGGCTATTGTATATTTTAATGCCTTTGTTGAAGGGAGAGTTTTTAAAGGCAGAGGTGCCCATTTCTTTAACATGGAGTTCCATTTTCTGTCTAGTTCCATAGTCATGGACATTTATATTTTTATTAAATTTTGTAATATCACTTTTTACAAATTTGCATAGTTCTAGTATATACTGGCTGCCAGGGGGTAGGATGAGTAACTTTTGGAAGAGAGGCTTGCAGCTATCAGTTGGCTTTGCCTTGTTCATTATTGTTATAGCTCTCTTTTTGGTGAGGAGGATGTTTGGGCTATGTGTAGAGTCTCCCCAGAATATAATACCATACTGCATTACACTGTGGAATTGTGCATAGTAGGCTGTGTGAACAGTCTCTCGGCTTGTGCAGTATGCAAGGATTCGTAGGGCATAGCAAACTTGGTTTAGCTTACTATCAGTTTTGTTAATGTGTGTTTGCCATTTTAGATCATCCTGAATCCATAGGCCTAGAAATCTTGTTTCTGTATTTGGGGATATTTGGGAACCGTGTAATTTCATATCAGCAATAATTTTATTTGATCTTAGGTGGAAGTTTAGGTAAGTGGTTTTCTTTGTGTTAACTATGAGCTTGTTTTCCTCAAACCAATCACCAAGTTTGTCTGTATTTCCATTTATGGCCTCTTGGAGTTCATGTTCATTTTTGCTTGTTATGAGGATACTGGTATCATCTGCAATGAGTTTACTGGTGCTGGCATTGATGTTTGAGGGTAGGTCCTTTATGTAGACAAGGAAGAGCACTGGTCCAAGAATTGAGCCTTGGGGCACACCTTGCGTAATATTGCATATAGTCAGAGCAGTATGTTTCGATATGTCCTTGGTTGCTATGTTTTATTGACACTTTTTGTTTCCTATGTGTCAGGTATGAGCTGAACCAGTTTAGTGGGGTGCCTCTGATGCCATATGACTCCAGTTTGTTGAGAAGAATCTTGTGGTGTATGACATGAAATGCCTTGGACAGATCATCTGCTTTGTGTATTCATCTCTTGGTCTCCCTCTACGATTTTTACCCTCCACACTGCCCTTCAAACATTTCTTATGGAGCTAAAATCAGTGGCTGGCAGATCATTTACATATATATCATGAACATTGATAGTCCTACCACACTTCCTTGACATACACCAAATGCCACTTTCAATTTTGATGATGTCACCTCATTAAGAATGAAGCATTTGATTCTGTTAGCCAGGAAATCTTCAGGCCAAATACATACCTGTTCCAGTATTTCATAAGCATATATTTTATTCAACAGGTGATGTCAAACTGTACTAAAGATTTTCTGGAAGTCACGGAAGATGTGTGGGAATGCTGGTCCACAGTGAAAACTATGCATATAATGATGCAAATGAACGCACAAGGTTTATTTAACACTCAATTATTGTACATAAATACACAGAATGGATAGTGAACAAGTTTCAGTAACATGAGTGGTTAAAGAACACTACACATCAGTCATGAAAATCGAACTTCTGTACTGTCTCTATCAGTAACTATGCTTTACGATTGAAATAATCTCACAGCCATAAATGAAATCAATCTGATCTTTGTTATCAATAGGCTAGTGGATCTAATGTATGAGCATAGCAGGCTGAGTATCACGCAGCTGGTTCACACTAAGTTTCTTATAATCAGTTCATGATGAATTCAATTTGGTTCCTGCAAATTAGATTTTTTGTTCCCAGGAAAGTTGTGCCTGAGCACAAAATGTTTCCCTGACTCTACAACAAATTGATTCAGTGAAATAGGTATTTAGTTCTGTGAAACTGTCCTGTCACTCTTCTCAATAACTTTAAGGGTTGACCACTTTTTCCAGCCACTGTTCTATTAAGCTACAATATACTGCTGTTAAAAAAAGAAGCTGGATCTTCTACATATTCACTTAACAGTATTTCATTATGTCAATCAAGTGTATTCAGCTGTTTTTCAGCTTTGCGCTCACTAACTTTTATCTGTATCATTTTTGCAGCTAAGCAATGATTGAAAGTAGTGATATTTGGTGAAGCAATCTCAATCAACAGAATTTAGTATTTCGGCCTTCAGTTCAACATCTTTAATTTCAAAGGAAGGAAGATTTGAGTTTAACATACCATTGGTGACAAGGTCATTAGAGACAGAGCATGAGCTTGGATTATGGAAGGATGGGGAAAGAAACTGGCTGTGCCCCTTCAAGGGCAAGAGCAAGGCCTTAAGCAATTCTGGGAGATCATGGAAGATTTGAATCAGGATGGCCAGATGGGGATTTGAACTGTTGACCTCCAAAATGCAAAACCAGTGTGCTAAACACTGTGCAACCTCACCTGATTCTCTTTAATTTCAGTGTCTCAAGATCAACAAAAATCTGAACAGTTAACTATGATCCATTTGCTGATAGGTATGTTCTAAACTATTTATAAACTTTTTAAAATAATGTTGTATGTAAGTTACTGCTTTCAGATTCATTGAACACATCATTCATAGTTGCCCTTATGCTTGTTTTGACTTTGCTTCGTTTCTGTTTGCCACAAAGATTTGAATGCATTTTAATCTGCAGTGTAGTTCCCACTGATTTTATAGTAACTTTAAAGTATTTTTATTGAACCTCAGTCGGTTCTTCCCACCCATTGCCATCTTCCCCAGAAAAGACTAATCTAGCTCCTGGCCTGCAATTTGAACTATAAGTCATTGACTTGTTCTTTGCTATATCTCAATAGCTGTAGTCGGCTGCTCTGGCAGTTTATAATAATTTTCTTGTCATTCTTGTTTACTATAAATATTCTCCTACATTTATTTGTGTTTTGTTTCCCACTAGTGATCAGTGATGCTGCAACAGCCTAGGTGTTGCTGATTCCTGTCTCTATAGTCACTAAATCAAAATGTTCAGGGAAATTTGTTGCGAACAGGTCCAATATATTACAGTACCCTCGTAAGTTGGTAATTCAATCAACTAATTGAATTATTTTTATTAAAAAAATACATTTAGTGGAGTCTTGCATTAAACTTTGTCCTTGTCTAGATCTTGTGCATCTTCTATACTACATCTGACAGACTCAAACATTTCTCAATCACTTAGGCATGATGGGGGAAATTAAGGGTGATACTCTCCAAAATTTCTCTAAAATGGTCCACAGCTTCCATATTTGATACGGGTGAGCAATATGTAAATTTAAATACTCTTTTTGGCCCACCACTGATGCTTATATTCACCCAGATATTCTCGTATTCTGACTCTGTACACTTCTCATTAAACATTACCGAGTTCACGTAATGGTCATGCTACAATCATTCGTGCTTACATCTACATCTACATGGCTACTCTGCAAAACACACTTAAGTGCCTGGCAGAGGGTTTATTGAACCACCTTTACCATAATTTCATGTACTCCATTCTACACCGAATACATATGACCGACTCTTCATTCTGCTGTGTACTACTTATTGGCCTGACAAAGAGTTTTTTTTTCTAGATCCACATACATGCTCTGCAAGTCACCTGTTCCACGCACAAATAGAACAAGGAAAAAACAACTGTCTTTATGCCTCCACATGAGCCATAATTTCTCATACCTTATCTTTGTGGCCCTTACACGAAATGAATGTTGGCAGCAGTAGAATAATTCTGCAGTCAGTTTAAAATGGTGGTTCTCTAAATTTTCTCAATAGTGTTCCTTAAAAAGAATGCTGCCATCCCTCAGGATTCCCATTTGAGTTCCTAAAGCATCTCCGTAATACTAGCAGCCCACCTCTGAAATGCTTCGATGTCTTCCTTTAATCTGACCTAGTGCAGTATCAAGTATAGTGGCCTATATGTGGTCTCCTTGCAGATGAACCACACTTTTCCAAAACTCTCCCAATAAATCACAGTCCATCGTTTGCCTCCCCTACCACAATCCTTACTTGCTCTTTCCATTTCATATCACTTGGTAGTGTTATGCCCAGATATTGAAATGATCTGATGTGTCAAACAGGACACTATTAATGCTGTTTCTGAACATTAATGGTTTGTTTTTTTAACATAAAACAACCTCATAGGCACAAAACATGTACTGCGCTATTCCAGCGGTTGCTTTTTTATTGTTGACATATTCTGGTTTAAGCCTTACACCTAGATTCAGGCTAGACAAGAGGACATAATTCAGTTCTTGGGATGACGTTAATTATTATGAGCTGTGCTTCCATTTCATGAGCCACAGAGAATCTGTCTCCACTACCTCTGATAGCTGCTGAAGGCAGCTGACAGCTTTAGAATCAAGGTGGCAGGTCTCACTGGTGCCTGCATGATCTAATCCTTGCAGCTAGTTGTATCCAATACATTTGAAAGCTGCCAGTAAAGCCTTCTTAGAAACACTGATTCCACATTGGTTTTCTTCCTAACCTGTTTCCCTGACAGCCTCCAACATTTCCTTCTGTGCAAGCCTGAACCTTCCTTGGCAATCAAAGTCCCAAATGATGCATCTCACGATATCTCTTCATGGCTCACGTGGCTCAGCCTGTATACTAGAAACAGTTAACATTTCATACATAATGTTGTGGAATACAGGGATAGCAATGTGGGCAGTACTCAAACTCCAAGACTAATTACTGTCCATCATTTACTTTTTAGATGACGACTGGGCTGTGAACTACAGCATGCTGACACTGTCCAGCAATTGCTGGTCTCTGGTCATCCAGAGGTCACCTGAAGTGCCACAAGGCTTTAGCTGCAAGGAGCCTTGGGCAGAGACATCATTCAGTCTGTGGAGAGCTATCAAGAAAAGACAACAACAGAGCAACAGGGACAGGTGTAAGCAATAGGACAGAGTTGCAAGTTCGCTTGGGCAACAGTGGGACAGCCAGGTGGGGTCTGGGTTTAAGATAGTAACTAATGGATCTTGTTATCAAAGCATGAACAAATATTCTTGTTCCAGGTGGGCTGATGGTGACTGGCATCTTGGCTCCAGGGTAGGCTGTGCTGAAAAAACATGAGTAGATACTAAATGTCAAATGAGTGGTGCTTGATGAAAACATTGGTTGTGCAGTCATTTGCATTCCAATTGTTATTCTTCTTCAAGCTCAGGGCTTTCCTACTTACTGTTGTCCTAAAGGTTGGACTGCTGCAAATGCTTAAGTGTGTTTGGCTGAAATATATTTCAGTTATTGAAGATTTATTGAATTAGCCTCTTAGGTATGCACTTATATTATTGTTGTGTTTTAATGGGTGACCTTATATCTGATTGGTTGGCCTAGCATTTGAATTTGCTAGATCTGTCTATCTTGACTATATTCCAGCATAGTTTAGGCCTTTTTCTGGATTATAAGTTGTCTATTTCCAGCTGCCTTTGGTTAATTGGGATAATTAATATTAGCCTTAAGTGTTCCTGAGTCAGTTCGCATTTTCATTTAAACTGTGAATTTTTTCCTAAACTTGTGCATAACTACCCTATTCCACTGTTGTCCTCTCCAGCTTATACACTGAATCAATTGTAGGCTTGTTAGATTTGAGTGCAAGTAATCTTTCCTTTGTTTTTTATTACGCTCATACTCTCTGATTTGCTAGATTGTGTTATTAATAAATGGTTTTAAACTAGACAAGTATTTACGCCCCCACAATCCCCAGCTACTTACCACTCAAAAAGTGTCCTGTGCTACAACTGGCAGCACAATGTGGTTGTGTGTTGTAAGGGTGTGTTTTTAGTACATAAGATAATTGTGCTATTTTTGTGTCCTGCCACTCTTTTGTCATTGCTATTGCAGGGATGGTAGTTCGAGAAGTGACAGGAATGGCTACTTAACATGGTAACTCACCCTTACACAGCCATGTCATTTCCCATTTCTGATAAGTCTCTAACTGTCATCCCTGGAATAGTAACAGCAAAAGAGTGGAGCAACACTGAAATACCACAGTTATATTACATACGAACAACACACCCACACAACACACAATCACATTCTGCTACCAGTTGTGGCACAGTACATGTGAGTGATAAGTGGTTAGAGGATTGGGGCTGTAAATACTTGTCAAGTTTAGAAACATTTATTAATAATGTGATCCAGAAAAATCAGAGTGCATGAACACAATAAAAATGTTAGAAATTATTACCTGCATTAGGCTCCAAAAAATAGACACAGGCCCCCACATGTACTGACCCAAGTTGACCCAGAAGCTTTGCCAGGTATTGGGGAAGCCAGTCTGATTAGCATCACGGGAGCAGGAGAATGCAAGTAGTGCAAATGCTGCAGTACTGCTACACTGGCTGAAATCAATGGATTTATTAAGTTCTTGAAAGGTGAGGTTCCCTCCTGGTCATAGTTGAAGAGATTACACACCAGGGTAGCATGTAAGTTACATCAACTACATGATTTATGTTTCCTATGCAAGGGAAGGTAAACAGTGACATGCTGGAGAAGCTTCATGCAAAGGAGGCACAAACAGAGTTGGAGACTAAATGAAATGCTGTCAGCAACTTCATTACAAGGCAGCAGGGCAAAAATAAACACGGCGCAGGAAGATGGCCTTATCAAGATCAGAGGTTAGTGGGTCCTGGTGTAAGGGTGGTACAGTGGAGCTAACAGTTTTCTAGGTTCTTGCTGTACTCTACCCCAAATACTGCATAATTTGTATACTATATTTGGTGTTGCTCAACGAGCAGAAGGAAGTTTTTGGATTAGCGGATGTGGGAATCTTACAGATGTTGTATGCACACGTGAGAGTAAGTTTAGTTCAGGAAAAATGGCAAGTACAACTTAGTGTCTTTTGTACACTGAGCTAGAAACGGTATCAAATATTGTGGAAGGAACCAATCCATTGGAATGATCACATATCATATTTGCCCAACTACCTAAAATGTTAAAGGACTTGGAAACATTGGCCTATATGATTGAGGGCATTAGTTACGTGGACCTAGGCTGGGCAACAGGAAGTAAACTGGCTGGTGTCATAGGAAGAACAGAAGCTTCAAGAGGCCAAACAGAGTAGCTGTTTTGCCTGCAAAAGTCATGAACATGTTAGGCGTGATTGCCTGTGGGAAAAAGCAGGATGCCAGAGCAATCAGATGACAGTCTTGAAAGGGTACAACTCAAGTGCTCAGGTCAGTCCCTGTCCCAGGCAGTGGCAAGAGGCCATGTCAGCACAAGAAAACCTCGCTGCATTTGTGTGTTAATGGCATTAATAACAATCCACTTTGCACCCTGCTGGGCAATGATAGGTCAGTGACAGTTTTAGGTGAGCAAGGTTCATGGCCCATCATTCTTTGTATGGGTGTCCTGAGTTGAATCAGGAGTCTGCTTCCTACAACAAAGTAAACTCCATTTCATTGCATGTGTTAGGCTGTTAAAAGCCAAGCTTAAGATTCGCGTCTTCACATGGGTTATTAAGCTATGTGACACACAAGGTCCGTTGACTGAATTTATTTTAAGTTCTGGTGTTATTTAGATGACTGGATTAATACATAATTGGGGAATAGACTATGTTTCATTTTGATTCTGTAAAAACTGTATCTTCTCATTTTGTCAGCATAACAAACTGCTAAAGAATTCTATATAGTCGAAGAAAGGCATGGGCAGCATAGTATGAAAGATTTAAAGGTACTTATGAAGGAGATGTCTGACCAAGATGTCATCCCCCCTCCAAATATCTGTATTCAGCACTCATTTTCCTGGTACTGTGGCCACAAGGAAATCTAGACCGGCGGTGGATTATAGAGAGCTGAACAAAAAGGTAGTTCATCGCTCAATACCCTTACCCAATTTATGTACTTACTTTTGTTGGTTCGCTGATGCTCAGAATTTTACCACACTGTATCTCAACCAGATGTGACACCATTTTCTCTTAAATGAAGGGTTCAACCTATTGCAGCTTTTGCCATGGAATGGAATCTTTTTGAATTCAGTCATGTTCTGTTCAACCTTCCAATTGGTGCTGCAGTCCTTTCTCCATTGCTAGGTTTGTTATTCTTGGACATTATGTTTGTCTACAATTACTTAGATGACTATTTGTAGTAGCAACTGGGAAGAATATGTTTAACATTTAAGGGAAGTCATCACTAGACTACGTAAACTGTGATCAAACATAAAATGCATTAAGGTCAAGATTTCTTTTATGGAATTGTTCTTTTTGGGGTATATTATATTATAATAGCTGCTATAGCATGAGGAAACAACCTCATAACCGTAGTCAGTGCCGTTTCCAGCAGTTCACCAGTAGCCGAGGGAACTAACATTTACCCCGCCCATCTTTCAGGACATGTAGAACTAATTGTTATGGATGTTAAAGAATCTACTCAACTGACAGCATATAACGAACTATGTAATTCAATCCAGAGTTGAGTGTTTCCCACATAATCTTACAAAGGTTGTTGATGTCATGATGGAATGTACGTGGTATACCAACAGATAACAGACTGTGATACATAATGATGCAGGTCAAGAAGTTGGGAGTGAGGACAGACCCAGTGGAACACCAGAACTAACTTTTACTAAGAGGGAAAGTGTATTTCTATCTGACACAATCTGTCTTCTGTTGTTCAAGTGGGAGGCGATTGCTGCTAATGTAAATTTCTATACACTATAAAACTCCAGTTTTGTTAGTAAAATGTTAGAAGGAACATAGGCAAAAGTTTTACTTCAGTTGCTTCATCCTGGCCAAAAGCCAAACTGACTCTTACAGTGAAGTCATGTTTTTCAAAATAGTGCCATACCATATTAATTTGACAAGTTGAAATTTGTGATAGACATAGTCAAAGGCTTTGGTATAGCCATATAATATATCAACAGTATAATTTTTGTTGTTATTTAATTAATAAGTTCTTGTATTGCTTTCTCTGTGAAGAATTCTCTATGAAACACTAACTGAGAAGCAATGAATAAGTTCTGTTCAGAAAAATGTGTCAGAACTCTATTTGCATACACATCTACATCTATGATCAAATTCTGAAAACCACTGTGAAATGAATGGCAGTAGGTGTGTCCCATTGCACCACACATCTGCATTTTATCCCCATCCAATCATTTATTTTATTTTATTTACACGTCAGGTTCCATAGGACCAAATTGAGGATCAAATCTCCGAAACTACGGAAAGTGTAAGTGCATGAAATTACAACATAAAAGTAATAACAGATAAAAATAAAATGTTTATGAACCTGAAAAAAGTCAAGCCGTAAGTTTAAGTAAACACAGTTAATAATACAACAAGAATCAGCTTAATTTATCAAGGAACTCGTCAACAGTGTAGAAGGAGTTACCCATGAGGAAACTCTTTGGTTTCGATTTGAAAGCGCATGGATTACTACTAAGATTTTAATTCTAAGGATGCTTATTGAAAATGGATGTAGCATATACTGCACACCTTTCTGCACAAGAGTTAAGGAAGTCCGATCCAAATGCAGGTTTGATTTCTGCTGAATATTAAATGAGTGAATGCTGCTTGTTCTTGGGAATAAGCTAATATTGTTAACAAGAAATGACAGTAAGGGATATATTATTATTATGTGCGATTGGACCCATACGGATCACGCAAAGCTTTTCCGATTCAATTTTTTAATTCTCCAAACTTCTCTCATTCTTTCCCCATGAATTCTCTTTCTTTCCTCTGTCCATTTTGTCCCCTGTCTCTTGCAAACTTCATTCTCGGGTTGTACTTTCCAACTATTGATTTTTTGCCTGTATACATTTCTGTTTATAACTTCTGAAGAATTTATTTGTGCATTTGCTAGATCTGTTTTGGTTTCTTGTATCCAGGGTATGGTTTTCAATTTTTCAATGTATATTAAAATTTTGTGGGAGAGTCTGGGTGTTGGGATTCTGTGGATATGACCGTAAAATTTTAGACTTCTTTTCCGGATGTCTGCGGCGAGGTTAGATAATTTTTCTGTAGTTTTCCGAGACTGTAACCTGTATCCATCTTCCGTTCTTTTTGGGCCAAGAATCTTTCTGATAATTTTGTGTTCCTCTTTCAGGATGCCTTCCAGGTCGCCTATTCTATGGAGTGTGAGTGTTTCGCTGGCATATAGTGCTTCGGGCTTGATTACTGTATTGTAGTGTCGTATTTTTGAGTGAATGGAGAGACACTTTTTATTGTAGATGTTGTGGGTTTTCCAGTATGCTCTTTTCAGTTTTTGCAGTCGAACTTTTTGTGCAGTTTTCTCTCCCCCTGTGGGTTCTAGGACCTCGCCTAAGTATTTAAAGAATGGAACTCTCTCAATTTGTCCATATTTTGTAGTCAGTTTTTGAGTTTCAAATTTTGAGCAGATGAATTTGGTTTTTTGGAAGGAAATTTGTAGACCAACTTTTTCGGCGCATTCTTTGAGAATGTCTATCTGTTTAATTGCTGTGGTCTCGTTTTCTGCTAGAATGGCCACGTCGTCTGCAAATGCCAAGCATGAAATTTTAATACCATCTTTAGATCTTCCTAGTTGTATAGGCGTCCAGTAATTTTGATTCTTCAGTTCTTTTTCCCATTCTCGGATGACTTTGTCTAAGACAAGGTTGAAGAGGGGTGGAGACAAGCCATCACCTTGTCTGACGCCGGTTTTGATCAGGAAGGGCTCTGATATTTCACCCAGGAATTTTATCTTAGAAGTTGTGTTTGTGAGCGTTTCTTTGATAAGGTTTAGGGTTTTTGGATCGAGTCCTAGCTCCTCAAGGATAATAAAGAGAGATTGCCTATCAATTGAATCATAAGCCTTTGCGAAATCAACAAAGGAACAAATGATCGGACTGTTTCTGACTGCTTTGTATTTTAGTGTTGTCTTCAAATTGAAAATTTGTTCTGCACAGGATCGGTGAGGGCGAAAGCCAGCTTGGTATTCACCAATACTGTGTTCGAGTTGTTCTTGTGATCGTTGAAGAAGACAAGCTGAGAGGATTTTATAAGTGACTTGGAGAAGGGAGATTCCTCGATAGTTGTTTATATCTGCCATGTCTCCCTTTTTATGCAGTGGATGAATTAGGGCGCATTTCCAATCTTCTGGTAGTTTTTCTGTCTGCCAAATGTCTGTGATGATTTGAGTGAGTTCTTTGAGGGAATTTGGTCCAAGATTTTTAAGTAGTTCTGCAGTGATATTATCTTCTCCGGATGCCTTGTTGTTTTTCAGTCTATGAATATGTCTTTGGATCTCCTCTAGTGTAGGTGGTGGGGATTCTGGATTTGTGTAGATAGCAGTTTCTTGAGGGAATCTTGAAGAAGGTTCAGGGCAATTGAGGAGTCCGGAAAAGTATCTTGCCAGCTCCTCACAATTTTCCCGATTTGTGAGCGCTAGTTTTCCATCTGGTTTTCTGAAACATAAATTTCGTGAGCCGCATCCATTGATTCTCCCAGCAAAGGTCTTATAGAAGTCTCGTACATTATAGTTCCGGAAATTTTCTTCAATAGACTCACACTGTTCCTTGAGGTACTTCCTCTTGACTTGTCTGATTGTTTTTGCCACTTGTCTTCTGGTGTTGTGGAAGTGATCTAGATTTTCTGGGGATTTTTTACTGTTATACTTCAGAAAGGCTTTCTTTCTTTCTTCCAGCGCTTTTTCACATCCAGAGTCCCACCAGGGGTGTTTTGTGTTCTTTTTCAATGGGATCAGTTCTTTTGCCTTCTTTGTAATTTTTGTTCGAAATTTTTCCCAAGAGTCAGCTGGTTCCTTTTCCCACTCCTCCTTCAGATTGGTTTCTTTGATTGTTCGTGTGTCAAATTTCATCATGTGTGTTTTCTTCGGATAGAATTTTTTTGGGGTGAATTTCACTTTAATGCGTGTTAAGTAGTGGTCTGAGTCAATGTTCGCCCCTCTGCGGACTTGGACATCATGGATCTCTTTCTGTACGAAATAGGAGATGGCAATTGGTCAATCTGATATTCGCCGATCTCTTGTATGGGGGACCTCCAGGTCTTTTGTTTTCTAGGTTTTTTTTCTCAAAGATGTAGACATTATTTTTAGATTATTTTGTTGGCATAGTTCAATAAATCTCAGTCCGTTTCTGTTGGTGAATCTGTGTGCTGGATATTTTCCTACAGTTTTTTGGTGTTCTTTCTCTCTGCCAATTTGTGCATTGAAATCTCCCATTAAGATTTTGATATCATCCCGGGGAATTTTGGCCATGACATCTTCAAGTTTAGTACAGAATTTTTCAGTTAGTAGTTGGCGTTTTTTGTTGTCTATGTTTGTGGGTGCATGAACATTTATCAATGTGTATTTCTTGTTGGCGCACTGGATACACATGGTCATGAGGCGATTATTTATGGAAGAGACCTCTCTAATTGAGCCTAATATATTTCTGTGCACCGCAAATGCCATGCCCAGGAGTGGCGTACCATTGGCAATTCGTTTGTCAGTCTTGCTCTTGAAGATGCGATAGTTTCCATAGTCTATTGTATTTTCATCCGTGAATCTAGTTTCTTGTAACGCTAAGATCTTAATTTTTTGTTGGTCTAGCTCTGTTACTAAGTTGTGTAATTTTCCAGGTTGAATTAGGGTCTGAATGTTAAAGGTACCAATGTACATGGGAACCTTGGGACGAAGTTTGCTTGAGAACTCTGATCGTGATGGCCCGGGTTCCCCAGAATCCAAAAACTCAGTTGTCGTCTGTCGACGAGTGGATTGGTTACCACCTGGGGTAGTTCTGTCATTACTCTCACGAATCATGATAGCTTGTAAGTTTTGGTCCAGTGTTTCCACTGGGTGTTTAGAACCAGGGATTGTCAGTTCCTGGAGCATATAATACAGCCGCACCTACTAGATGGACAGACGCTGACCTCGCTGCCACTCGACTCGAGTACAGACGCATTGAGGATTTGGAATGTGAGATTTTTTTTCAAGGTTTTCTCCTATAGATCTGCCGTGTTCTGTGTTAACAGGGTCACCTCGTGTAGGATGTGGCTCTTCACCACGCACGGACGGTCTTGGGCGTAGCTTCCTCAGAGGCAAAGGTCTTGCATACCTCCTCAGCTCATCCCTGGGGTGGTGAGGACCAGTGCTGAGTCAACCCCAAGCAAAGGTGCTACCTCTACCAACCACCTTGATATATATATATATTTATTTATTTATTTTGAGACGCCAATGTTAAAATACCCAGACTTGTTAACAGGGGTCAAAAAGAGGTTTATAAGCTTACACCACTTATTGCCCGAGCTGCCCATTTCTGAGCCAAAAATATCCTTTTAGAATGGGAAGAGTTACCCCAAAATGTAATACCATATGACATAAGCGAATAAAAATAAGCAAAATAGACTAATTTTCGTGTCAAATGATCTCCCACTTCAGATACCGTTCAAATAGTAAAAAAGGCAGCATTAAATCTTTGAACGAGATCCTGAACGTGGGCTTTCCACAACAGCTTACTATCTATCTGTACACCTGGAAATTTGAACTGTTCAGTTTCACTAATCATATACCCATTCTGTGAAATTAAAACATCAGGTTTTGTTGAACTGTGTGTTAGAAACTGTAAAAACTGAGTCTTACTGCGATTTTGTGTTAGTTTATTTTCTACAAGCCAAGAACTTATGTCATAAACTGCAGTGTTTGAAACCGAGCCAGTGTTGCATACAACATCCTTTACAACCAAGCTAGTGTTGTCAGCAAATAGAAATATTTTAGAGTTATCCGTAATACTAGAGGGCATATCATTTATATAAATAAGGAACAGGAGTGGCCCCAACACTGATCCCTGGGGCACCCTCCACTTGACTGTACCCCACTTAGACCCCACATCACAGCCATTCTCAACATTATGAATAATGACCTTTTGCTGTTTGTTGCTAAAGTAAGAGGTGAACCAATTGTGAGCTACTCTTCATATTCCTTAATGGCCCAAATTCAGGAGCAGTATTTTGTGATCAACATAATCAAACGCCTTAGTTAAATCAAAAAATATGCCTAGAGTTTTAAACCTTTTGTTTAAGCCATACAGTACCTCACAGAGAAAAGAGAATATACCATTTTCAGTTGTTAAATGACTTCTAAAGCCGAACTGTACACTTGATAGCAAATTGTATGATATAAAATGATCAATTATCCTTAAGTTTAGCAAACACTGATGGCATAGAAATAGGTCTAAAATTGTCTACATTATCCCTTTCCTCCTTTTTATAAAGCAGCTTTACATTTACATACATGTGAAGAAGAATGACTGCTTGAACTCCTCTGTGTTTACTGTAATTAATCTAACCTTGTTTTCAAGGTCTGTACAGGAGAAAAACAAGCGAAGTGTAGCACATTTCTACACACCACACTCAATACTGATTCTTAAAACTTCGTAAGTGGAGTCATTGACATATATCTTCAAGCTGATGCCAGTTCAAGTTTTTCTAGAGTTCTGTGATCCTCCCCCATTTACCAATCAAATCTACAACTATTTGTGCTAGTTTTCCTCATACGCCTTCAATATACTCTGTTACTCCTGTCTGGGATAGGTCTCACATACTTGAGCAATATTCTACGTAGGTTTTCATGAGTGTTTTGGAGACAATCTCATTTGCAGTCTAACTGCATTTTTCCAGTATGCTACTAATGAACCAAAGTCCCCTACCTGCTTTATTTATGACTGAGCCTTAGTGATCATTATATATCATATCTGCATAAATTTGTACACCCAAGTATGATGCAAAGTTTTTATAAAAGGAATTTGATGTACCTTCACTCATGATGAGGGCGATTTCAGAGATCGTGCGCCCGTACAGTTCACAGGCCCGCTTAGAGAGGCCACCTGGGTTGGCCTCCTGGCATGCTCCAGTGAGCCGCCAAAGAAACAATACTATTTAAGTGATTGCAAATGAGCATTCAGCCTGTTCTCTAAGCTGTATTCCTGTAGTTCGTTCTATGTGTTCAGTACTACACACAACCTGTATTTCACCGTATCTTATGTATTACTGTATAAAGTACTATGTTCCATAAATAGTGTTTGTCCTTGCTACAGCAAACTTGGTGACAAGTGAAGGTTCATCATAATTAAAGAAAAACATTTTTGGTACAAATTTTTTTATTGTTCCTAAAAATATCTGACTTAAAATGTACGCATTTTTTCATGTGTTTCATCCGATTCTGGGAATATTTTTTTCTCTATTCTGATGCTATAGTTCAATTCTTTTATCTTGGCGGCTCGCGCATGCCCGCCCAGACGCGGGAGATTGCTGCGTTGCCAGTTGCACACGACGCACGCGCCAATAGAAGCAGCGCCATAGTATAGCATAGTTCGCAAGCTTACGTTTAGGGGGGAGCGCGCAGTTCATGAAGTAAAGCCACCACGGCCGCATTAACCCTTTCGCTGCTACAAAGACGTGCTCCCTGCATTCCGCGCTGTGCGCGATTTTGTCACTGCGCTGCTCACCTGTGCAGACCCATTGTGTTCCGACTGCTTTGACACTCTTATCAATTGATTCCACAAAAACTATTTGGCCCAAAAATTAGATTTTTACACATCTTCTTGACTGATACCTTCCCCCCATAAATGACTTGATTTTGTTTCGATGTTCAACGCAGTTATTATGCAGCAATAAGTATAGTAGACCATTGCACGAAATTTTGAAGAGTTTGCAGAGGTAAAAGTCCATAGAGTATACTTTCCGTATGGTCGATTTTAGTTGCCACAATGTTGAGAATGAAATGTGGACAAGATACCTAAATTTCATATAAAACTTACTGTATAACAATAGCTCATTTAAGTACCACATAGGTGTCGTATGTAATATTGAGAAATATTCCGTCTTTCGCAACTGTAACAAAAGTTTTATGTACACTGAGCACGTTTGGCTTTATTTTAAAGCACTTCAATCAATCAAAAGGAAGTAGACAAAATACATTAAACAAAACTGTGGACTTACAAAAACATTAGGACTTGAATATACCGCCTATCAGTGAAGTGCTCTGAGCTATGTCAAATGTAATTTTTGTGTGTGGCACACACAAACATCATTTATTTGCTAAAACACTGATTTGCCAACACAAACGTTGAATATTGTGTTACCGCAGCACAAAACTACGAAAAGTGACTTGGCAATGGAGGAGACAAAATACTGTCCACTGAAGATGCTTCAAAAGAGAGAAACGCATCTGGTCTAAATAAGCCCCTTATTACAGTTGCAGAAGAGGAATATATTTCAGTACCATTGGTAAAACTGCGACTGTGGAACAAAAACAAGAAAGAGAACATGAGTACCATTGTGTATGTGCCATACCTTTCCTCGATTGAAATGCTTTAAAATAAAGCCAAACGCGTCCGGTGTAAATAATACTTTTATTACAGTTGCGAAAGACAGAATATTTCTCAATATTACATACGACACCTATGTCGTACTTAAATTAAATGAGATATTGTTATACAGTAAATTTTATATGAAATTTAGGTATGTTGTCCACATTTCACTCTTAACATTGTGGCAACTAAAATCGACCATACGGAAAGTATACGCTATGGACTTCTACCTCTGCAAACTCTTCAAAATTTCGTGCAATGGTTTACTACATTTAATGCTGCATAATAACTACGTTGAACATCGAAACAAAATTGAGTAATTTATGGGGGGAAGGTATCAGTCAAGAAGACGTGTAAAAATCAAATTTTTGGGCCAAATAGTTTTTGTGAAATCGAATGATAAGTGTGTCAAAGCAGTGGGAACACCATGTGTCTGCACAGGCGAGCAGTGCAGTGATGACAAAATCGCGCACAGCGCGGAATGCGGCGAGCACGTGTCTGCAGCAGCGAAGGGGTTAATGAAGAGACAAAGCACTAGAAATTCCAAAAAATTCAATTCAAACGAATATAATCCGTGACGTAAGGCACTTCAATGTTGTTTTTAAATAATGGAAATATTATGCACCACACAAGGTTTGAACTCATAACCTTTCGCTTAGCACCCCAACACCTTAGCCGTTACGCTAACGCACCTCGTCTGACTACCTGATGCCATGAGGACTGTAACACGCCACGCAAAATACTGACAAACACTGATGGTATGACTATGAATTACTCACGTTTCGTCGAAGTACAATAGGAAATAAACAATTACCACTGTTCTTCATTGTGAAAGAGCGGTTCGTGAGATTGATACAAACACCTTTCCTTGCTATCGCCTGAATTAGGAGTCTTATTGCTTGTTTCGTTTAATTAATTAATAGAATATGAAGCAATTGGTATAAATAATACTTTTTCCAAACTTTCAATAAAAGAATGTCTGCTATCAAGACATTGCTTTTGTTGTATTACTTTATTTATGACTGAACGTTTCTAAAACTGAAGACACTCGTCCATGCTCTGCACTGCAGTCGAGATGTGGCAACGTCATTCTCTGTTCATTGGCTGACTGTGTTTTGTGACGTCAGATGCGCAGAACGAACCTAAACTCGGCCGCCAACATAAATGACGCGCACTTTAGTAACATCAAACATGATTTTGGAAGGACCTAACAGCTCCTTGACATGGAAATCACTACCCATGTATTTTTGATTGACTTAAGGAAACCCAAAGAAGTCAACAGTCCATCAGTCAGATGAAATATTAAACTGATATATTCTTCATGAAATAAAAATAGTCTGACATGCTGTGTGACAGCTGGCACTGTCATGATGAAGAATGGTGTAAATTTTTGCTTATTTTTTTATGATGTCATTGAAGACTTGTGACAAACAAATTGTTCACCATTAACTGTTATTCGATACTTCTAGGCAACTGTTGCGATATATTCAGTGTACTGCTAACTGAAGAAATAATTTTTCATTTTTTTGGAAGTACTTTGTGAATCAATAACTATCGGTGGTTTCAGTTAACCTTAGTAACCAGCTGATATAAATATATTTATACCAATTTTTTCTCTTCTCACAATTTTATATACAGACTTTGCATTTCCTCTGCTGACATTTTTCATTATTTCCTTACACTAAGTGACATGAAGTTCTGTTTGAGTTTCAGTCGAACACTGTGTAATCCAACAGAGCATGATCTGTTTCACAGTTAAGATTCACACATCAACCACATTCCAGAGCCTAGGGATACCTCTGTCTCACAGTAATTCACAAGCCAATCCACTTCAACCATGAAGTACACAGCACGTGTGTTTTTTGTGACAACAACTGATTCTGGTCGATTTCGTGAAATTCATCACTGACAGAAACACTACCACAGTGTAAACCTGTAAAATTATTAATAGTCTTCTCTGAAGCTGAATCAATTGATTTGAGGCATTGTCACTGAGTAAGGTGAGTGCAAAAATTATAAAAAGTTGTTAAACAAAAACTTCCATTTTTTCGTGGCAGTCTTTGTTTAAACTCATACTGGAAACAAATTATTCAGTTCATTTGTGCTATTCTACTGTTTTATCAAAAACAAATGACAATAACAATAGTAATGTCACACCTCAATAGTGGTCATTTGTAAAAAACATAAAAAGGCAATCCGCATATTTGTATAAGTTCACTGATTTGAATTATGACTCAATAACTTGATTGCCACTGTAGATGTCTCCATAAAACTACAGTTACAAACCCTACTCACCAGACACAAACCATCCAGTCTATTGGTTTTCACTCATTTGTCATCCAGTTTAGTTTTTATGTTCCATACATAATTTTGCTCGATAGATTGTAATGATGCGGAATGAGTCTGTGGCACCGATGAGGTCGACACCGGTATCGATCTGAGTATCGTCTTCGAACTAAGCTAAACATTATCTTCGTGCAGTTCTGCCATCCAGTTCTTTGTAAGCCTTGCTTGTGTAAAGAGGTGAATAAATGAACTATTGCAAAATGGGAGTATTGTTTGGTGTAACCGAACCGAACTTCTCCCTCAAGTCTTTACATTCACATCACAAAATAAGGAGTTGTCAGATTTTACTTTTCTGTCCGTCAGACATTTCACATCACTGGGAAAGTGATCAAAAATATTTGTTACAGCACTGTGCATCCCTTGTTGTGCTAAAGACAACCTATTCTAATCAATATGGATATTTCAAAATTTTGAAGTTTCCACCTTATTTATTATTTATTTCCTCGCCACGAGTTACACCCATAATTGGTGTAATACCACTAGATGTGCAGAACTGAATAGTTGTGTCTTTTTAAAATTGAAGGTGGACCATTCACACAAAACCAGTCAATGATACTTTTAAGAACTTTGTTTACTATTTCGTTTTTGTGCGTATGTTTGGATTGATTACAATAATAGTATCATCTGCAAAAATAACAAATTCTGCTTGTTGTATATTAGATGGAAGATCATTTTCATATATGAGGAACAACAGTGGATCTAAGATTGAGTCTTGGGGAACCCCACATGAGGCTTCTCCCCAGTCATAATTATATACCCAGAATTGGTTGAATTATTAAGCACAACTTTCTGCAATAATTTGGTTAGAAGTGACATTATCCATTGGCTGGCTATACCATCAATACCATGAAACTTAAATTTATCTAGGAGAAAATTGTTATGTATAAGTACACAGATTTTGCACAAATACTTTAAGTTTCTACATTAAACAGACTCCTTCATTAAGATGAAAACTATAACTGTTAACTCACTACAGCTGATTTTTTTCTCTCATATCAGTGCATAAACAAAATTATAAGTATGTAAGTTGAATATATAAATCAGGTATTTTATCAGATCACTTATTTAGTAGAGGGAAAAAGTTTTAATCTATTTGTGAAGTTTATTCGTAATGTGCTGTAAGCGTAACAGAATTAAATATTTTTGTTCTTAAAAGAAAAATGGGCAAATCCCTTACAGTGAATGCTATTAAAATCTACTCACTGTTCATGTAGTAGAGATCATTTGGCCAATAGTTCTCTTGATCTATCCTTGTTGGCACCCAGCTGTCAACACTATCAAGCTGACTTCCAGGAGATTTTATATAGTAAATATAATCTTTCTGTAAACAAATAAACATAAAATTTTTAGGTTCAGCGTAAAAATAAATGTCCATTAAAATGAACTGCAAATTAATCCAAGTATACTGAGATTTAACCAACATTAGAAATCATCAGAAGTAAAAAAAATAATAAGAATAAAAATCAGACCATCACTGTTGTTACACATCTTTAAATTTGGTGCATGTGGGAATACTTGACATTTAAAGAATAATCTTGGTTTAATTATGAGCACTCTGGTTTACAGAAATATATGAAAACTGGAACTACTGTAGATAAATTGCATAAACAGTTTTAAAGGGAACTTTATGCACAATCAAATAGCTTATTAATTTATATCTATCCTAGATAGAATAATTTAACGGTGGCCATTTCAAAAGGTAGATATACATGGTGTATCAAAAAGGATGGCACAAATGTACATGGCTGAAAGTACAAGAAAGTAGAAGCACAAATGTCCCAATAAACATGGGTCCACAAACGAGCCACTTGCAAGAGAACATGACTGTGTGGCTCCACGCCACCACTGACGTCATTGTAAACATTGTCCTAGTTAGTACACATTAATTTGAAATTCAGACTTTACTATTGCGTTGTACATCGCAATTAGTTCACAATTCACGTATAGGGTACCTGTTAAGGGAGGTGTTCAAAGTGTTTTCCTTTCATCCTTCTGGATGCAATACTGTACTCGTCTCTGCAATGAATTTCGAATCCTTTTGAAAACCCCTGGATCATTCTGGAATTCTTGACAAGCAAGTACAACTCTCTGTTCCAGTTCTTTAACCATGTTAATGGGTGTGCTGTACACTTTGCTTTTGAGATGACCCAAGACAAAAATCCAAAGGATTTAGAACAGGTGATCTTGGAGGCCAATGTACAGGTCTGCCTTGACCTACCCATCTTTGGCCAATCTGCATGTTAGATGCCATCTTACACCAGCAGCAAAATGTGCAGAGCTCCATCATGCATGACCACATACTCTGACATTGCTGAAGGGGAACATCCTCAAGCAATTTTGTAAGCTAAGGTACCTCCATCCATAAAGTTGTGGTGGAAGAATGTGTGGACCAATGAGTTGATCGCCTAATACTCCTAACCACATATTCAGTGAGAAATGTTGCTGATGTGGTGACTTATGAACAGGATGTGGGTTTATTTCACACCACAAATGTGAATTATTATAGTTAAACACACCATCGTGTGTGAATCCTGCTTCATCTGCAAATAAAATGTTACACGCGAAATGAGGGTTGACTACAGCCTGCTGTTGCAGCCACTGTCAAAAAATCGTTCTAGGAACAAAGTCTACATCATTGAGACATTGAACTCGTTGGACGTGGTAAGGGTACAGTAAGTTGTGATGTAAAATTCTCCATTCACAACTGTTGCTTGGTACAGGCACTTGTGTGGCAATTCTTCTCATCGAGGTTCCTGGAGAGCACTGTACTGTTTCCAACACCATATCCTGAACCTCAGGCCAAATGCGAACAGACCTACCTCCTGCTCTGCCATGTGCAAAACCTGTGTTCTCTCAGGCGCCGATGGACCCCGTGTAAATGTACGACTTTCTGGGTGTCTTCGATCAGGATATGTTTCTTGGTACAAGCATGCAGACTCCCGTGCATTGTCATTAGCCCTACCATACATGAAATGCATGTCCACATACCCTTCGTTAGTGTACGGTTCCACTGTAACTACAACACAGCACACGTGGCACTCCTCAGATGTGACTGATACCTTTTGAGACTGTGTACTGTATCTGTCCTGTGCAGTCTGTGTGTATGGTGTGATTCCAACTCCACCTCTGAGCAATGTTCTGTTGTGTAAACAGCGAACATAGGATGGCCCCAAATGCGCAAGGGGCAAACCGGACAATGTTACAAACAATGCCGTCAGTAGCGGCGTGGAACCATATAGTCGTGATATCGCAAGCGGCTCGTTTGCGGACCCCTGTTTACTGGGACATTTGTGCTTCTATTATCGTGTATTTTCAGCCAGACCCGAAATCTTGGTTGTTATAACAGACTGATCCACAGCACAACCCAAGGTCTAGGATAGGTTGAAATGTGGCAGTTTGGTTGTGAGCTGCCAAACCCCATGAATGTGAAAGTCAAATAAAATGTGTGATAAAAATATTTACCAGGAAGCCAATGTTTACAGCCATGTGATATTGAAAAATACAAGGGGGTCCAGTACTACTCTTATATGTCCCATACAGCTACATATTAGCCACAATGATTGTAGAACTAATACTGCACATGGTGGAGTGGCAATTTATGCAGAAGAAAATCTAAATTTGCAGAATTCAGTGACAGACCTAAGCAAGTACTCCACTGAAAGTGCATTTGAAGCACCAGCTGTAATACTGCACTCACAAAACGTATCACTGCTTCTGTGTACCATACAACAGCCTCTGATAAGGAAGTTCTTATAGATGAGCTAAATGCATTGATCAAGTTGTTCACTAAACACAAAAATCACAAATTCTGTATTGCAGGAGACTTTAACATAGACATATGTGAAAGCAAAACAAATGTAAATCACAAGATTAACTGTCTAAAAGCACTAAACTGTTACTATGTAAATGAAAAGCCTACTAGATTACATGCATGCCTTGAAAATGTTATTAGGAATGTAAATAGAGATCAACTAATGTACTGTAAGATTACGCTACAGTTATTTGATCGTGACTGGATATGCCTCAGAACAGGCATTGTGAACCCTGAGGGTACTAAACAGTTAGTCACATACGGAATGTTAAATGAGGGCAATATGGAGCCATTGAAACATGAACTGAAGGTGGTAGATTGGCCAAATATACTGCCACATAAGATAACACTGATGATTGTTTCTCTTTGTTTTTATCTATAATTAAAAATGCAATAGATGGGCATTATCCACTAATAACAAAAAATGCGTATTCCTAGCAGTAGACAAATACACCAGCACTCTAGTAACTAATACACTCCAAAGCTCTAGGAAATGAGGATATTGCTACATATGAACAAAAATAAGGGTGGTAAAAGTGAGTATGCCACACAACAGTATATGACTATCAAGAAATTTGTAGAGATATGAAATAAAGCCAGTTAAATGCAAAATCGATGATGGCTGTTATCACAGGCACAAAAAGCAGTTGTCAAGCAGCTTGGAACTTGACAAAAAGTGAGCTCAGTATAGGCAAAGGACAAACCTCAAACCCAACAGATGCAATACTCTTAATGAATACTTTATAATCAGCGCCAGTTCACATTCTTCATTCACTACAAATAAGTCTAATAACTGTACTTTTCCTGTGTCTCTGCTTAACCTGCAACTAGCATGGTGCGGTCTATTTGACCGCGCGCTTTCGTCAATTGCGATGTAGCCAGTTCCCGACCCATTATTGCGGCCATCGGCTCCTTAGCTTCGAGTTTAGTTGCGAGTGGATCGGCAACAACCATGTGTTATTCCAGAGCTTCTGTAATGTGAGTGAAGTCCTTTTGAAAATCGTCGCGGTCATTTTCACCGCCCTACGATGTTTGTGTAATTTTTTCTACAAGTACTTTCCTTATATATTCTCGATATTTAACATTTCACAGCTTTTGAAATATGGCGAAACCTAGTAATTCTATAGGTAAAGGATCTGATGTAAGTAGCAGACACTGTGTGAACACTTCAGACCGAAACTTTGAGGAAACTGTGAGCAGATGGTTGGAGGAATCAGACGATAGTGACTGGGGCGATAACCCCGAAGAAACTGTTCCCATTGTGAGTAAGCATGTCACCTTGTCAGAACAAAGTGCAACAGAAAATTACTGTAGTGAAAGTAGTGATCCATGTGATGAGCAAGGGAGAAACAATTGCTTCTATGGCAAGAATCAGTACAAATGGGCCAAAGCACCTCCGATCCGAGCTGTTAGAACTCCTGCCATAACATCATCATGAAATTTCCATCCACTACGTTGACTACAGGAGATCCAAAAGAACCATTTTCATTATGGCATCTCTATTTTGATGAAGTTCTCGATCACATCTTACTATGGAAAAATGCTAAAATAGATTGCATCAGGCAGAAGTACTGTGACAAAAGCAAAGCTGAACTTCAGAACCTGGATTTGGATGAACTTTTGACTATTTTAGGACTTCATATATATTATTCTGTCTTTAAATCCAACCACTGTGGGATAACAATGGCGATGTTACTGATGACAGTGCCACTACAGCAGAGTAACTAAACACGATTTTACGAAATTCCTTTCCACAACGAAACTCCGTCTCTAAATCTGGCAAAGAACCTGAAGAGATTCTGGTAGTGTGTGAAGTTCACCAGCATCAAGACGCAGTCAATACCTTCACTGCGAGATAACAATTGCGATGTTACTGATGACAGTGCCACTACAGCAGAGTAACTAAACACGGTTTTACGAAATTTCTTTCCACAACGAAACTCCCGTCTCTAAATCTGGCAAAGAACCTGAAGAGATTCTGGTAGTATGTGAAGTTCACCAGCAGCAAGACGCAGTCAATACCTTCACTGCGAGATAACAATGGCGATGTTACTGATGACAGTGCCACTACAGCAGAGTAACTAAACACGGTTTTACAAAATTCCTTTCCACAACGAAACTCCGTCTCTAAATCTGGCAAAGAACCTGAAGAGATTCTGGTAGTATGTGAAGTTCACCAGCAGCAAGACGCAGTCAATACCTTCACTGCGAGATAACAATGGCGATGTTACTGATGACAGTGCCACTACAGCAGAGTAACTAAACACGGTTTTACGAAATTAAATTCACCACCAACTATTATCGTATGAGTCGGGTACGTGTTTGAAATCATATTCAAGTTTTCTTTGAACCTTTCAGCAACAATATCATCTGAATTGGAAGGTCGGTAAAAGGATCCAATTATTATTTTATTCTGGTTGCCAACAATGACCTCTGCCCACACCAACTCACAGGAAGTATCTACTTCAATTTCGCGACAAGATAAACTACTTCTGACAGCAACAAACACGCCACCACCAACCGGGTTAAGCCTATCCTTTCGTAACACCGTTAGGTTCTTCGCAAAAATTTCGGCTGAGCTTATATCCGGCTTTTAGCCAGCTTTCAGTGCTTATAACGATTTGAGCATCAGTGTTTTCAATTAGCACTTGGACCTCTGTTCCTGTATCTACGTTCTTCCTGTGTTCAGTCTGCACCCTTTGTGACTGAAGCCCTTCTTGTGTTTTCCCAAGACCCTCTAACCTAAAACACCGCCCAGTCCACGCCGGACAGCCCCTGCTACCCGTGTAGCCGCCTCCTGCGAATCGTGGACACCTGACCTATTCAGCGGAACCCGAAACCCAACCACCCTTTGGCGCAGGTCGAGTAATCTGCACCCTACACGGTCGCAGAACCGTCTGAGCCTCTGATTCAGACCCTCCACTCGGCTCTGTACCAGAGGTCTGCAATCGGTCCTGTCGACTATGCTGCAAATGGTCAGCTCTTCTTTCATCTTGCAAACAAGACTGGCAGCCTTTACCACTTCTTTTAGCCGCTCGAAACCAGAGAGAATCTCTTCTGATCCAAAGTGACACACATCATTGGTGCCAACGTGAGCAACCACCTGCAGTTGGCTGCACCCTGTGCTCTTCATGGCATCCGGGAGGAGCCTTTCCACATCTGGAATGATTCCACCCGGTATGCAAACGGAGTGCACATTGGTTTTCTTCCCTTGTTGTCAGCCAAGTCCCTAAGGGGCCCCACAACGCGCCTAACGTTGGAGATCCCATCAAGACTGGAAAGTTGCTCAAGTCACACCAGTACCCAAAAAAGAAAAGGGAAACTGCTTGAAAACCACATTGAGGCTGATCATAGAACCAACCCAGAATGACACTGGGTCCAATCGAGGCAGCACTCACGTCCACAATACGACGTCCTTGACACGTTACTGCATAGGCATCTCAACGTGTTAGCAACAATGTTATTGGAAAAGGGCCTTAACATGGGCTGGCATTTAACTATTTACTCATCAAACAGGGCTTTTTCCTTGCTATATGAACTGAAGAAATGAAAGTAGTGACTGGTAGGTTTACTGTCTTGGCTACTGTCTATTATGTTCGCCAAATAATGGTGAAATAATGAAGTTCAAGGTGTTTAAATTAGTGTGATAAAATACAAAGAAGGTCTGGAAAGTTTGGTGAATGATCTCAGAAGATAGGAGAAAAAAGAATTACAAACAGAATTCCTGTAAGGAACTTCGAAGAAATCAGCTAATCACCATTAACTACAACACATTTCTGGCATTGGCTGTGAAGTTGTTGGAATCTGTCAAGAAGCATTTCTTCTGAAATCGCTCGAAGCACCATGCTCGCGCATTGTTTGATATCCGCTTCATAACAGATGAGACCTCACACCATTATAGATGAGACCTGGTGCTACCAATACGATCCACAGATCAACTGACAGTCAATAACATTCAGTAGCATGGTGTTCATCGTTTTCCCCGTCTCCCTCGGGTGGAAATGTATGATACGTTGTATGAACAATGTGCCATTGACTATCGCTTGGTCTCTGAATTATATTGGTAACACCAGATCTCACCTCCTGTAATTATGCGCATATCCATTAATGTGTGACCATTGCCGGCCGTGTGGCCGAGCGGTTCTAGGCGCTACAGTCTGGAACCGTACGACCGCTACGGTCACAGGTTTGAATCCTGCCTGGGGCATGGATGTGTGTGATGTCCTTAGGTTAGTCAGGTTCAAACAGTTCTAAGTTCTAGGGGACTGATGACCTCAGAAGTTAAGTCCCATAGTGCTCAAGGCCATTTGAACCATTTTTGTGTGACCATTGTACGTCGATCGATTCCACAAGAAGTGCTTGCTGTCAGTTGCAGACAGTCTGACAACCGATGTCAGAAGGGTGCTGTAGCTAGAGGTGGCTACTTTGAAGGCCAGTAATGGCTTCTATTACTTTCTGAGACCATTTCAGCGAACTTTTCAGACACATATTGTATTTTTAGACATTACGTTCACTTCTTACACAGATTTAAAATAAAACATTAAAATATGAGTACATACGAGGTGTGTGAGAAAAGTAATGAGACTGACGACACTACGAGCGATTTGGTACCGCTGTGTTGTTCGACTTGAGCAGACTGATGTATTAATCCCTTCCAGATGCTGAGTCCGAGTTTCAGTTCCGTACGGCCATGATGTGATTCTTGGGAGCGCCATCAGTGTAGTTATGCAGTTTTAGGGCAGCGTCATGCAATCAAAATATGTGTTAAACTTGGGCAGTCCGCGAGTGTGACCTTTGAATTGTTGAAACTGGCCCACGGGGAACGTTCCTGATCAAGAGTACAGGTTTTCTGGTGGCACAAATTATTTTTGGAAGGCCGATGACACGTTGAAGATGAACCTCGGTGACGGATTCACTTCAAAAACCGACGTAAACGTTCTACGTGTGCGTACTCTTGTGAGATCAGACCAACGTTTAATAACAATTAGGATGGCGTGTGACCCATTAAACACTTTCACCGTGAGAAAGGTTTATGTCAGAGTGGATGCTGCATCATGACAAGGCCCCATTTCACGCGGCCACTTCCACACAGAATTTTTGACCTCAAAAGGCATTCCTGTTGTTCTAACCCCGCCCCCTCCCAATTCACCTGATCTGAGTACTTGTGACGTTTTTTCCTTCTCTGAAATTGAAAAATATCTTAAAACAAAGTCATTTCGGGACTTGGAGAACATTCAGGAGAATGTGACAGACATGTTAAAGGCCCTAACATTTGAAGCCTTTCAGCGATGCTACCAAGACTGGGAACAACTACACCACCAGTGTATAGCTACTGTAGTGAACAACTTTGAAGGGCAAAATATTGTAAGCTTTTGATCTTGTCAACCATGAATTACTTTTGGAGAAACTACTACGTTATGGGATAAGGGGAAATTGCAATGACTTGTTTAGGTCATATCCTCAGACAGAGTACAGAAAGTAGTGATTACATCAAAAATTGGTGAAAATGCCCAATCAGAGGAGCAAGTTGTAAGACAAGGTATTCCCCAAGGCTCTACACTTGGTCCCCTTTTATTTCCAATATTCATCAATGATCTGCCCCAAAGCATTCAGGGAGGTCTACCAGTAATGTTTGCTGACGACACCAATATACTGTTTTCAAATCACTGTCCTCATCAACTCAACTCCACAATTGCTGATACAAATTGTAGTCTGGTAAACTGGTTGAACAAAAACAAACTTCTCCTAAATGAAGATAAAATAGTGTATATAAATTTCCACTCGATACAAATGGTATCGTCTGCGATAGATGGTATCAGGATTGAGAATGTGCCCATACAGCAAGAAAGAGCCACTCAAATGTGCCTACTTTGCATTTGTACACTCAATAATTACATATTGCATTTCTTTTTGGGGCTTCTCCCATAAGAATGTATTTATTATGCAGAAGCGAATAATTAAGACAATGAAACAAGTACCCCTGTCTTCCACCACTAAACATCTCTTTAAGGAGCTCAGTATTTTGCCAGTGCCTTGTATCTATATTCATGAAACAGTGTTTTTATTCATGAAAATCTCCATATATTTACAAAAAATAGAGATGTTCACTATCATAATACTCGTCATTCCAATGACATATTTATAGCTGATCAACGGCGACATAAAGGGCACAGTAGTGTAAGACACAGGGGAGTACTTCTGTACAAGAAGCTACCTGAAAATGTCAGGTCTTGCCAGAAGGGATTCAGATCCAAAATAAAGTCAATCCTACAGAAGCACTGCTTCTATTCAGTGGAAGAATTTATGAATAGTAATCTAAAACAATTTTTGTAATGTATTTTACTGCATGTGTTAAAATATTACTTTCAACTGAGTTATTTGACTCTATTCACAGATATAACAGTTCCTTATTATGGCTCATCTGCACTTATGATAACATAATGTAAATAGCGTTACTCTGTAATCATTATCTGATCACTATATGTAACATACCAAAAAAGTTATGATTCGCTATTTACAGCATATAATTTATATAAATGTATATCTTAAGAATGTCTATACTTATGCATGTAACTTGATACCTACAAAATAAGTATATTTATTTATCAAAGCATGTTAAATGTAACTTATCCTACATCTATGTGTAACAACACAAAATTTCTGGATGAATAAATAAATGAAAAAAATGAAATTGTTTGAAAAAAATAAAACATTTGGTAGATAAAAAAATCAGTCTCATTATTTTTCTCATACACACCTTGTATAACTAATTATGAGTCCCATAAATCATCAGTGTCGTGTTCTCTTATAAAGGAGAGAGTTTTCCTGCTCTTGTGCTGTAGACGATGGATTTTAGGGTAAAATTCCCGAGGCTCCATTGGTGGGCAGTCTTCGTTCGATAATTAGTGAAGTTTCCCGCATTGATGCAGAAGAAGAGGGGTTATTGGCTACAATTCTTGTCACTGTGTCTATCTATCTATCTATCTATATCCGTATCCTGCACCAGCTGGTACCGGGTCTGGGTGCTGACGAGTCCTCTCCAGTTGGTTCGGTCCTCCCACCACTCTTCTTCCTCCACTTGCTGCCAGGTCACACCTCTTCTTTCCACAGATATTCTCACTCCTGTTTTCTATCGTGTTCTTGGGCGCCCTCTAGGTCTTTTTCCATCCATCTTCAGTTCTTCCATAATTTTGGGGAGTCTCTGCCCACACACCTCTTAACATGCCCAGACCATCTTAATCTCTTTTTTTTTCAATTTCTTCTCTCATACTTTCTTGTTTAAAGTCCTTTCTGATATCTATGTTCCTTACTCCGCCCGTTCTTGTTTTTCCCTTAACTGCTCTGAGAAATTTCATTTCCCCTACTTGCAGTCTGCCCCAGTCCATTTTTGTCATTGTCCATGCTTTGCCTCTATAGGTGATAATCGGGCAGTAATAACTCTTATACATAAGGAGTTTTGCTTTTTCTGAAACTTCCTTATTCCAAATCAGGTGCTTTATTGTTTGGTAGAAATTGCCTCCCTTCTGTAACCTCCTATTAATTTCGTTGGTTATTCTTTCATCACTAGATATTTCACTCCCTAAATAAGTGAAACTGTCTACCACTTTGAGGGGTTCTCCATTCAAGTAATATTTCCGTTGATCCCTTTGTTTCTTACAAATACCATTACTTCACTCTTATCTTTATTTATTTTTAATCCATACCTTTTCATTACTTTCTTCCACGCATCAAGTTGTAGCTGTACATCTACCTCTTTATCGCCCCATATTACAATGTCATCTGCAAAAATCATCTTTTTGTCTTTTTCTTTTACTATATCTGTAACTGCCCTATTCATTCCCTCCGTCACAACATTAAAATGCACAGGAGATAGAAAACTTCCTTGTTTAAGTCCTTGTCTAATTTCGAAGTATTCAGAGTTCCCCAATGATATTCTAATTCTACAATTGTGTCCTTTGTACATTGTCTTTATTACATTAATGTATGCGTCTTCTACATCGATTTTCTTCATTTCTTCCCAGAGTCTTTCCCTGTCATTGTGTAGAAAGGGATTTTTCCTGCGCTTATGCTAGAGAAGGAATACTTGGTTCAAATGGCTCTGAGCATTATGGGACTCAACTTCTGAGGTCATCAGTCCCCTAGAACTTAGAACTACTTAAACCTAACTAACCTAAGGACATCACACACATCCATGCCCGAGGCAGGATTCGAACCTGCGACCGTAGCGGTCGCGCAGTTCCAGACTGTAGCGCCTAGAACCGGAAGGAATACTAGCTAAATGCTGTCTGCTGCTGTTGGTGGAGCTCCGTCTGTCAGCAAACGCTTTCCGTGGAGTCGCACGAAGTACTGTGCTCACGCGTTGTTGGATAGGTGCATCATTACAGGAGATGAGGGCTGATGCTACCAATACGATCTGGAGACCAAGCGACCGTCAATGGCATGGTGTTAATTTTTTTCCCCCGTCTCCCTCGGGCAGAAATTCGTGATGGGTCAAGCCCTCACTGTCCAAAAGACGATCAACCTCGCCTGAATCTTGGATTTTTTTTTTTTTTTTTTTTTTTTTTTGACAGGCGGGGAAGATGATGAACATCAAGCCACTGACTGTCGCTTGGTCTCCGGATCGTACTGGTAACACCAGGTTTCATCTCCTTTAATCATACGGATATCCAATAACGCATGACCATGGTGCTTCGAGAAATTCCACTAGCAGCGTTTGCTGACAGTTTCCAACAGCGTTACTACCGATATCAGAAGTGTTTTCTGGTTAACGGTGATTACTCGGAAGAGCAGTAAAGATATTTTGTTTCTAGCTCTTGTTTCCTTTATTATTCGCCGATCTTTCCAGACGCTCCTTGTAGTATGCTGGAGAATCCCAGTGCAGAAGTGACAGTCACAACCGTTTATCTTTAGTAAAATGGGTCATTAGTATCTATTTAATGTGTATACAGGGTGGTCCATTGATAGTGACCGGGCAAAATATCTCAAGAAGCAGGCATCAAACGAAAAAACTACAAAGAACGAAACTCGCCTAGCGTGAAGGGGGAAACCAGATAGCGCCATGGTTGGCCCGCTAGATGGCGCTGCCATAGGTCAAACGGATATCAACTGCGTTTTTTTTAAATAGGAACCCCCCCCCCCCCAGTTTTTAATACATATTCGCGTAGTACGTAAATGAATATGAATGTTTTAGTTGGTCCACTTTTTTGGCTTTGTGATAGATGGCGCTGTAATAATCACAAACGTGTAAGTACGTGGTATCACATAACATTCCGCCAGTGCGGACGGTATTTGCTTCTTGATACATTACCCGTGTTAACATGGACCGTTCACCAATTGCGGAAAAGGTCGATATCGTGTTGATGTATCGCTATTGTGATCAAAATGCCCAACGTGCGTGTGCTATGTTTGCTGGTCGGTATCGTGGACGACATCATCCAAGTGTCCGGACCATTCGCCGTATAGTTACGTTATTTAAGGAAACAGGAAGTGTTCAGCCACATGTGAAACGTCAACCACGACCTGCAACAAATGATGATGTCCAAGTAGGTGTTTCAGTTGCTGTCGCGGCTAATCCGCACATCAGTAGCAGACAAATTGCGCGAGAATCGGGAATCTCAAAAACGTCGGTGTTGAGAATGCTACATCAACATCGATTGCACCTGTACCATATTTCCATACACCAGGAATTGCATGGCGACGACTTTGAACGTCGTGTACAGTTCTGCCACTGGGCACAAGAGAAATTACGGGACGATGACAGATTTTTTGCACGCGTTCTATTTAGCGACGAAGCGTCATTCACCAACAGCGGTAACGTAAACCGGCATAATATGCACTATTGGGCAACGGAAAATACACCTTGGCTGCGACTAGTGGAACATCAGCGACCTTGGCGGATTAATGTATAGTGCGGCATTATGGGAGAAAGGATAATTGGTCCCCATTTTATCGATGGCAATCTAAATGGTGCAATGTATGCTGATTTCCTACGTAATGTTCCACCGATGTTACTACAAGATGTTTCACTGCGTGACAGAATGACGATGTACTTCCAACATGATGGATGTACGGCACATAGCTCGCGTGCGGTTGAAGTGTTATTGAATAGAATATTTCATGACATGTGAATTGGTCGTCGAATCACCATACCATAGCCGGCACGTTCACCGGATCTGACGTCCCCGGATTTCTTTCTGTGGGAAAAGTTGAAGGGTATTTGCTATTGTGATCCACCGACAACGCCTGACAACATGCGTCAATGCATGTGCGAACATTACGGAAGGCGAACTACTCGCTGTTGAGAGGAATGTCGTTACACGTATTGCCACATGCATTGAGGTTGACGGACATCATTTTGAGCATTTATTGCATTAACGTGGTATTTCCAGGTAATAACGCTGTAACAGCATGCGTTCTCAGAAATGATAAGTTCACAAAGGTACATGTATCACATTGGAACAACCGAAATAAAATGTTCAAACGTACCTACGTTCTGTATTTTAATTTAAAAAAATCTACCTGTTACCAACTGTTCGTCTAAAATTGTGAACCATATGTTTGTGACTATTACAGCGCCAAACGCAGTTGATATCCGTTTGACCTATGGCAGCGCCTTCAAGCTAGACAAGTTTCGTTCTTTGTAGTTTTGTCGTTTGACGCTTATTTCGTGAGATATTTGGCCCGGTCACGATCAATGGATCACCCTGTAGTGTAAGATAGAACTTATATATCAAGAGTTACGTCATAAATCTTGCCTGCAGCAGCGTAACAGGGTTGAAGATGGAGATATAGAGCGTGTACTGGTCTGCGACATTCTCCGTAGACTGCTCAGTGGCGAAGACCTCTAGGAACGCGGCGTGTCCCAAGTGGAAACTGCCCAGCTCCTTCGGCAAAATGTCGAATGCGGCAGAGCTGGCCACTGCCGCGGCGAGGACAACCAATGTCACGCTCGTCATGTTGGAGTCTTGCACCAGCTTCCTCGACCTCCAGCCTTTATGTAGGCCGACACACAATACGTATTTGCAGACCCGCGAAAAAGGATGTTACGCATTTACTTGCTTCTGTCTACCACGCAGGCGTAATTAAGCCACATTTGTGCACGCACCTGTGTTTGTGTCCATAGAGAATGTACATAATTTTTGTACACGCAGGTAGGTGCTGGATGCCTAGAAAGTATACTAGCAGCCACAAATACAGACAACTGCAAATAACTTAATTTGCCAAACGAAGCTCCTTAAAATGCAGGCTGGCCACGTCACATGTGATGCTTGACAATCAAGTATTTTGCTTCGCCGGCTAAACAGATAAGTAGCCTATATTTTAATAACTGGTAGATGTCTAACATGCTGTCAAAGGCACACGTATGATTGATTCTTCGGCAGGAGTTCGCGAAGGAGCAAGTTATAGTTGCCATGTCCCGAGGGGAACACGCTCTTCCTCAAACATTTCAGTCAATTCGCTCGAATAAGCACTATGCAGAGCACAAATCTGGTAATGGAACCAGTGAGTTTGGAAACAGTTGTGTTATGTTTCAATCTGAGGTATATTTCTTTGATGCGACAAGTTCGTAAAGCCGAGCGAACAGTGTTCCTTGTGCATTAACTAACAACATCGATGATTTGTAACATGATGAAAATTTTTCCATGGTTGAATTTTGTTGAAAGCGTTAAACCAACGCAGTATCATTAATGTAAATGGAATGCATAACCTAATGCTCTCCGCTTACGTGTACAGAAAATGGTGACACCTTCAGTTTTATTACGAGAAATACACTATCAGGTATTCCAATAACTCTGGTTCTTTATGAAGTACCGTAATGAATATAACAGCAAGTATAGCTAAATATAGACAAATGTAAATTAATGCATGCCGGCCGTGGTGGTCGAGCGGTTCTAGGCACAGCAGTCTTGAACCGCGCGACCGCTACGGTCGCAGGTTCGAATCCTGACTCGGGCACGGATGTCTGTGATGTCCTTAGGCTAGTTAGGTTTAAGTAGTTCTAAGTTCTAGGGGACTGGTGACCTCAGATGTTAAGTCCCATAGTGCTCAGAGCCATTTGAACCATATTTTTAAATTAATGCAGATGAATAGGAAAAAGAATCCCGTAATGTTTGAATACTCCATTATTAGTGTTGCGCTTGACACAGTCACGTCGATTAAATATTTGGGCGTAACATTGCAGAGCGATATGAAGTGGGACAAGTATGTAATGGCAGTTGTGGGGAAGGCGGATAGTCGTCTTCGGTTCATTGGTAGAATTTTGGGAAGATGTGGTTCATCTGTAAAGGAGACCGCTTATAAAACACTAATACGACCTGTTCTTGAGTACTGCTCGAGCGTTTGGGATCCCTATCAGGTCGGATTGAGGGAGGACATAGAAGCTAGATAAGTTACTGGTAGGTTTGACCATCACGCGAGTGTTACGGAAATGCTTCAGGAACTCGGGTAGGAGTCTCTAGAGGAAAGGAGGCGTTCTTTTCGTGAATCGCTACTGAGGAAATTTAGAGAACCAGCATTTGAGGCTGACTGCAGTACAATTTACTGCCGCCAATTTATATTTCGCGGAAAGACCACAAAGATAAGGTAAGAGAGATTAGGGCTCGTGCAGAGGCGTGAAGGCAGTAATTCTTCCCTCGTTCTGTTTGGGTTCAAAAAATGGCTCTGAGTACTATGGGACTCAACTGCTGTGGTCATCAGTCCCCTAGAACTTAGAACTAATTAAACCTAACTAACCTAAGGACATCACACACATCCATGCCCGAGGCAGGATTCGAACCTGCGACCGTAGCAGCAGCGCGGCTCCGGACTGGAGCGCCTAGAACCGCACGACCACCGCGGCCGGCGTTCTGTTTGGGAGTGGAAGAGGGAGAGAAGATGCTAATTGTGGTACGAGGTACCCTCCGCCATGCACCGTATGGTGGATTGCAGAGTATGTATGGAGATGTATATTTGTGTTACTGAAGGTAATTAATGCACAGACCACTCGTTCCGAAGTATTGAAGCACAACTTCGAAACTTGATGAATAACTGATACAACAGATAATGGAATCGTGAACGACGAATATAGTCAAGTTGGAACGAACGTAGCATTTATTCTCTACGATAGTCGTCGTGAAACACAGGGTCACATTTATGGGCAAGCTATCAGCGTTGCAGCCACAGGCTCAAACCACGAAAATTTAAAATAAAAAAAAATTGTTTTAATACTGTGGTATCGACCCTCTTACAGTCGTAAAAGGCAAGGTCTTTTTTATTTAAGTGGCTTATTCGGCCAAATTTTTCAATGGACTGCTGGTACAAACTAAGTCAGTAGCTTTATTGGTATAAACTGTAAACACAAATTAATCCGACAGCACCATTTCCTGTTTGAGTTTTCCAAATTCCCCCATAACAGACAAAAAATTTCTCCTACATCATACCATTTCAGTAACTTTTTTCCAAATATCTTAAGCCTACCTATTCCTTTCAACGATTACTTGTTATCAGTGTTGGCAGCTTGAAGAGATGGATTTCTGTGTTCAGAGCCGTAGAAGTATCGTACATTCCAAAAATTTGTAGTACGTAAACTAAAATTTTTAATTTGTAAATAAAGACACACAGCGTGACAAAATAATTAAAAAAACCTGCTCTAGGGGCGCCACATTTGCTTTTTCCGTGCGTTTTTCATTGCTCTATCGATTTACCCATTAGCGCACCACCTAGATCTCACTTCGTAACTCGACAGTTCAATCCACTACGCTAGTGCAACACACAAAATCTCTGCCAATGATTTTTACTTATATCTCCTTAAGGTTCTTAACCGGAGATCTGTCACTACCTTACATTCAATTATAATAAATGTCAAAGCGTTTTCGAGAGCTGCTCAGCATTTGAAACAGTATATATTCATCTACATACGTTATAATACTAAAGCCTTCTACAATAAAAGCTTCAAGCAAAACGACGCAATCTAATATGGCGTCTCCTCAGAATTCGACACGACCACGAAGACCGATAAACATCCCAAACGGTCGAAACTTGATTTGTATACATCATAATGATGTCACGGACATGTATGGCTTCAGTGAGCCTAACGTCTCCCACAAAGAGAAAGGGTGTCAATTAATTTGAAGTCATCTTGTGAATATCTAGAAAATTAAGTACGGTATCTGTTCTTTGAACTGAAATGTCAGAGATGGCATTAGTAGTAAGGCTAGGCAGATAAAATCCTCCATCAGTTCCCCAATACCGAAATTTTCTTACCCAAAAATTTCCGGAAGTTTCCCATTTTCCCAAAAGTTTTTCAAAAAAATATTTTTCCCCTAAATTGCGAAAAGATACCACAATCTGGACTCGCTGTTAGACAGTAAGATAGTTTGAGACTTTCATTTTAATGTAGATCGTTAAATATCAGTAAATTTTATTTGGTCGTTAAATTCCTTGGGCAGTCTATATTTGCCTAACAAATTTGTTTGCTTACACACTACTTGATGAAAAGCATGCGGACACTCCCGTGTAATGGGGATCAGCTAGTATAAAACGAGGAGAGACTGTACTGTGTTGGCAGCAGAGTAGCTGTAAGGCACAGTCCGTTCTGGAACAATGTTGCGGGTATATTTTGCGGGGCTGCCCTCGCATCTGTTCAGGATAGCCCCGCAACAAAGAGTCTTATCCACTAGAGATGGGTCGAACTCGTTCATTCCCGTGAACTACTTCATTCATTTCACTCTTTGCCGTGACGCGTTCAAATGAATTAGTTCGTTCATGAAGTACGGAAGCCTGGCGAAGTTCGCCGCTCAGCTGCGGCTACGCTCGCTTCGCCTCGCTCGTACAATAAAGCTTCGTAATACTTCATAATTTTACCAACAGATGGCCGAACTATGCAGTAACGCGCACGCAACGTTTTACGCCCTTACAGCATCTGAGTTAAATAGAGCATGGTCGAAGGGGACAAAGGAAAGATAAACAGAGAAGCCTGTCACATATAAAGAAGGTATTACATTTAATCTTGCTCGACATTTTCTCACGAAGCGCCCAAATGAAACATTATTTGTTGTATTCGTGGACTGAAAACTAGGGCTACCAACGAAATGCAGTTCAATTTTATGCTCCTTTAAAAATTTAATTCAAAATGGAATGAGTATGTTTACCACTGTCACAAACTCTATATACCTAGTTAAGTAATTATTGAGTTTTCCTGTAGATTTTATTTTTGTTGAGAATAATAACCTTCCAGATTCAAAACGTAAACTGTCACCTGTAGTCATTGGTACGATTTCAGGTAAAATCCCTCTTTCAGTGTTATTAACAAACCTTTTATTTTCATGTTGGCTGTGCGTGCTCACACAGGCAGCCTCTTCGTTTGTATCTTTAATATTGATTTGTCTGCAAGCGCTGCCAACGGTAGGCTACCCGTAGACGCGAAGAATAACTGAACTGCACAAATAGTCACGGGTAATGATGTCAGCATTGCAGGAAGCAGCTCCCCAACCCTTCCTAAACCTGTCATTCCCCACAAACACCGCGCGATTCGCCGACAGGCAGTAGTGGGAGGACTAAAGGGAAGGGAGGATGAGTGACGAGCGTCGATGTAGTTGGAGAGGGAGAGGGGAAGGTGAGTGAACTACAAAAAAAGTGTGGAATGTGCTATCTGTGAAGAGTTTGAAGTACCAGTTCATTGTAATTGAGTGGTTAGTTCACACTTCAATGCAGTGAAGCGTTCATTTGAACGCTTCATTCACGAGCTCCCCATCACTATTATCCACACTACAAGGGGCAATTCTGCTCTAAATGTTTCGGGAACTAGCCTACGCTGGCCTCTGTTTCGCTTTTAGATCTGACTAAAAATCGAAATAAACAAAACGGAAAAAGTGGTGGATACGGAAGCAATTCAGTGTTACCAACGGACCATTCCATGATCGAAGTATTAAAACTGGAAGATGGCAATGGGTTTGTCAATTTTTTAAGGTTGTTATGACAGCCAATGACTTTGAACATCTTCTACGACTGGTAGAAATTTTAGAATTTCGATTTCGCCAATTGTGAGGTTTGCAACTACCCTTTATATACCTTACCAGTGGCGATTCCTTTACAAGTCTCATGTATACTTTCAAGATTTCTAAGCAAATCACATCTTTGTTTGCCCCAGAAGTGTGTGAAGTCATCATCAGCGTTTTGAACTCATGCATCAAAGTACGTGGAAAACTTCTCATACTCAGCGCAAGGACCGGTTTCAGAATTGAGAGATGGAGAAATGATATCGTTACTGCTATCTAGAGACTGATTATCGTACGGAGGGGAATGTCCAAAGTTGTGAAGAGAAAAAATGGTGGAATGAAATATCTCGCGTCATTGCTTGATCAGTACGGTTCATACCCGAATCATGGACATATTGTAAAGGAACTTAATAATTTTTTTCTTATTGTTAAATGTATAGATAAATTATTCGACTCTCACACTAAAGATCCACTTGAAAAGTATTTATCACTGACTGACAAAAGAAGCTTTACGCTCTTCGTTTATTAGTTTTAGTATTAGTTACCTTTCGATCTTCTCATGTCCTGATGATAAGACGTGCTGTGTAATTTTAAAGTGAAATTGTGTTAGACAATGAAAGCAATTTCGAAACAGAACGACTTTCTCACTTACGATACCATGGATCCCAGGCCCTGTAACTCTGGAAGATTAGTATTATTTTAATTTTATATGGAGAATTTAGATGGAGACGACGATCTTCACGTCGGCGCTGCTCAACAATAGAGGTTCGTGAATGTGTTCATCTCTTTCCCTTCGCAACCGTCACTTTCAATATGTAGGTCATAGGCCTATTGTCCGCGACATTCAGAACCTGCAGTCTTTCTTTTCATTTAATTAGGAAGTCCGATAATTTTCTTTCTTAGATGAATAAATGCATTTTAATCACAATACTTTTTACCTAGGCCACGGGGAATGATAGTACTTACAACGTACATGCCTCTATCTCGATCATACTTTCGCATACAACTGAGTGTGTACCGACGTAATTATACTTATGACCCATTTCCCTTACAGTATTAATTCTTATTTTGAACCACTCACTCGCGAATGTACGTGCCCTCTTGTTTTGTGTAGTCATTCCTTAATATCATTACTTTTAATATTCAGTAGCTTAGTTTCCACAATTGACCTTTGCCTGTGCGCAACGGCGCTTCACGCGAAATATTTATTAGGCAACATTCATACGCTCTCTCATTTCAAAATTACGACACCGGCTGACTAAGCTTCTAACAATTTTAACAGGGAGGTTACAATGGCGACCGAGTGCCATGACCTTTGTTTCAGAAAAAAATAGTACAAATTTTAAGTTGATATATTTAAGTAATTTTTTCCATCCATTATTGCGACTATAACCATTTGTTCCTGTTACATGTTAAGCCAACTGCGTACCAGATAAGAAAATTATTACCGAAATCAGTCCATAAAATTCACAAATATTTATCCTATAAAATAATTTAGGAAAGAAGGAACTTTTGGAATGTTAAACGTTAAACCTACTATCAAGAAAACTGATCGGCAAAAGAAAAACGTAAGGTAAGCTTGAAATACTGCTTTCTATTTATGCTATCATAAGCTGCTTTGAAATCTATAAAGAGGTGATGCGTGCCAACCCCGTATTCGTTTGTTTTTTCCAGGATTTGTCTTAAGGTGAATATTTGATCTATAGTTGACTTCCTGGGAAGAAATCCGCATTGGTACAGCCCCGTCTCTCTCTGTATGATTGGGAGTATACTGTTGAATAGTATATTAGAGAATATTTTATATACCAAATTAAGTAGTGTGATCCCTCTGTAATTGCCACACTCCATCTTATCTCCTTTCTTATATATGGGACATATGATACCCTCTTTCCATTGTTGGAGCATTTTCTCCTCTTTCCATATTCTGGTGACCATTTTCAGAAGGCTTCGTTCCAGCTCTCTTCCTCCTTGCTTAAACAGTTCTGCTGGAATACCATCTGTCCCTGCCGCCTTGTTGTTTTTCAGTTTCTTCATGGCAGTGTTCACTTAGTCTATATTTGGTGGGGTAGTGTTGTTGTCTGGGCCCTCTTCCCCATTCGTTTCTGTTGGATTCCCTGGTATAGTTATTGTAGGGTTGAGGAGGCTATCAAAATACTTGCCCCATTTTCGCATATTCCCTTCTCTTCACTTATTATATTCCCTGTCTCATCTTTTATTAAGCTTGTTTTACTACCAAAAGGCTTCCGTGCGCATTCACCCCTCAATAGAATTTTCTTATTTCATTTTTGCTTATCATGAGCTCCATATCTTTGACACTTGCTTTCATCCATTCTCTCTTTTTTCTTTGGTGAGTCCTCTTTTCAATCCTCCGTTTTTCTTTGTATTCTTCTACTATATTCCTCGTACAGTGTGATCGCCGTGTCTTTCTATACGCTTTGTTCTTTCTTCAGTTACTATTTCGCATTCAGTATCAAACCATGATAATCTCACTTGTCTTGTCGCAATTCCAAATATCTCTCTTGCCGATGTCTCCACAGTTTTTTTTTTTAATCGCTTCCCACTGATCTTCGATATTGTTATATTCTCCAACGTTTTCCAGAATCCGAGTTATCTTCTCCTGTTACTGTGTGATCTTACTGAAATACAAATAATTTTTCATCTTTATACACACGTTACAGTGCAAATACGCTGTTGAGGTACGATTTGTAAAAGTTATATGAGGCAAACTTAACACCGTCTCTTACAATAAAAAAAAAAGAATATGTAATTCCTTACAGGTGGCGTTCTTCGAGATGCTACGAGACTTCAACCTGCGATGAGAAGCAACTAAGTTACGCTAATGTCACTACGACTTACGATCTACGTTATAAAATATTACCAAGGACACTGAGAAGTTTGACGCTCATTAACACCAGAGGTTTTTGATAATTTGTCTTTTCTTCAACATGAACGTACTAAGAATCTACATTGACTTTAGAGGAATATATACCATGATTTTCTCTTATGTTTGAGTTGAAGATATTTTGTGAAAGAAGTAAAGTAAGGAGTGACTAAGGTCACCAGTGATACAATGATGAACACACAAACATGAAAACATGGACAAACACAGACACAGATTTAGGAAGCAGTATAGCGTGCAGCTGCCAAGCTTCATTACGTCTGTTGTTTGTACTATCTAGCATTTTAATTTTCTATTTGTATGTCTGAATTTAGGTATAGTGATTTATTTATGGGTTTTTATTTCATTCTACTTGTTTTTGTTGTGTGTACCGTGCGTTGTTACAGTGTTGGGTGACGTAAAGATAAAATCCCCCCCCCACAGTAACTTGCAGGTATATTTTTAGTTAATGAGCAGATTTTGCCTCATTTGGAGACAATTTCTATAAGCATTTTTGGTGCATTAATTTTAGGTACCATCCTTTCCACGTTTAATTGCGTTTGTAGCACAATCTTGAGTTAGGGAAGTGCTGTGGTTCTCGAAAACGTGTTCTCTTATACCCTGTGAGATGCAAGATAGTATCGCGATCACGAACTGTAGTACTAAAGGCAAGTATTTTCTGTGAAAGCATTCACCTACTGTGACGTCGCGAGTCAATACGCGGTAACTTTGTTGTAGTAAGCTACTTGGCAGAACAGTCCGTAGCATTGGGAGCCGTTGGCTGCGAAAGAGACAGCCTGTTGCGTCTTAGCAATGACTCATTTGCACCTGTCGCTATGCTAACTGTGGGAAGCGGTATCTGCGTCACTTCGAGTGACTGAATATTCAAACCCTTCAGAATCTACATAAACTATATTACATATTATTTAACATTGTTTAAAGTCGATACACTGCCTTTTGTTATTCAAGAGAATATGGTATAAACATTTCGGCCTTCTATCTGTCATAGTTTCAGAGTCAGAGGAAATTATCTAAAACACCCAAAACCGACACTTAGACTAAAAAACTCGGTTAGGAATATTAATAGTTTATCTCTTAGTATCATTTGAAATCATTACTGGAGTTCACCAAATGACACGTCAATTTATTTGGATTTTCATATTAAAAAAGTTAACTACTTTTCATTTTCGTAATATAAAATCCAGAAAAGATTATTATTTAATTAATATCTATTTGTTTTGTTGTTGTGGAATGTATGTGAATGAGTGAGAGTGTGTAAGTGGGACATATGTAGAAATTCTGTATTGTATATTGTACCACATTACGTAACTGTGTAGTGGCAAAGTTGTTTTTTCCCTCATTGCTGATGACGTGTGTCTAAGAGTACTTGTTTTTGTAAGAAGGCAGCCAAATAGCCGTTTGCAGAGTAATAGTGTTCTAAATAAATTCCCAGATTAGTTTTCTTTTCGTTTGGTTTTGTTAAATATTATATTAATATTTGCATTTAGAAATGTCGTCAGTGCAACTGGGAATAGTGATTGGCGTAGGACAGTTTTGGCGAGAGAATGATCTCAAACGATTGTTCTGATTGGCTGGTCATTTTGATCAACCAGAGTTTAGCAGTTCCCGCGCACTACCAGGTAGTTACAGGCTGTGGAAGGACCAGTAAGGAGTAGAGATGTGCAAACTGAAACACGTCCTAACTGTTTCGAAACAAATGAAACAGTACAATGTAATGTTCCGATACGCTGTTTCGAAACAGTGAAACAGTTTGTGTTTTGTAATCTAATAAACCTACACATTTTATCATCTTGAATGTCTACTGTATAAGTATGTCCATATAAACACAAATGAGGTGTGAGAGCGCTAATCATATCGCAGAAAGTATGATACTACCTTTTAGGCGTCTTGGGAGTTTCGTATTTCGTGCAGCAAATGCGCTGCTTTCGTGTCGTGTGACTTTCATACTTTTCAATTGGCTGAGGACAGCCATAGCTGAAGACAGAAGAACCACCACAAACGGAACTGGAGATGGAAGCAAACTGCAGAAACAACGGATATGCTACTGGGATTCCCACATTAGGTTAGTATGGGTAATATACCCATCCTGCTAATTTCCATCCACAGAAAGGGAATCATTTTGGATAATAGGCACAGTGACTATAGACTCACAAATAACGCCAAATAATTCGAATAAATAACAAAAAATAACAGAAAAAAATTTTGTCTTGCAAGGTGTTTCGAACCGTTACTATAAATTCACCATGCTTCCCAGCACTTCCCGTTCACCATTACACTATCAGTGATATGTCAAACAGATTTCTTGCAATTATACAATTACCACTATCAGTGATATGTCAAACAGATTTCTTGCAATTATACTTACATAAAATATATGTGTATGTCTAATAACTGTCACTCTACGCCTTTTTTTATTCAAAATGTTGTAGGCTTACTTGCGATTCTTAATATGATTACTGTACATGAACAGAGAAGCGTACGTTATAAAAAAAGTGTAATTTAACTGAATGATTTTTACATATTTATTATTTTGATTTATGCGTTGTTTTATTGTTTGGTTAGTGTTTATAAAGCAGATGTTACGCCATTTCGGAATAGGACAGTCAGCTAGAAACGGAGCTTTATTTTCGGATATCTTAAGCTTCATGCTATTGCTTGTCAAAAAGATTTCGACACTCTTTAAAGTGTTTCATGAAGTGGTATGTTGTGTTTCAGTACCTGTGCCGAGCCCGAATCTCGTCCGACACAGCGGAATGAAACATCGCTGTTTCGATACAATTAGTCCGTTCTAAGCACAGGTGGACTGAAACAACCTTATTTTGAAACAACGATTCAGTTTCTGTGTCTGGCTCGAGATCGAATCTGGTCCGGTTATCCGAGACAGGGGCGGAATGAAACACCACTGTTTCGAAACAGTGAACCACAGCCGTTCCGAAACACTGAAACAGTTCCACGTATCGATACACTGTATCGAAACATAGAAACAGTGGCCAAGTCTAGTAAGGAATCGCTGGGTAGCTATTGAACGCGTAGGTCATGTTGAACGTGTCCGTTTGCATAATGTGTAAAATGAAGAAGTTATTGGAATTTCGCGTCCAGATTGTGTTGCCGTAGAAGCAGTTGCATTTAGGGACAGTTTTATGAAGTTTGGAAGTTCTAGAATTTTTTTGTTAGAAAGATGAACGCCTGTGAACTTTCGGCCGTTGTAAAATTCCGCGTGGCATGTTTCGTATCCGTATATGGAATATTTGGCGAGAAATTTTCTTTAATAGAAATCCACTGAAAAGGACTGAATGTGAAACACAGATATAATAGCGGAGTATGGACTGTGAAATCGTGTAATTCTTCGGGTTGGACTTAATTACATTTCTGGCTGCCTTGCATGTGTACTGGGTTGCATGAACTTTGAACTCATGACAGTGATGTTGTTCGCTAATTACATGTGGGCTGATGGCAGGCATTTTTTTTTTCTTTTTGAACTGAAATGGAATAAAGGCTCATTCCAGAATTTTGACATATTACTGAGAGAATGAAGCAATCACTTTCCGCCCGAAAAGTATGATAAGAATTTACATGATAGCTTGCTACCAGAGTTTACTTTGCAAGATAAGTATTGACGGCGTTTGCTTCAATGCTGCTTTTACGTCGTCAGCGCAGTACGTGTGTATGCATAGAAACGGGCTGGTGATCTGCCGCCGCACTGAGGTAGGTGGAACTTCGGCAGTGATCAGTACGACGAACGAGCAAACATTTATAACCCGTCCCGCCGCACTACCAACATGTGTAATGAAATATTGTGAGCAATATGTACACCAATAAAGTTTTGAGAGAGAATACAGGAGCAAATAACGATCGTGGGCATAAACTACTAAAAATCAAACAGTAGTCTCACGAATGATAGGTTTTTTTTTTTTTTTTTTTTTTTTTTTTTTTTTTTTTTTTTTTTAACGGTAAAAATGAATGGGCGAGTGTATAGTTACGCAATGACTGTGAGCTATCCAGTGACAGTGATTTATTCAGTGACATGTGAGTTACACGCATAGAGACAAGTGAGAAAAAGTTTTATACCACAAGCCTTCTACTTCGAAATAAAGGAGACTTGGTTAATCGAGGAAGCCTGCTACGGTACGGGTGTTTATGCAAATTATAGGACAGTGCCCCGTTGGCAAGCAAAATAATAAAATGCAGTACTTACCTTCGTGCAGTGAACGTAGGAGGTGCCCTATGGTCGAGGTGTACGATGAGTTGAAGCAGGTGCAGTCGTTTCGTAAATGCTCGAACACTGCACAAAACTTTTCGTACAGGTGCATTGACCGTCACGTGATGCATTGCTACCCGGCGGTGGGTGCAAGGCTACTGGACTCCAAACGGTGCGTAGCGTGCTGTCAGACTAATTGTTGGATGTGTGGTTACTTGTGACTGACGCATTATTGACTGACGGCGTGCAGCAGCAGGACAATTTGAATGGGAAGCAAAATCTGCCTTCAAATGGACGCTCACCATAGTGCAAAGGGATGTAGAGACACGATTTCCTGACCCACTAAATAAGATCTTACCACTACAGCTCATGATCTACGTCCCACGTTACGAAATAAAAACGACACCCATGTTCATTGAACTTAAGGCAGAACAGCACCTATGTTTATGTACACGTTAGTGTCAAGTTAGACTAAGTACTAATCCCTGTGAATTTTATTTGTTACATGTTTATCTTGCCCATGATGAGACAACTGTAAAAACAGGAAAGGAGACATACTGGGACGTTATCAAATAGATCCTGGTATAAAAGAGGCAGTGGGGAACATTAGCAACTATAAGGAATAATTTATCACACTTGCCACTCCAGATACCCTTGCTAACCCTACGCCTGGATCGACACACCAAAATATATGGCTTTCTTGTCAAACTTTCTTATTTTCAGCAAAAATATAATTTTAGAATCATAGAAAAGAATGTGAAGTTTTATTTTATTGTCAACATGCTATTGAAAATGTTATTTGTATGAAGGAACTATGACGCTACAAACCAATCGTAAAGAACTGAACTATGGACTTGTATAAAACGTAATGTAATATTTATGTATTTGATGTGAAGGACGACGCAGGAATTTTTGTGTGTAGTATGTAAGTTAATGTATATTTGGTGTACCCTAATGTATATATTTTGTTTTCATTGTTGAGGGCCAGGGCTGGCACCAGAACTATACAAGCAAAATGGTGATGAGAAATCCCTTAATAGACACGGACAGTGCTATTCAAGTACGTGTGTAAAGGAGTAAAAGAACTACCAGTGTGTAATGTGGTTGGGCTCATTGCCCGGAATTTGACAATTCTTCGGACAATTCACCCAAGGGGACAATATAAATAAACGTAATAATTTTTTCTTATTGATAAATGTATAGATAATTATTCGACTCTCATACCGAAGATCCATTTGAAAAGTTTTATCACTGACTGACAAAAGAAACTTTACGCTCTTCTTTATTAGTTTTAGTATTAGTTAACTTTTGTTGTTCTCATGTCCTGATGATAAGACGTGCTGTGTAATTTTAAAGTGAAATTGTGTTATACAATGAAAGCAATTTCGAAACAGAACGACTTTCGCACGATACCATGGATCCCAAGTCTTGTAACTCTGGCAGATTATTATCATTTTAATTTTATATGGAGAATTTAGATGGAGGCGACGATCTTCACGTCGGCGCTGCTCAACAATAGAGGTTCGTGAATGTGTTCATTTCTTTCCCTTCGTAGCCGCCAATGTCAGTTTCAATATTTAGGTCAGAGGCCTATTTGCCGCGACATTCAGAACCTGCAGTCTTTCTTTTCATTTAATTAGGAAGTCCGGTAGTTTTCTTTATTAGATGAATAAATGCATTTTAATCACAATTCTTTTTGACTGGGCCACAGGGAATGATAGTACTTAAAACGTACGTGCCTCTATCCGATTGTACGTTCGCATACAACTGAATTTGTTCCGACGTAATTATACTTATGACCCATTTCCCTTACAGTATTAATTCTTATTGTGAACCACTCACTCGCGAATGTACGTGCCCTCTTATTTTGTGTAGTCATTCCTTAATATCATTACTTTTAATATTCAGTAGCTTAGTTTGCACAATTGACCTTTGCCTGTGTCGCAATGGTGCTTACTTCGAAATTTTTATTACGCAACATTCATACGAACTCTCATTTCAAAATTACGACACCAGCTGACTAAGCTTCTAACAACTGAACAGGGCGGTTACAATATTTTAGGAGAAATCACACTCTTCCTACTTTCCTCTTAATTTCTTCCGTTCTCGCCGAAACGCTTTCAATTCCGATTTTTTCTCCATTTCCGCTACTGAAACGCCAAACTTTTCCGACAAACATTTTAATGCCAATCTTCGTTTGTCGGGGTTTCTGCATTCGATATGTGTGGTGTCCCACAAGCAGCTGATCATTTGAAATCTTCAATTACTTTCATAATAGTTTAAGTGATCCACAAGAAGGAAAATCTAAAAGACAACGATGTCAGGCACCGAGGATAACGCCGATGACTATGTGCCAAACTACGACATTACGCAACATTATTTCAGAGAATCCCCTTTCGATGGGATTCAAATACTGTATCACTATGGACCCGCAAAATACTCCGGGGACATGGGAACATGTGTTGGATCGGAATCTCAGCGGAGCCGATTCAAATGTGCAACAAAAACGCGCAAGGTTGAGTCCTGGTGTGGACTAGGCTTAACAGCAGAATGGGTCAATCAGTAGAGCGCAGTGAACTCGAACGTAAACTACTCTTTGGATGTCTATCAGAGACGTATCAATGGTTCTAAAGCTGCCGAAGTCGACTGTTAATGGCGAGGAAATGCTAAGGAACAATTATAGCTATACTGGGACCATGCAGAACTCATTTACTGAGAGATAAGGAGCGTCGAGCATTGTGGAGGGTCATTGAAAAAAGTCGCCTGAAATCTGCAGAAGGAGTTACTTATGAGTTCCAAAGTGCTATCAGTAGTCCAGCTAGCGCAATTACCCTGTCTAGGAAGTTCAAAAGAGTGGGTTATAATAGTCGAGCAGCCCCTCGTGAGCCACATACACTCCTGGAAATGGAAAAAAGAACACATTGACACCGGTGTGTCAGACCCACCATACTTGCTCCGGACACTGCGAGAGGGCTGTACAAGCAATGATCACACGCACGGCACAGCGGACACACCAGGAACCGCGGTGTTGGCCGTCGAATGGCGCTAGCTGCGCACCATTTGTGCACCGCCGCCGTCAGTGTCAGCCAGTTTGCCGTGGCATACGGAGCTCCATCGCAGTCTTTAACACTGGTAGCATGCCGCGACAGCGTGGACGTGAACCGTATGTGCAGTTGACGGACTTTGAGCGAGGGCGTATAGTGGGCATGCGGGAGGCCGGGTGGACGTACCGCCGAATTGCTCAACACGTGGGGCGTGAGGTCTCCACAGTACATCGATGTTGTCGCCAGTGGTCGGCGGAAGGTGCACGTGCCCGTCGACCTGGGACCGGACCGCAGCGACGCACGGATGCTCGCCAAGACCGTAGGATCCTACGCAGTGCCGTAGGGGACGGCACCGCCACTTCCCAGCAAATTAGGGACACTGTTGCTCCTGGGGTATCGGCGAGGACCATTCGCAACCGTCTCCATGAAGCTGGGCTACGGTCCCGCACACCGTTAGGCCGTCTTCCGCTCACGCCCCAACATCGTGCAGCCCGCCTCCAGTGGTGTCGCGACAGGCGCGAATGGAGGGACGAATGGAGACGTGTCGTCTTCAGCGATGAGAGTCGCTTCTGCCTTGGTGCCAATGATGGTCGTATGCGTGTTTGGCGCCGTGCAGGTGAGCGCCTCAATCAGGACTGCATACGACCGAGGCACACAGGGCCAACACCCGGAATCATGGTGTGGGGAGCGATCTCCTACACTGGCCGTACACCATTGGTGATCGTCGAGGGGACACTGAATAGTGCAGGGTACATCCAAACCGTCATCGAACCCATCGTTCTACCATTCCTAGACCGGCAAGGGAACTTGCTGTTCCAACAGGACAATGCACGTCCGCATGTATCCCGTGCCACCCAACGTGCTCTAGAAGGTGTAAGTCAACTACCCTGGCCAGCAAGATCTCTGGATCTGTCCCCCTTTGAGCATGTTTGGGACTGGATGAAGCCTCGTCTCACGCGGTCTGCACGTCCAACACGAACGCTGGTCCAACTGAGGCGCCAGGTGGAAATGGCATGGCAAGCCGTTCCACAGGACTACATCCAGCATCTCTACGATCGTCTCCATGGGAGAATAGCAGCCTGCATTGCTGCGAAAGGTGGATATACACTGTACTAGTGTCGACATTGTGCATGCTCTGTTGCCTGTGTCTATGTGCCTAAGGTTCTGTCAGTGTGATCATGTGATGTATCTGACCCCAGGAATGTGTCAATAAAGTTTCCCCTTCCTGGGACAATGAATTCACGGTGTTCTTATTTCAATTTCCAGGAGTGTATTTGTGTAGCCAGTTCTCAGCAACGTTTGAGGTGGTGTAAAGAGCGACGTTGTCTTGAAACGAGTGATTTGGGGAGATGAAACCCGCTACACCCAGTGCCAATCCTATGGAAGAGACTGGGTCTGGTGGATGTGTGGAGAACGTTACCTGCCATGGAGGAGGAGATGTTTCTGTGTGGAGGTGTTTTCGTGGTTAGGGTGTGTCTCCTTATTGCACTTAAGAAAACGCTAAATCCAGAGGGATATGGACACATTTTACTGCATTATGTTCTCAGCACAGGAGAGGAAAAGTCCGGAGACAATGACTGATTGTATCAGAATGGCAAAGCACGCCGTCATAAAGCAGCATCTGTGAGGCAGTCCGCCTGCTTAGCAGAGTGGTAACGTGCTTGCCTCCCATGAAGTGCGTCCGGGTTCGATTCCCGACCGGGTTGGAGATTTTCTCTGCTCGTGGACTGGGTGTTATTTTGTCCTCACTATCATTTCATCCTCATGACCAGCACCCAATGTGGCGTCGACTGAAATAAGACTTGCACTCAGCGGCAGGACTTCCCCAGGTGGGGCTTACCAGCCAACAATGGCATAGGATCATTTCATTCTTTTATCTGTGAGGCAACGGTTTGTGAGCATTAACATTTCTGGAACGGACTGACCTGTCCAGAGTGCCGATCTGAACCCTGTGGAACACATCTGGGATGAGTTAGAACGTCCATTTCTCTCCAGACACAGCGTCTAACATCAGTTCTGTCTCTGGTTACGACTCTTGGGGAAGAATGGGCTACCATTCATTCCTCCACAGACATTCAGACATCCCATTAAAAGTTTTCCCAGCAGGGTTCACACAGTTACAAAGGCGTAGGTAGGGGACACCCCTTATTAATGTTCACTAGTAGGTTTCCGGATTAATTTTGATCAGATAGTGCACTTACAACAAGTTATTTTCAAAATGTGAATACTGATTTTACGTGGACGAGAAACTGACCTCTTGTTCTCTTTTTATGAAATGTAATTCTTTATAGCGGTGTTAATAAATTTTGCTAAGTACCTTAACGATTTCAGTCCATCTGATTTTTTACAATTATAAAAATCAAAAATTTTACAGTAAAATCGAGCAGCTCCTTATAAGCCACACATTTCCGTAATCAGCGCCAAGTGACCCTTGAGGTGGTGTTAAGGTGGATAACTGGAAACTAGTGATTTGGAGTGATGAATCACGCTGTACTCTGTGACAACTCCATGTGAGAGTTTGGGTTTCGTGAATTCCTGGTGAACATTGCCTGCCATCATGTGTAGTCGTTGGTTGGTTGGTTGGTTGATTAGTTGATTCGGGAGAGGGGCCCAAACAGCGAGGTCATCGGTTCCATTGGATTAGGGAAGGATGGGGAAGGAAGTCGGCCGTGCTCTTTCAAAGAAACCATCCAGGCATTTGCCTGAAGTGATTTAGGAAAATCACGGAAAACCTAAATCAGGACGGCCGGACGCGGGTTTGAACCGTTGTCCTCCCGAATGCGAGTCCAGTGTCTAACCACTGCGCCACCTCGGTCGGTACGTGTACTGGCAACAGTGAAGCACAGAGGAGGTGGTGTTACTGTATGGGGGTGATTTTGTAGCTAGAATATACTCCCTTATTGCACTTAAGAAAACGCTAAATGCGGAAGGATATGAGTACATTTTACAGCATTGTATCCTGCGTAGAGGAGAGAAAAACCTTAAATGCGGCGTTACAACCTGTTTACGCGAAATTGCTCTAAAATGCAATTTTTGTGGGTTACCACAAAATTTCCCCAGGTTGTGTCCGCATCACAGGTTGAGCCTTGGAGTTTATAGATTCTGAATATGGCCCTGACAAAGCGAATAAATAAGTTTTATCAGCTGTCATGCGCGCCTATAACAATTCTGTGCGGTTAATATAAAAAGGCTTTTCTGTTGACCGGCGCAGCCCGTTCTCGGGGTGAAACACATGAATGCTTACGATGGATTATATTACGAAGTACCCGCTACTGCACCCGAAGTGAAGGTGCAAATAAATGACGTCAGTTACTTGAAACATACTGTATAGGTACATAAGGAAAAGCCACAACAAGCTACGACAAAAATTTAAAACCAATGATAATAATCATTAGCGCGGCCACCGTAAGCGCCGCTAAAGATGTAGTTTGCTACGCCGGAAGGCGGACAACAAATGATAAAAAATTCCATTCTTTTTTTTTTTTTTTTTTTTTTTTTTTTTTTTTTTTTTAATATAGAGACTATGTCTTGAGTTCTCGTGGAGAGAGGACGTGTTTAAATGTGAGATGCATAGATGTGTGTAGTAGCTTTCACGGTATCTGAATAATAATTTTTCTCAGTGTAAAAATACGAAGCCTTTCTTATTTTCTTCCGCTCACCACGAAAATTTCATGTCACGTATGCAGCCTGCCACCGGCGAAGAAGTCCAATAAATGAAAATTACATTACCGACACGGTAACGAAGAATGGAAAGTTTTGTGGCGTCGGAAGAAGCACCTAACAGGAGTGTGAGGATCCCTACTATAAGGAAGTAAGTTCATGTTAAAACGGAGTCAAAGGAGACAAACTATACAAATCTAGAATTTGGGCATCAATTGAAAATAATTGATTTCTATTAATTTCTATTGATTTCTATTAATTTATTTATGTAACTTTTATTATTATTGATATATATATATATATATTGATTTCTATTAATTTCTATTGATTTCTATTGATTTCTATTAATTTATTTATGTAACTTTTATTATTATTGCTATATATATATATATATATATATATATATATATAATAAAAGTTACATAAATAAATTAATAGAAATCAATAGAAATTAATAGAAACCAATTATTTTCAATTGATACCCAAATTCTAGATTTGTATAGTTCGTCTCCTTTGACTCCGTTTTAACATGAACTTACTTCCTTATAGTAGGGATCCTCACACTCCTGTTAGGTGCTTCTTCCGACGCCACAAAACTTTCCATTCTTCATTACCGTGTCGGTAATGTAATTTTCATTTATTGGACTTCTTCGCCGGTATATATACATATATATATATATAAATTTGCACAATACCGTCGAATATTACTTTTTTTTAAGAAATCACCTTCTCAGCTCTTATGTGTAGTTATTGTTTCTTCTTTCCTTTGCGATCGAGTTCTCCGCGTCTGAGAGAAAAGTGAACAATGCAGTTGTTTTATACAGTTCATGCAGTGTATATAGTTGACTCTTAATAATTGGAAGTCCAATGCACCACGAAAAACTGAGTCTTTTATTTAAGAAAGTGTGACTGAACAACGTGGAATGAAGAGCAAGTCGACATAAGAGAATCCTCTACAAAAAATGAAGTTAAACATGGTATGAGAATCGTATTTCTTTACGAAGGGAAGCAAAAGTAATTTCTAAAACACAAATTATAAAAAAATGGTTTTTACCTGTTTTATTCATTCTCGTTTATTTTAACATTTCAGACAACGGGCTACATACAGATATCTCAAAATACATGTGAAATCAGTGCTCAGTGTCCAGTGAGTTCCAGCGTCCTTGGTCAAGAGGTTTTTCTGTTGTGACCAACGGCGAAAATACACTGACAGAAAAAAATCGCAACACCAAAAAATAAAGAGTAATGAAATTTAGGGAATAGATTTGTCTAGGTAATACATTTAAGTGATTAACATTGCAACATTACATGTTAATGTAAGTGCGAGATAAGCCATAGCAAATGTGAAATGCTGGTGCATTAATAACCGGTTAACAGCCAGAATGTTGTATGCAAGCATGCAAACGTGCGTGCATTGTGTTGTAGAGATGCCGGCTGTCAGTTTGTTGGATGGAGTTCCATGTCTGTTGCACGTGGTCGGTCGATACAGGGACGGCTAATGCTGGTTATGGATGACGCTGGAGTTGTCGTCTTATGATGTGTCATATGTGCTCGATTGGAAGCAGATCTGGTGATCGAGATGGCCAGGACAACATGTCGACACTCTGTAGAGCATGTTGGCTTACAACAGTGGTATGTGGGAGAGCGATATCTTGTTGGGAAACACCCTCTGGAATGGTGTTCATGAATGGCAGCACAACAGGTCGAATCACCAGACTGACGTACAAATTTGCAGTCAGGGTGCGTGGGATAACCACGAGAGTGTTCATGCTATCATGCGAAATCGCACCCGAAACCATAACTCCTGGTGTAGGTCCGGTGTGTCTAGCATGCAGACAGGCTGGTTGCAGGCCCATAGTGGCGTCCTTCTAACCAACACTCGGCCATCACAGGCACCGGGGCAGAACTAGTTTTCATCAAAAAACACAACAGACCTCCTTTATAGCAATGCACACCACAGGGCGTCTGCTCGGAGCTGTCCTTGGAGTAACAGATTTGAAACAGTTCGTTGTATCACCGTGGTGCCAACTGCTGCTCAGGCTACTGCTGCAGATGCAGTATGATGGGCCAGAGCCATACGTCGAACACGACGGTCTTCCCTCTCGGCAGTGCCACGTGGCTGTCTGGAGTGTGATCTTCTTGTGGCCATACATTGTTGTGACTATTGCCGCCATTAAACATGTACAGTGGCTACATTCCTGTCAAGTATTTCTGTAGTACTGTAGAAGGAACATCCAGCTTCTCATAGCTCTATTACAAGACCCCGTTCAAACTCAGTGATGTGTTGATAATGGAGTCTTTGTTGCCTTAACCCTCCGTCGCTCGCGCGGATGTCACTTGTCATCCACATGACTTTCCCGATCAATTTTGTCTGACGGGGCAGGATTGAGATCGCACCATTTTCAGTACCTTTCTGTTAATTCTCCAGCAGTTAGCTTCAATCATTGTTGGCGTTCAGTTACGAAAGATACATTGTTAATGAAACATTGTTATAGTCTGGAGGACACAAGTCATCCGCGCGAGCTCTGATGCCACAATCTGAAACAAAGTAAGTCTGTATTACTTTATTGCTTTCCTAGATTCAATCGATCTTTCATGTGCGTAAATTTGGACTTACTGAAATTGACTGCAGTTACCTTCCGTGTTACCTAGTATTGTCTTTATTTTTAGTTCGTGGAAGAAATGTCAAAATCAAAAAAACCTCGGACAGAGTTTAGTAGAGGTCCTAAGGTATGGTTGGGATGGTTCAATGAGCTGAGTGATGAAGATGCTCACAGTGGTAGCGCTGACTCAGAGACTGAGGACTGTGTTCATGAAAGCGGTCATGATTAAGGAACAGAACAGGAATGATGAATATTAGTCACAGGAAGAAGTAACTCAAGAGGATGCATTTCATTTAGGGAAAGATGGAATAACTAAATGAAGAAATAATAAATATCCTACCATTGTTAGAAGTAGATCTTGTAATATTATTACGCATTTGCCTGGACCATAAAATCAAGCTCGTATAAAAAAGACAGAAATAGAAATTCTGAATTTGTTCTTGGATGAAAACATAATAAGCATTATCGCAACATTCACTAATATATCCATCAGTGAAGTTCGTGGTAACTTCTCTAGGGAAAGGGATGCTAAAGAAACAGAAGCGATAGATATATGCTTTCATTGGTTTGTTATATCTGTGTGGATCTTTGAGATGTTCTAGGAAGAGTATATCGAAATTGTGGGATAACTCAAAGGGAAACGGACTGGACTCATGTTATTTATGCAGAAGTGAAAACCGATTCAGGTTTCTGTTGAGCTGCCTAAGGTTTGATAATATCCGTGATAGAGGTGTTCGCAGAGAGACTGACAAGTTGGCTTCTATCATAGAGATACTTGAACTATTCACGAACAATTGCCAAAAATATTTTTCACCTAGTGAATATCTTACTGTTGACGAACAGCTTTTGGCATTTAGAGGAAACTGCCCATTCCATTCAGGCAACATATCCCCAACAAACCAACAAAGTGTGGGTCAGAAGTGTTTACTTTGGTTGATGTAAAAACAGCTTACACTTTGAATTTAGAATGGTACGTCGGTAAGCAACCAGAGGGACCATGTAATGCCAGTAATTCATCTGAAGATATTGTTCTTCGAATGGTCAAACCGTTTCAAACGTTAGAATATATTATACTGTGTACGAATATTATACTGTGTACGAATTAAATGTATTATATTTAGATTTAATAAAAAATCATAAAATAAGTCATAAAGACCGTTCAAAGTATAGAAATAAACCGCTTGCTTTGTGAATGACACCTGTCAACCGCGCGCGTTACCATGTCACGAATTTTCGCGCGAGTAACGGAGGGTTAAAAACGTTCTTGACTAACATCAACTCACCGGGTCCAGTCTCAAAGATAACAAGCGTTCACGATAGTTACAGCGTATATTTCAAGCGAACATGATTTGCATCGTCACAATAGCGCTATTAGCGCCACTCTTATGCGACTGGCGCGATGTTTACACAGACAATATCTTTCAAATGTAGAAACACGCCTACTAACTATCTTTTGCCCTCAGTGTACATTGCAATCTACACTCGTTCTAAGGATCCTCCCAGTGATGACTTTTGCCTCTTTTGGGATCACACATGGATTTGCTTCTTCTTCTGCTTTGTTATCGCCTTCTTTCGTACCACCCCGAACAGCTAAACTTTCAAACTCAGTCAGGGCACCACGGACTTCCACATGATCGTCAAAATATTTAAGCCATCAAATGTTAGGTTGTGTCCTGAATCAGGCAGAAGACCTAAGATAACGTGGAAACTCATCCATTTCTCCGCACACCTGCTGTTACAGTTTATTCTGTTACTCCCTGATGAATCCGAAATTCTTGAAACAGTTCGTAATCGTTACTCCATGTTTTATTAGCAAAGGTCATCGCTGCTAAAACTTTTATGTTGGGTTTCTGACCATCGTCAGTGGTATCCATTATCACTGCCACAACTTCTTTGGGGTGCAAAGTTTTAAAGTAAGCATATAAAATTGAACAAATTTTTTTCCCCTGCATTGACAACGTTTCAATGAGCATTCTTCAAGATGCAAAAAGTCATATAGCTAGGTCCCGCTGCCTTCTCCCATCCGATACGTTTTCAGCAATCCAATCTTTGTGCTTCATGTAAGTAAAGGATTGTCGCAAAGAGCTGAACAAACAGTTACCGAACAATTACACAACAGTTGAATTATACATTATTTGAGGAGATATCCCATGACAATAGCACCGATCCATCGAGGTATTAGGAGACCAGACAACTAGTTCGACTTATCGAGAAAAACGATTTATTTAGGTTTCAGCTAGCAAGAGTGGACTGTTCACTATTGGTACCATGGTTGCGAAGTTAATGGTTTTCCCCACTAAATCCGGTTGTGTTGAGTAATTGCCTAATGTGCAAAGTTTGCATATAGTCGCTAGTGGTAATTATAGTGGATCTTCAAAATACATGGATGGTTTTACGGTAAAATTATTTTTAAAAGTCAGTTGAACCATTCGACATGTAGCAAACAGAATTATTTATACGAATGCATGGTTTCGTACTGATAAAATTTTCTCAGGCTACCAGCCGCGTTCAGTGGCTTAAAATCCACGAGCTTTTGGCCGAGTTCTCCTCGGCCATTGTCAAGTGGTGACTGTCGAATAATTAGTGCTTCCGTCTTTATACAGCCGCGCTGTCTTCCGTGACGTCACTGGTACTCTCTCCGGCGTCATATATGGTAAGGTTTTCATTGCGCGCTTGCCGCGCACCCTTCAACTTTCCCATGGCCGGGTTCCAAGCTGTGCTTAGCTGCAGGCCGCCGTCTTTATTGAGGGTGTTGTCACAAATTTTTAACTCGATCGTTTCTTTTATAACACTGTCCCAAAAACTAGTAGTCCACTACTAACAGATATCTCGTCAATGCAATACGGTGTCCGTTTTCTAAAGCATGTTCCACCACTGCTGATTTTCAGGGTACCGTAGGCGAAAACATCTCTCGTCTTCCACGTAGCGCTGTTCAGTAGCACGTACAGTCTGTCCAATATAGAACTGTTCGCACCCACACAGTATTTTATATACTCCTGGCGTTCTGTGTCCAACATCGTCCCTCAAGGGCCACATTAGCTGTCGAATTTTAGCTGTTGCCCTAAAATCTGTATCGATTTTATGCTTCTTTAGAGGCCGGCTAATCTTTCCTGTTATTGAGTCACAGAAGGGCAGAATGCAAGCTTCTTCGTGCCAACCTCGGAGGTCTTCTGCTTATGTTTCTTCGGCAAGATGGATTGCGAAATCTGGCGGTTGTTGTGGCTGTTTTCTTTGAAGACTTTCGGTAAGTGGCTCAGTTCCTTCGAAAGGATTTCAGCGTCTGAAACGGCTTCCGATCGATGCACGAATGTCCTCAGAACAGAACTTTTCTCCAAAGTGTGATGATAGCTGGCAGCATGCATATATCGGTCTGTGTGGGTAGGTTTCCGATAAAAAACTATGGCTGATACACCCATTTTCTTTCCGGCGGACGAGGACGGCTAAAAAAGGCACGGCACCGTCTGTCTCTACTTCCATCGTAAATCTGATGTTATCATGGATGCTGCTGAAAAATTGTCCAAGCTTTTCACTCTCATGAGGCCAGACAACGAATGTGTCGTCGACGTAACGGTAAAAGCAACTAGGCTTTGCAGGAGCCGTGTCCAGGATGATGTTCTCGAAGTACTCCATGAAGAGGTTAGCTATAACTGAAACTAGTGGTCTGCCCATCGCGACGACGTCCGTCTGGTTAAAATAATCTCCATCAGACAAAAAATATGCTGATGTCAGAGTGTGCTTGTTCACTTGGGTTCCCATCAAAGATTCCTTAGATTTGCTCTCCCAGTTATTTGACGACACTGTTGTGGATTTATTTAAGCACACTCTGACATCATCGTATAAACTTACATGATGAAATGGAATAAATTCTCACATCGGCGGCAACTGGGCACTGAAATGAATTCTATAGCACCAAGTGAAAATTTGTGTCAGACCGAGACTCGAGCCTGGATTTCTCACTTTACATGAGCTGTCGACTTAACCGTTGGGCTATCCAAACACGTATTCTGCCCAACCCAAAGTCCCATCTTGTGGCACACATGACCGAAAGAACAGACACCGTTTTTGACCCCGCCGATCTCAGAATTTATTTCATCTCATTATGTACGTGTACAGCTGTGGGATCCAAAATGATATTTGTTCTTTTGGACATGTTCAACAACTTACCTTTGAAAACCATGGCAGATTATTTAGAAGTGGATTAAGCTCAGGTACCCTTGAATTACAGTATTTGTTTACAGTCATTGTGCCATGTGGTCACTTAAGTGATTTGTGCAAGAGTAAATTCACGAACACTCATATTGTCAGAACACTGCAAATATATAGAAAAAAGTGTAGTGCAATTATAAAACATGTACAAGGTCCAATTTTTCGGAAAATTTGCAGCACAATTTGGTGACAGCATGTATAGCATTCTAACTGATGAATCAACAGATATTAGTGTGATCATATTTTTAGAAATAACAATAATATATTACAGTGCTGAACCTATACAATCATTTCAACATCTTTGAAACCAGCCAGCATTCAGCATTTTGAAATAACATGAATCAGAGACATATGTCCCATAGTAGAAACGTTTTATGCAGAATTTTCTGATGAATGTAATTTCGCATACTTAATATTTTTTTAAACCCACTCTTTTACATTTTTAGATGGTTAATAAATATTTTGAATGCAACACAGGGATCAGTGAAAATTGTTAAATGATCTCAACGTGCTAATAGAGTCAGTACTGAAGAAAGATGTTGCCCCCACATACCCTGAGCAAAGAAAATTAAATTTAGACTTAGAAATATTTTAGATCCCAAATCATATCTAGGACATAGAGGTCTGCCAATTAATAGCTAGTTCTTGCAAAGACTTCCAGACAGTAATGAAATTTTGAGGAGAATTTCACTTTTTTCAAAGTCCAAAGCTTTTCGTCTCATTAAAGGGCCACTGATTCCTCTCCTTGCATTGTGTAATATTAATCCTGGCCAGAAAAAGTTGATTTTCAAAATCAAAATTTAGCACTTGTCAAATAGTCCGAAACTAAAGACATTCTTAATTCCTGGTGTGAAATTCTTAAACACAGAGCTGCAGGTGACATCAACCTATTTCACAGATTGGCAATGTTTGCTTTGTTGCAACTACTGCAGGGTTGCCAGGTTCTTCCATTCCTCTGTAGCCAATTGCTGAAGAAAGTAATAGCCAAAATTTCGCCATCTTGTTATCAATAAAAATAGCCAAACTATCACCAATTTAATCAGTTAACTTAGTTCCTCTAATTCTAGACTGTCATATGACTCGACAGTGACAATCCTCTAATAAGCTCTGTAATGCCTCCCCCCATGAACGATGGACCTTGCCGTTGGTGGGGAGGCTTGCGTGCCTCAACGATACAGATAGCCGTACCGTAGGTGCAACCACAACAGAGGGGTATCTGTTGGGAGGCCAGACAAACGTGTGGTTCCTGAAGAGGGGCAGCAGCCTTTTCAGTAGTTGCAGGGGCAACAGTCTGGATGATTGACTGATCTGGCCTTGTAACACTAACCAAAATGGCCTTGCTGTTCTGGTACTGCAAACGGCTGGAAGCAAGGGGAAACTACAGCCGTAATTTTTCCCGAGGGCATGCAGCTTTACTGTATGATTTAATGATGATGGCGTCCTCTTGGGTAAAATATTCAGGAGGTAAAATAGTCCCCCATTTGGATCTCCGGGCGGGGACTACTCAAGAGGATGTCGTTATCAGGAGAAAGAAAACTGGCGTTCTACAGATCGGAGCGTGGAATGTCAGATCCCTTAATCGGGCAGATAAGTTAGAAAATTTAAAAAGGGAAATGGATAGGTTAAAGTTAGATATAGTGGGAATTAGTGAAGTTCGGTGGCAGGAGGAACAAAACTTCTGGTCAGGTGACTACAGAGCTATAAATACAAAAGCAAATAGGGGTAATGCAGGTGTAGGTTTAATAATGAATAAAAAAATAGGAGTGCGGGTAAGCTACTACAAACAGCATAGTGAACGCATTATTGTGGCCAGGATAGACACAAAGCCCACGCCTACTACAGTAGTACAAGTTTATATGCCAACTAGCTCTGCTGATGATGAAGAAATTGATGAAATGTATGATGCGATAAAAGAAATTATTCAGGTAGTGAAGGGAGACGAAAATTTAATAGTCATGTGTGACTGGAATTCGTCAGTAGGAAAAGGGAGAGAAGGAAACATAGTAGGTGAATATGGATTGGGGCTAAGAAATGAAAGAGGAAGCCGTCTGGCAGAATTTTGCGCAGAGCATAACTTAATCATAGCTAACACTTGGTTCAAGAATCATGAAAGAAGGTTGTATACATGGAAGAACCCTGGAGATACTAAAAGGTATCAGATAGATTATATAATGGTAAGACACAGATTTAGGAACCAGGTTTTAAATTGTAAGACATTTCCAGGGGCAGATGTGGACTCTGACCACAATCTATTGGTTATGAACTGTAGATTAAAACTGAAGAAACTGCAAAAAGGTGGGAATTTAAGGAGATGGGACCTGGATAAACTGAAAGAACCAGGTTGTAGAGAGTTTCAGGCAGAGCATAAGGGAACAATTGACAGGAATGGGGGAAAAAAATACAGTAGAAGAAGAATGGGTAGCTCTGAGGGATGAAATAGTGAAGGCAGCAGAGGATCAAATAGGTAGAAAGAAGAGGGCTAGTAGAAACCCTTGGGTAACAGAAGAAATATTGAATTTAATTGATGAAAGGAAAAAAATATAAAAATGCGGTAAATGAAGCAGGCAAAAACGAATACAAACGTCTCAAAAATGAGATCGACAGGAAGTGCAAAATGGCTAAGCAGGCATGGCTAGAGGACAAATGTAAGGATGTAGAGGCTTATCTTACTAGGGGTAAAATAGATACTGCTTACAGGAAAATTAAAGAGACCTTTGGAGAAAGGAGAACCACTTGCATGAATATCAAGAGCTTTGATGGAAACCCCGTTCTAAGCAAAGAAAGGAAAGCAGAAAGGTGGAAGGAGTATATAGAGGATCTATACAAGGGCGACGTACTTGAGGACAATATTATGGAAATGGAAGAGAATGTAGATGAAGATGAAATGGGAGATATGATACTGCGTAAAGAGTTTGACAGAGCACTGAAAGACCTGAGTCGAAACAAGGCCCCCGGAGTAGACAACATTCCATTAGAACTACTGACAGCCTTCGGAGAGCCAGTCCTGACAAAACTCTACCATCCGGTGAGCAAGATGTATGAGACAGGCGAAATACCCTCAGACTTCAAGAAGAATATAATAATTTCAATCCCAAAGAAAGCAGGTGTTGACAGATGTGAAAATTACCGAACTATCAGTTTAATAAGTCATAGCTGCAAATTACTAACGCGAATTCTTTACAGACGAATGGAAAAACTGGTAGAAGCCGACCTTGGGGAAGATCAGTTTGGATTCCGTAGAAATGTTGGAACACGTGAGGCAATACTGACCCTATGACTTATCTTAGAAGATAGATTAAGGAAAGGCAAACCTACGTTTCCAGCATTTGTAGACTTAGAGAAAGCTTTTGACAATGTTGATTGGAATACTCTCTTTCAAATTCTGAAGGTGGCAGGTATAAAATACAGGGATCGAAAGGCTATTTACAATTTGTACAGAAACCAGATGGCAGTTATAAGAGTCGAGGGGCATGAAAGGGAAGCAGTGGTTGGGAAGGGAGTGAGACAGGGTTGTAGCCTATCCCCAATGTTATTCAATCTGTATATTGAGCAAGCAGTGAAGGAAACAAAAGAAAAGTTCGGAGTAGGTATTAAAATCCATGGAAAAGAAATTAAAACTTTGAGGTTCGCCGATGACATTGTAATTCTGTCAGAGACAGCAAAGGACTTGGAAGAGCAGCTGAACGGAATGGACAGTGTCTTGAAAGGAAGGTATAAGATGAACATCAACAAAAGCAAAACGAGGATAATGGAATGTAATCGAATTAAGTCAGGTGATGCTGAGGGAATTAGATTAGGAAATGAGACACTTAAAGTAGTAAAGGAGTTTTGATATTTGGGGAGCAAAATAACTGACGATGGTCGAAGTAGAGAGGATATAAAATGTAGACTGGCAATGGCAAGGAAAGCGTTTCTGAAGAAGAAAAATTTGTTAACATCGTGTATAGATTTAAATGTCAGGAAGTCGTTTCTGAAAGTATTTGTGTGGAGTGTAGCCATGTATGGAAGTGAAACGTGGACGATAAATACTTTAGACAAGAAGAGAATAGAAGCTTTCGATATGTGGTGCTACAGAAGAATGCTGAAGATTAGATGGGTAGATCGCATAACTAATGAGGAGGTATTGAATAGAATTGGGGAGAAGAGGAGCTTGTGGCACAACTTGACTAGAAGAAGGGATCGGTTGGTAGGACATGTTCTTAGACATCGAGGGATCACCAATTTAGTATTGGAGGGCAGCGTGGAGGGTAAAAATCGTAGAGGGAGACCAAGAGATGAATACACTAAGCAGATTCAGAAGGATGTAGGTTGCAGTAGGTACTGGGAGATGAAGAAGCTTGCACAGGATAGAGTAGCATGGAGAGCTGCATCAAACCAGTCTCAGGACTGAAGACCACAACAACAACAACAAGCTAGATGGTTATTCAACACTCACTCTAGCACGCTCACAATCACATGGGCCAGGTTGGACTTACCGAGAAACCTTCTTCCTAAAAAAAAAAAAAAAAAATTCTCGAGTTTAGCTGATCCCAGTTACACTAGCGACTGGGCTATGAATCCGATCAAAATATAGTCATATTTTAAATGCAATAGTGGGAATCTGGAAAGTACAGTAGTTACTAAATTCGAGTACAGATCCATTTAAATGTTAGATTTATTAATTTTTGAACTTACAACCCTTATAACATGAAATGGTTCGTGAATCAGTGTACTAAACTTTCGCAAAGGATATACTCATGCATAGCTTCGATTACAAAATACTTTCACCTTCTTCAATATTGCTGTTGACAGCTGTTGAATAAACTGTGTTATTGAATCTTCCAAACCATTTCTTTAGTACACACAAACTTAGAGTTGAGATGAACTTTAATTTGAAACAATGCATTAAGCATTTCTGGTTTCATTCTATTTCGCCATTTATTTTTGTTGCATTCACAACGCTGAATGTCTTTCCATTACAGTATTAGTAGTAGGTAGTGACATCAGCAATAATGCAGATGCAGCTAACACTTGGAAAATTAAAGACCATACAGCATTTGTATGGTGTAAAACTGTTGGCCAAAATTTGCATGAACTTGTCAAAATGCCCTGTCCAAAAAACTTATCTCAGTTAACTTGATATATATCATTTGTTATGTAAATGCATGAAATTCGTTTCTGATGCTTGTGACAGACATATCTTTGGGCTGAAATACTGGAGTTTCTTAAAATGATTCAAGCTTGTGGGCAAGTTTTTCAGGAGTTGGTAAGTTAATATCACTTAATACACTGCTTTGCTCTGAGTTGCAACTGAAGCAACTTACTCTCTTTGAGCTGAAGTTTTGACAACACATGATAACATTCTCAATCAAGATCAATATCTTTAATATCTAGGTATGCTAGATCGTTTTCAACAGGATCAATTATTTCTTGCAAACAGTTCTACACAAAAACGGGTTTGAAAATCATTCTGGATAGTGGTATGTCCAATTTTGACGTTGGTGTGCTGAAAAATTAGATCGACTTTAATTCCCTCGAAAAGAATGGGTTTCAAAACGTTAAATTTACATCGTTGACATTATCTTGTAACATCTCATTTCTTGTACTTGCTATTAAACATATTTCTTTGTCTACCAGAGCATCAAAATGCACCTATAGTTCTTCACAGTGTTCTAATACTGTGTTTACTATATTACATCTACATAGCCTCCTGAATGTGCTTAGCTGTACAAAACTGTGAAATTTTTTCTCATTATTGTTAAGAATTTTAAATAACATTTGGTATTCTAATTTCCGTAATGGGCTAGAATGAAACCAACTGCAAATTTCCCTGCACATCAATTGCAGGAAGGACTTCAGATGCCTGCGATGCAGGATTGTGAATTGAATGACAAACGCACCGAAATAATTGGATTTTAACATTGTCTTTTCTAAACAGAGCAAAAATTTAATTCTGAACCCTACATAAATTGCTACCAATGTGCATTCCCACCCCTACCATTTTATTTAAATTCAATGATAACTTTTGCAGATACATCTGAAGTGCTGTATACAAATTCACTCCCACTGTTTTCTGAACCTCTAGTAATCTACCAAACGAGGTGGCGCAGAGTTAGCACACTGGACTTGCATTCGGGAGCACAACGGTTCAAACGTGCGTCCGACCACCCTGATTTAGGTATTCCGTAATTTCCCTAAATCGCTTCAGGCAAATACCAGGATAGTTCCTTTGAGAGTGCACGGCCGATACCTTTCCCCATCCTTCCCTCATCCGATGAGACCGATGACCTCGCTGTTTGGCCCCCTCCTCCAAATCAACCAACCAACCAATCCTTTTCCAAGTACCTCTTTGGCTTTGTTTACTGTCTACTGCCCAGTAATCCAAGAAAGTCTATAGTCACTGTCCCTTTTGCCTTGCAGTAATATTTCATACAAATACAAAGATATTTTAAGTCCCCCACAATGGTGCTCTCGTCAATAATTAATGAGTAAGGTTCGTTACCAATTTCATGCAATAAAGGATCAATTAAATATGGTACAACAACATGTTTAGTGAGAGACAGCATTTCGTCCTGTGAATTCTTACAGTGTTTTATTAGTCATCTTATTTATTCAGACTTCTAGATGACCAACGGCTATTATCGATAAGTGCAATGCTACATAAACAGCTACTAATAGTTCTGTCTCCTTCCCTGCTTCATTAACGACTTATACAAAATTATTTTATCTCTGCTGTTCCTTTTGGGGCCAGCGACGTTTCATTTTTGAGACATGTAATTCCCCGGCTGCATGCTTCCGCATATCTGTCTTGTGGGCACATACATATTTCCTACAATCTCTGCTAAAAGCTTCTTCGAAGCTGTTGGCATCTTTTGAACTGTCAGTGAGCAGCCTACGATACAGTAGTACATATTATAGTCGAAATTAATGTTTAGTGGAATAATCGTTTAGTTTAACTATAATTATGTAAGAACGTATTGCACTTGAAGAATTGAGTAGGTACTACATACGAGGGGCGTTTGAAAAAGTCCGTGTGCAAAAATAAAAATTACTTACATGTTTGGGGTAAACCTTTTTTATTTTTCGACATAGTCTTCTTTTAAACTTATACACTTCGTCCAACACTGTTCTGATTTGTTGATCCCTTCCGAATAATAGGAATTGTCCAAGTCTGCAAAATACACTCCTGGAAATTGAAATAAGAACACCGTGAATTCATTGTCCCAGGAAGGGTAAACCTTATTGACACATTCCTGGGGTCAGATACATCACATGATCACACTGACAGAACCACAGGCACATAGACACAGGCAACAGAGCATGCACAATGTCGGCACTAGTACAGTGTATATCCACCTTTCGCAGCAATGCAGGCTGCTATTCTCCCATGGAGACGATCGTAGAGATGCTGGATGTAGTCCTGTGGAACGGCTTGCCATGCCATTTCCACCTGGCGCCTCAGTTGGACCAGCGTTCGTGCTGGACGTGCAGACCGCGTGAGACGACGCTTCATCCAGTCCCAAACATGCTCAATGGGGGACAGATCCGGAGATCTTGCTGGCCAGGGTAGTTGACTTACACCTTCTAGAGCACGTTGGGTGGCACGGGATACATGCGGACGTGCATTGTCCTGTTGGAACAGCAAGTTCCCTTGCCGGCCTAGGAATGGTAGAACGATGGGTTCGATGACGGTTTGGATGTACCGTGCACTATTCAGTGTCCCCTCGACGATCACCAGTGGTGTACGGCCAGTGTAGGAGATCGCTCCCCACACCATGATGCCGGGTGTTGGCCCTGTGTGCCTCGGTCGTATGCAGTTCTGATTGTGGCGCTCACCTGCACGGCGCCAAACACGCATACGACCATCATTGGCACCAAGGCAGAAGCGACTCTCATCGCTGAAGACGACACGTCTCCATTCGTCCCTCCATTCACGCCTGTCGCGACACCACTGGAGGCGGGCTGCACGATGTTGGGGCGTGAGCGGAAGACGGCCTAACGGTGTGCGGGACCGTAGCCCAGCTTCATGGAGACGGTTGCGAATGGTCCTAGCCGATACCCCAGGAGCAACAGTGTCCCTAATTTGCTGGGAAGTGGCGGTGCGGTCCCCTACGGCACTGCGTAGGATCCTGCGGTCTTGGCGTGCATCCGTGCGTCGCTGCGGTCCGGTCCCAGGTCGACGGGCACGTGCACCTTCCGCCGACCACTGGCGACAACATCGATGTACTGTGGAGACCTCACGCCCCACGTGTTGAGCAATTCGGCGGTACGTCCACCCGGCCTCCCGCATGCCCACTATACGCCCTCGCTCAAAGTCCGTCAACTGCACATACGGTTCACGTCCACGCTGTCGCGGCATGCTACCAGTGTTAAAGACTGCGATGGAGCTCCGTATGCCACGGCAAACTGGCTGACACTGACGGCGGCGGTGCACAAATGCTGCGCAGCTAGCGCCATTCGACGGCCAACACCGCGGTTCCTGGTGTGTCCGCTGTGCCGTGCGTGTGATCATTGCTTGTACAGCCCTCTCGCAGTGTCCGGAGCAAGTATGGTGGGTCTGACACACCGGTGTCAATGTGTTCTTTTTTCCATTTCCAGGAGTGTAGCTATTAGATGCTGCAATCACCTCCTCGTTTCAATAAAATCTTTGTCCCGCGAGCCATTTCTTCAAATTGGGGAACAAATAGTAGTCCGAGAGAGCTACGTATGGAGAATAGGGGGAATGTGAAACGAGTTGGAATCCTGTTTCCATTAAATTTGCGACCACAACTGCTGAGGTGTGTGCTGGTGTACTGTCGAGATGGAAAAGGACTTTTTTGTGGTCCAATCGCCGACGTTTTCCTTGCAGCTCGATTTTCAAATGGTCCAATAACGTTGAATAATATGCACCTGTAATAGTTTTACCCTTTTCCAGATAGTCAATGAGGATTATCCTTTGCGAATCCCAAAAGACATTCGCCATAAGCTTTCCGGCCGAAGGAATGGTCTTCGCCCTCTTTGGTGCAGATTCTCCCTTGGTAACCCATTTTTTAGATTGTTGTTTGACCTTAGGAATATAGTAATGTATCCATGTTTCATCCACAGTGACAAAACGACGCTTGAAGTCCTGCGTATTCTTCCTGAACAGCTGCAAACCATCCTTGCAACACTTAACACGAATCCGTTTTTGATCAAGCGTGAGCAATCGCGGAGCCCATCTTGCAGATAGTTTCCTCATGTCCAAATGTTTATGCAAAATATTATGTACCCGTTCATTCGAGATGCCCATAGCACTAGCAATCTCACGCACCTTAACCCTTCTGTCATTCATCAGTATATCATGGATTTTATCAATGATTTCTGGAGTTGTAACCTCCACAGGGCGTCCAGAACGTTCAGCATCACTTGTGCCCATATGGCCACTCCAAAAATTTTGAAACCACTTACAAACGGATCTAATTGAAGGTGCAGAGTCACCGTAATGTTTATCAAGCTTCTCTTTAGTCTCCTGAGGCGTTTTGCCTTTCATAAAGTAATGTTTTATCACCACACTAATTCTTTGTCGTCCATTTTTTGACAATGATTCGACTTCCTTGAGTCACACGAATGCCAAACACAAAGAAATAGATCAATATGGCTGAAACTTAGTGTAAGTTCTTTCCAAAGATGCTACTAACTAAACATGACCTCGATATGCGCAGTGGTGCCATCTCTTGGACTTTGCAAGGACTTTTCAAACGCCCCTCGTACCTTCCGCACAGTCCTCTGCTTCCCATTCTCGGCGATATTTTCAAAGGCTCATTGTTGCATGGATTCGGAAGAGCACTAATCATAACCCACAGTCCACAGCTTCATCTCTGCATGAGCACTTACCATCAGTTAACTGGTGCGTCAGCTCAATAACAATAGCTGACGACAGCGGTATCTGAGGTTGACCGTTACTGCACCACAAAAGAATGCAAGATCAGCGCAAGTAAGAAGGAAGTATCATTCTGTCGTGTTCTTACACAAGATAGGGAAAGACAGGGGGTTTGAGGCCAGTCTGCAATTTCCGAACGGTGAGGAGCAAATGTTAGAAGACAAATTCCCGCTGAAGGCAGGTTGATAACTTGAATTAGCGCCAAACATTGTCACAGAGCACCTACGACAGGTACGGATTCTGGGACTCGACAGCATGTTTGCAGCAGAAGACTCATGGAATTCAGAGGCCTGATTTTCACTATTTATTAACGATCAAACTAATCACTACCTTGAAGGCTGATTCTAAACAGGCAACTGGTTGCTGAACAGAAGTCAGTGTCTGAATCCACGGGGTTAGGCGCTAACAGAAGTAGCGAACTGTAGCAGCATTATAGGTACAAACTTGAGAGCAGCACTTGAGGTGAGAAAAACAGACATGTCGGAGCTTACAAAGGCTGACCACGAGCGAGACGGAGTCGGCACCCCAACGATCTGACTGAGAGCTCCTCTGAATACAAAAACATGGGATTTTAAAGAATCGTGGAGGCGCACTATGTCTCCCTTCCTGTAGTTGACCCGCCAATCCACCGTATTTAACAAGCTTCGCCCAATATGACGAGTCGCTCTGCACCTCCAGGGCGCCTCTGGCCAATGACATTCAGATTCCTCCCCTTTTCTTACTTGGTAGGTAGGGTTGCTTCTGGACTTTACTTTAACAAACTCCAAGTTTGGTAGAAAAATACACTCCTGGAAATTGAAATAAGAACACCGTGAATTCATTGTCCCCGGAAGGGGAAACTTTATTGACACATTCCTGGGGTCAGATACATCACATGATCACACTGACAGAACCACAGGCACATAGACACAGGCAACAGAGCATGCACAATGTCGGCACTAGTACAGTGTATATCCACCTTTCGCAGCAATGCAGGCTGCTATTCTCCCATGGAGACGATCGTAGAGATGCTGGATGTAGTCCTGTGGAACGGCTTGCCATGCCATTTCCACCTGACGCCTCAGTTGGACCAGCGTTCGTGCTGGACGTGCAGACCGCGTGAGACGACGCTTCATCCAGTCCCAAACATGCTCAATGGGGGACAGATCCGGAGATCTTGCTGGCCAGGGTAGTTGACTTACACCTTCTAGAGCACGTTGGGTGGCACGGGATACATGCGGACGTGCATTGTCCTGTTGGAACAGCAAGTTCCCTTGCCGGTCTAGGAATGGTAGAACGATGGGTTTGATGACGGTTTGGATGTACCGTGCACTATTCAGTGTCCCCTCGACGATCACCAGTGGTGTACGGCCAGTGTAGGAGATCGCTCCCCACACCATGATGCCGGGTGTTGGCCCTGTGTGCCTCGGTCGTATGCAGTCCTGATTGTGGCGCTCACCTGCACGGCGCCAAACACGCATACGACCATCATTGGCACCAAGGCAGAAGCGACTCTCATCGCTGAAGACGACACGTCTCCATTCGTCCCTCCATTCACGCCTGTCGCGACACCACTGGAGGCGGGCTGCACGATGTTGGGGCGTGAGCGGAAGACGGCCTAACGGTGTGCGGGACCGTATCCCAGCTTCATGGAGACGGTTGCGAATGGTCCTAGCCGATACCCCAGGAGCAACAGTGTCCCTAATTTGCTGGGAAGTGGCGGTGCGGTCCCCTACGGCACTGCGTAGGATCCTGCGGTCTTGGCGTGCATCCGTGCGTCGCTGCGGTCCGGTCCCAGGTCGACGGGCACGTGCACCTTCCGCCGACCACTGGCGACAACATCGATGTACTGTGGAGACGTCACGCCCCACGTGTTGAGCAATTCGGCGGTACGTCCACCCGGCCTCCCGCATGCCCACTATACGCCCTCGCTCAAAGTCCGTCAACTGCACATACGGTTCACGTCCACGCTGTCGCGGCATGCTACCAGTGTTAAAGACTGCGATGGAGCTCCGTATGCCACGGCAAACTGGCTGACACTGACGGCGGCGGTGCACAAATGCTGCGCAGCTAGCGCCATTCGACGGCCAACACCGCGGTTCCTGGTGTGTCCGCTGTGCCGTGCGTGTGATCATTGCTTGTACAGCCCTCTCGCAGTGTCCGGAGCAAGTATGGTGGGTCTGACACACCGGTGTCAATGTGTTCTTTTTTCCATTTCCAGGAGTGTAGCTATTAGATGCTGCAATCACCTCCTCGTTTCAATAAAATCTTTGTCCCGCGAGCCATTTCTTCAAATTGGGGAACAAATAGTAGTCCGAGAGAGCTACGTATGGAGAATAGGGGGAATGTGAAACGAGTTGGAATCCTGTTTCCATTAAATTTGCGACCACAACTGCTGAGGTGTGTGCTGGTGTACTGGCGAGATGGAAAAGGACTTTTTTGCGGTCCAATCGCCGACGTTTTCCTTGCAGCTCGTTTTTCAAATGGTCCAATAACGATGAATAATATGCACCTGTAATAGTTTTACCCTTTTCCAGATAGTCGATGAGGATTATCCCTTGCGAATCCCAAAAGACAGTCGCCATAAGCTTTCCGGCCGAAGGAATGGTCTTCGCCCTCTTTGGTGCAGATTCTCCCTTGGTAACCCATTTTTTAGATTGTTGTTTGACCTTAGGAATATAGTAATGTATCCATGTTTCATCCACAGTGACAAAACGACGCTTGAAGTCCTGCGGATTCTTCCTGAACAGCTGCAAACCATCCTTGCAACACTTAACACGAATCCGTTTTTGATCAAGCGTGAGCAATCGCAGAGCCCATCTTGTAGATAGCTTCCTCATGTCCAAATGTTTATGCAAAATATGATGTACCCGTTCATTCGAGATGCCCACAGCACTAGCAATCTCACGCACCTTAACTTTTCTGTCATTCATCAGTATATCATGGATTTTATCAATGATTTCTGGAGTTGTAACCTCCACAGGGCGTCCAGAACGTTCAGCATCACTTGTGCCCATATGGCCACTCCAAAAATTTTGATACCACTTACAAACGGGTCTAATCGAAGGTGCAGAGTCACCGTAATGTTTATCAAGCTTCTCTTTAGTCTCCTGAGGCGTTTTGCCTTTCATAAGGTAATGTTTATCACCACACTAATTCTTTGTCGTCCATTTTTTGACAATGATTCGACTTCCTTGATTCACACGAATGCCAAACACAAAGAAATAGACCAATTTGGCTGAATCTTAGTGCAAGTTCTTTCCAAAGATGCTACTAACTAAACATGACCTCGATATGCGCAGTGGTACCATCTCTTGGACTTTGCAAGGACTTTTCAAACGCCCCTCGTACCTTCCGCACAGTCCTCTGCTTCCCATTCTCGGCGATATTTTCAAAGGCTCATTGTTGCATGGATTCGGAAGAGCACTAATCATAACCCACAGTCCACAGCTTCTTCTCTGCATGAGCACTTACATCAGTTAACTGGTGCGTCAGCTCAATAACAATAGCTGACGACAGCGGTATCTGAGGTTGACCGTTACTGCACCACAAAAGAATGCAAGATCAGCGCAAGTAAGAAGGAAGTATCATTCTGTCGTGTTCTTACACAAGATAGGGAAAGACAGGGGGTTTGAGGCCAGTCTGCAATTTCCGAACGGTGAGGAGCAAATGTTAGAAGACAAATTCCCGCTGAAGGCAGGTTGATAACTTGAATTAGCGCCAAACATTGTCACAGAGCACCTACGACAGGTACGGATTCTGGGACTCGACAGCATGTTTGCAGCAGAAGACTCATGGAATTCAGAGGCCTGATTTTCACTATTTATTAACGATCAAACTAATCACTACCTTGAAGGCCGATTCTAAGCAGGCAACTGGTTGCTGAACAGAAGTCAGTGTCTGAATCCACGGGGTTAGGCGCTAACAGAAGTAGCGAACTGTAGCAGCATTATAGGTACAAACTTGAGGGCAGCACTTGAGGTGAGAAAAACAGACATGTCGGAGCTTACAAAGGCTGACCACGAGCGACACGGAGTCGGCATCCCAACGATCTGACTGAGAGCTCCTCTGAATACAAAAACATGGGATTTTAAAGAATCGTGGCGGCGCACTATGTCTCCCTTCCTGTAGTTGACCCGCCAATCCACCGTATTTAACAAGCTTCGGCCAATATGACGAGTCGCTCTGCACCTCCAGGGCGCCTCTGGCCAACGACATTCAGATTGCTCCCCTTTTCTTACTTGGTAGGTAGGGTTGCTTCTGGACTTTACTTTAACAAACTCCAAGTTTGGTAGAAAAATACACTCCTGGAAATTGAAATAAGAACACCGTGAATTCATTGTCCCCTGAAGGGGAAACTTTATTGACACATTCCTGGGGTCAGATACATCACATGATCACACTGACAGAACCACAGGCACATAGACACAGGCAACAGAGCATGCACAATGTCGGCACTAGTACAGTGTATATCCACCTTTCGCAGCAATGCAGGCTGCTATTCTCCCATGGAGACGATCGTAGAGATGCTGGATGTAGTCCTGTGGAACGGCTTGCCATGCCATTTCCACCTGACGCCTCAGTTGGACCAGCGTTCGTGCTGGACGTGCAGACCGCGTGAGACGACGCTTCATCCAGTCCCAAACATGCTCAATGGGGGACAGATCCGGAGATCTTGCTGGCCAGGGTAGTTGACTTACACCTTCTAGAGCACGTTGGGTGGCACGGGATACATGCGGACGTGCATTGTCCTGTTGGAACAGCAAGTTCCCTTGCCGGTCTAGGAATGGTAGAACGATGGGTTCGATGACGGTTTGGATGTACCGTGCACTATTCAGTGTCCCCTCGACGATCACCAGTGGTGTACGGCCAGTGTAAGAGATCGCTCCCCACACCATGATGCCGGGTGTTGGCCCTGTGTGCCTCGGTCGTATGCAGTCCTGATTGTGGCGCTCACCTGCACGGCGCCAAACACGCATACGACCATCATTGGCACCAAGGCAGAAGCGACTCTCATCGCTGAAGACGACACGTCTTCATTCGTCCCTCCATTCACGCCTGTCGCGACACCACTGGAGGCGGGCTGCACGATGTTGGGACGTGAGCGGAAGACGGCCTAACGGTGTGCGGGACCGTAGCCCAGCTTCATGGAGACGGTTGCGAATGGTCCTCGCCGATACTCCAGGAGCAACAGTGTCCCTAATTTGCTGGGAAGTGGCGGTGCGGTCCCCTACGGCACTGCGTAGGATCCTACGGTCTTGGCGTGCATCTGTGCGTCGCTGCGGTCCGGTCCCAGGTCGACGGGCACGTGCACCTTCCGCCGACCACTGGCGACAACATCGATGTACTGTGGAGACGTCACGCCCCACGTGTTGAGCAATTCGGCGGTACGTCCACCCGGCCTCCCGCATGCCCACTATACACCCTCCCTCAAAGTCCGTCAACTGCACATACGGTTCACGTCCACGCTGTCGCGGCATGCTACCAGTGTTAAAGACTGCGATGGAGCTCCGTATGCCACGGCAAACTGGCTGACACTGACGGCGGCGGTGCACAAATGCTGCGCAGCTAGCGCCATTCGACGGCCAACACCGCGGTTCCTGGTGCGTCCGCTGTGCTGTGCGTGTGATCATTGCTTGTACAGCCCTCTCGCAGTGTCCGGAGCAAGTATGGTGGGTCTGACACACCGGTGTCAATGTGTTCTTTTTTCCATTTCCAGGAGTGTACGTTCAGCTGAAAGGTAACGTCACTGCCCTCCTATTATGGCCAGCAGCAACAGTGTTTTACGTCACTTGTCCTCGCCCTTAGTCTTTTTATGAGTGGGGACAGCTGTAGTAGCACTCAAACCTGTGTAAACTCCCTGATGTTGCACCTCTCAAGAGCAAGTATCAGGCTTGCTGCCTCTGTTAAGACGTGTCTCTTCGTGGCCATATTCTACTGTGACGCCTTGCAACAGCATCTAGGAGGTGTATGGAGTTATCACAGCTAATTCTCTGAAGTGAAACTTGTCCCCTGCAACAGGTCCACAGAGCTTCTGCAATTTGCAGGGCTCATAGTGTTACTATTTAGCTCCGGTAACCTAAACGCTACCACTTTTGCGCGCTCTCTGCTTTGTGCCTCCGCTTTCCTTATCTTGGAATGCCCTTAGCCGACCGCAGTGGCCGTGCGGTTCTAGGCGCTCCAGTTCGAAACCGCGCTGCTGCTACGGTCGCAGGTTCGAATCCTGCCTCGGGCATGGATGTGTGTGATGTCCTTAGGTTTAAGTAGTTCTAAGTCTGACCTCAGATGTTGAGTCCCATAGTGCTCAGAGCCATTTGAACCATTTAGTGCCCTTGATGGCCTTCAGCGTAACAACGCACTGGTCATTTCATCGTCAATATATGACAATTCTTTCGGTAGCAGAATGCCAGGTTTTGTTGTGTCATGAAATAATGCAACATCATCCGTGAGAAGAACAGGAAAATTATCGAATGCTCAGCCGGTATCGTTAGGAATGATGTCCCAAGAAGGAATGTTTTACATTCATTTTATTTGCATTCAAGTAAAAGAAAATAGCTATTAAGTTGCCAACTAATTCTTTTACTAGCCAAATTTTATAGCCAGTCACCAGAAAGTTACACTGTTTACTAGATTAAACAAAAAAAGTTAGCCAAGAGTGCGAAAAATTGCCAGGCCTGGTAACCCTAACTAGTGTTAACTTGGTCGAATACAGAAGTCGAAAGACATTTTAGTTAGATGAACATTAATAAAACTAAAGAGAGAAATAGGATGAAATTCGAAATGATGAATTCGCTTTTTTCGATTCGAGCAGGAAGGAGATGGAAGAAACAATGTTGCCACTATAATGAATTGCCAACAGAAGTGCTGAAGCAGATACGAACTGTCACGGCATATAAAGCATCCGAGTGTACTTCATCCGCTACTGCCTCTGTCTCTGATGTTGAACCTTCTATCAACGAATGCGTTGATAATCCACAGCAGTTCATTTGCTCTTGCATTAGTTCACTGTGACACATTTTACAATACTGTTCTAGCTGTAAACACAAGGGATAAATTGAATTGACTCATGTTCTGGTTACGACATGTACTCATTGTTTTTTAAAAAAAATTACAGTCTAACGGCTTTGTTGAACACACGACAAAAAACTACTGGTTTCTGGAGGTTTTGAACAAGCTTTTTAGTGGGAAATCTCATTTGACTCTTGGCAACACTGATTGGTAATCATACGATCAAATTACGTTGGTAGGCTAGTAACCACTGGTATCGTTTGACAAAGCTACTGAAGGAAGCTAAGGCTGTCTCCTACACGAGACACATACTGTTCTGAATGACAAAATAATGGTAGAGCTTTCCTGAAATTTAGAGTGAGCTGTAGTAACTGGACTTTAAAATTATGTGGGAATGCATTTATCGACGGAGCGGTTGGGCAATCTGTCAGTGTAGATTATGCTTCGACTGCTACATACAGACTTCCAATAGAGCTGAGTCCTTGTAATTATAGCTACATGATGAGTCTCAAGATTTTGGGGCTGAAATTGTGCAGATGGCAGAAGACAATGAACTGAGTGTTTTGAGATAGAGGTTCGATGTTCACAAATGCATATGCATTTGTTTTATTAGCACAAAAATGTTGCACACAATAACAACAGAGCAGAGTAATTTTCAAGTAGGTGAATACTAGCTGCAAAGAATGCTTTACAATGGTACATGAATTATTTCATACTCTCTCACACCCCTTGTGGTGTCGCCCTAAGAGTGAGTTCCCATAGTAAAAATGATACCTCACAACACATCCATAAGCTAAGGACAGCCGCTGCCAGGTGCAGCCGCGAATGCGAGAGGCCAAGGAAGTGATGCCCCCAAGATGTTCCGCATGTCGCTGCTCCTGGAAGTTTAATTACATCATAGCGCAGAGGCAATTGTCCCACTCCGTACCAGCCGACTATGATAGAAGCAACAGGATAGCTCAGATCTGGCAAGCGAACTAGTACTGTTAGTGAAAACTGTGGCCTCGCGGAATGACCGAGCGGTTAGAGTCGCGATGTAACGGATTGCGCGGCCACTCCCGCCGGAGGTTCGTCTCCTCCCTCGGACATGTGTGTGTGTGTGTGTGTGTGTGTGTGTGTGTGTGTGTGTGTGTATGTGTGTGTTTTGTTCTTAGCATAATTTAGTTTAAGTAGTGTGTAAGTCTAGGGACCGATGACCTCAGCAGTTTGATCCCATAGGAATTCATAGGCATTGGAACATTTTTTCAGAACTGTGTATCTGAGTTATGATTAAATGTGATCCTGGCCGGTGTGGCTGCCACAGAGTCAAAGTCCACGATTGCGACATGGGACAAATAAAGTGACCATGGTGATAATATTCTAAGTCTGGCTATCTGCAAAATTGGCAAAAATGTAGGTGGTGGCACTTGCTGGAGGAAGTCTTGTCTCCTGTTAGAACAGTTACGCTATGACTATGCCCATGGTGTAGCAGTAAACCATACGTTGTGTGAATACAATGTCTCACGATCGAAATTCATTGCCTAAATTTTATAGTGCCTTTCGTCTGACTGCTGAAGTCCTAAGTGTACTGTATCGTATGTTAACCGTGGACCTAGAAACGGGAGAGGCTCCGTTCCTTCGCAGCCGCAGTGGTCCACAACCCCACGATGACTACCGCAGTCCACTTCACCTCTCCGCCGCCCCACAATGAACCCAGGGTTATCGTGCGGTTCGGTCCCCAGTGGACACCCCAGGGAACGTCTCACATCAGATGAGTGTAAACCCTATGTTTGCGTGGTAGAGTAATGCTGGTGTACGCATACGTGGAGAACTCGTTTGTGCAGCAATAGCCGACATAGTGTAACTGAGACGGAATAAGGGGAACCAGCCTGCATTTGCAGAGGCAGATGGAAAACCGCCTAAAAACCATCCACAGACTGGCCGGTTCACCGGACCTCGACACAAATCCGCCAGGCGAATCCATGCCGCCCGGAAAGCCGTGCGTTAGACTGCACGGCCACCCGGGCAGTCCTAAGTGTAATGGTAGTACAGCTACAACGTTTTCACTTTCTAAGACACCAACAACAACACTTCTGTATAATAACAGTTTTGCGAAAGTTTTTTTAGCAGGCTGCCTTTGAACATCCTATGCGCCAGTGCTCTCCGGGGCACATTATCTGGCATCCAGCAGCAGCTGCGGTGGGGACTCAGTGTGTCCAAAGCGTCAGCTACCGTTCGTCGCTTTAGGCAGCACAAAATGCTTGACTGCTGTTGAGTGACTAAAAAATGCTAAACTCTGCCCAAACAGGCCATGAAGGCCCAATGGTACCGACCGGCCACCGTATCATCCTCATCCCAAAGGCGTCACTTGATGCGGATATGGAGGGGCATGTGTTCAGCACACCGCTCTCCCAGCCATATGTCAGTTTCTGAGACCGGAGCCGCTACTTCTCAATCAAGTAGCTCCTCAGTTTGTCTCAAAAGGGCTGAGTGCTAGCCCAGCCCGACAGCGCTTAACTTCGGTGATGCTGTTGAGTGACGCTCCGCAAAAAATGTCTACGACTTGCATTTCACTCTCGATAGCAACAGAGGTAGATGGGCCCATTTCAATATGATGAGTATTGTACTACACTAAAATGCAAGACATGAGTATGTCTCAAAATAAATTTTGCATTTTATGATCCAATAAAAATACTAGACTACATTGTTCAACGTTGTTATTAATGCTTTATATCTCGTGTCCTTTCCTTTCAGGAGCGAGCCTTGATGCAATTTTTTCCATCAGGAATTCTTTGCGTTTTGTTCAAGCCACAGTAAGCAACTGTGACGTTAAGTGTTTTACTGTCGTTGTTGGATTCCTCACAGTAAACGTACGTGATAAACTGTGTAAATACCTTGCAGTGCGATGTTCTGTAGCAGGGCTTCTCATACACGGAGAGTCGCGCGCGTGCAAAGCGAGGTGCAGAGTGTGTTTGGACGGTGCACCAGTCCAACTCGGTTTAATTCGCATCAACTCTGCTTCCATGGTGAAACCACCGTGTTAGATTGCCGAGTGCATTGCTAGATGGCTTATACAACACTGAAATAGATAAGCACAAGAGAGGTAATAGAATAATGGAACAACCTACTCCAGAAAATGCAAAGATTTCCGAAAGTCCATTTAAACCAGAGGGGAACTTTCATATATGTTAGTTATGACGATAACGCCAAATGTTTAATCTGCGTTATAATAATTATACGAGGGCGGTTCAGAAAGTAACCTCCGATTGGTCACAGTGCGGGTTGTGGGGGGAGTAGCGACGCCATCTGTGCGTTCACGCACTCAACAGGTCAGTCGGCATCAAGCGGTGGTCGAGTGAACGTCGTACCTGCGCTAGTTTAGTTTTTATGGCAGTTTGAAATGTGTGCTGCAATAGAAAACCCCGCCAAATGTGAAGTGCGTGCTGTCATAAGGTTTTTTACAGCCAAAGGATATTCTGCAGCAGCTATTCATCGTGAGCTTTGTGCCGTGTACGGACCAAGAGTTATGAGTGAAGGAGTTGTCCGTGAATGGGTACGTTTATTTAAAAGTGGATGAGAAAACGTTCATGATGAAGAGAGGAGTGGTAGACCATCATTGGTGACTGACGAACTCGTTCAGACAGTTGATGCAAAAGTTCGTGAAAATCGACGTATCTCAATGTCGGAGTTGTCTACTGGTTTTCCACAGATTTCTAAGACTCTCTTGTACGAGATAGTGACAGCAAGATTGGGTTACCGTAAGTTCTGTGCACGATGGGTGCCCAAAATTCTTACCGACCACCACAAAACTCAAAAAATGGCCTCTGCATTAGACTTTCTGTCACGTTATGAGGAGGAAGGAGAACCATTGTTAAACAGAATCGTGACCGGTGACGAAACCTGGATTAAGTACGTGAACCCTGAGACAAAAGAACAATCAAAGATGTGGGCACATTCAAATTCGCCTACCAAACCAAGAAAAGCCTCGCAAGATTTTTCTGCCAGAAAACTGATGGCAACGGTGTTTTGGGATGCCAAAGGGGTGTTGTTGGTACGACCATTAATCAAGACGTGTACTGTGAAACAATAAAAAAGTTACGACGGGCTATACAGAACAAACGCCGTGGTATGCTGACTTCCGGAATCGTTTTTTTGCACGATAACGCCCGTCCTCACTCTGCTCGCAGAACAACGGCCCTTCTTGAGTCCTTCAAGTGGGACGTTATCAACCATCCACCTTACAGCCCAGACCTGGCGCCAAGTGATTATCACCTCTTCATGCATTTGAAGAAATGGCTCGGGTCACAGCGGTTTGATGACGACGAAGAGCTCAAAGATGCGGTCACAGGCTGGCTCCAGGCACAAGCGGGTGATTTTTATGCAGAAGGAATTTCAAAGCTTGTGAAGAGATACGATAAGTGCCTCAATCGCTATGGAGACTATGTAGAAAAATAGTGCAAAGATGTAGTTGTGAGATGTATACATTAAAATATTTTTATTTAACTTGGTGAATTTTTTTAAATCAACCGGAGGTTACTTTCTGAACGGCCCTCGTATATGTAAGAAAATCGTCTACTGAAAGACACTACAGCAAATTACATTCAGAACAGGAGAGTGAAATCATAGGGTACGCCAGAGACGAAGAATTAAAGAGGTTGGAAGAGTGTGTAGGTACATGGTGAAAGACCCCCGGGATATCATAAAGTTGAAATTTATTAAAAACAAAAAAAAGTGAAACACCAACGACCATAAGCGTTGGCAAATACATTAATTATAAATGCGCGGTAAGGTGCAGACAAATGAAAAAAAAAACCATCATTCATTTTTCTTTGTACATGATTCTATTTTTCACTCTCTCATATGTAGCAGGACAATGAAGACAAACAGCTTTTGAAGATGGACGGCTTCAAATTTTATGTATCATATGTGGGCCTGAATAACAGTATATTTAACATCAGTATTAAGTATTTTTATTGAAGTGAAGTGAAACCAAGTAAGGTGGATTTTTTTTCATTTATTTGACTTGCACTGGTGTCCCGGAAGTGGGTTGCCTGCATCTACAATTCAAATGTAAGAGAGTAAGTCCGATTAGCAGAACATTTCTAATAGTGCAATTATATTGGCCTTTAATTTTTTTTTCTTTCCATTCATATGTGTGTTCTTTTTCTTTTATTATAACACACCTGGCGACCGTGACAGGACAAATTACTGGGTGTCACAAATGAAATTTGCATCAGTACTTCAGCATGCTGATTTCGGTTAAAGGTCCAGTGAAATGAACTGAATTTTGTTTATATTCCTCTCAAATGTGTGAACGTTTTCGTGTTCACTTGTATTATTCCCAACACACTTTTCCTTTGGTGCAGCTACGTTTTTCAGCCTCCTAAACAAGATGCAGGTGTGAACCACTGCAGAACAGTGCTGGAACAAAGTCCTTCATCTTTTTTCTGCTGCCCTCTATTGTTGGGTAAATGCCCGGCTTGCAGAGACTATTCAGTTTTTGACGCCGGATCGTTGCACTGGCACCCCAAGAGCGCGATCGTGTTTTACGCATTAGGTGTCCTACTTTCAGTCGCAGCAAAGCCTTTGTGCAAAATCATCAGTCGTGTCAGTTATAATACATGTTTTGTAGATCTTTAAAACACGTTTTTTATCTAGCCCATAGTCCACTGTATGCAAAAGAAATTTTTAATTTTCGTACGAGTTCAGAAAAATCCAATTTTCAAGATGTTTTCCGCTTTATTTTTTCAAGAGCCTAATTGTTTGTTATGCTTTACGTAGCCCTGTACACAGGCTGGTGAGAGAGAGTGCTGACTCTGGGGTAGAATCTCACTGTGCACTCTGATATGGCTACACAATCGTTAAACTGCCTGTGAGTGAAGTCAAAACAATAATTTTGACAACGAAGCCGTGTTTTACTACACAGTATGTCATTTGAGTATAAAAATAGTATACATGGGCAAGCTGAGAAGACCCTCGGCGAGGTAGCTGATGGGAGTGGGTGTGTCGATTAAAATCGATTGCTGGTATCGATACTGACTCCAATCACTAGCAACTTTGGACAGCAGACAGCACTGTGTTTAATGGGTCTCACATGTCAATAAATCAGTCACATTTCAGCGATCGTTAACTAAACGTCCCACCTCTTTATGGCAGTATACAAGTCGCCATTCGTCTTCCAAATATTAAAAATATTCCATGGCGTCAAGTCTAGTCTCACCCTCACCCACAAACTATCATATGGGTGCCCTTGATCTATATCACTGACATCTTTCTTCATCCACTGACGAACAGTCGTTAAAACTGACACGTTCCTGCCTATCCGTTTTGCATTATACTGAATAAAACAAATGCAGTGGAACCTCGCTTAACGAGCACCTCCCATAGCGCGCAATTCGCATGACAAGCAAAACAAATTATGAAAAAAATGACTCGCTTAAAGAGCTATGTTCAGCATGACGAGCGATGTTTCACATAACGAGTGACAACGATTCAGTGTGACGTCACCAGCCGTTTGCGCACGGCAGTGGAAACGTTCAACAATATGAAGACCTTTCGTTGTCGGCAGCGGCATATGAACAATGTCTTTAGTGCGTACTGCAGTCTTGGCTATATGTCTAGCTACCTTGAGTCCGGGTTTAGAGCTCCTTCTGCTTGTGATCACACATTTTTCTAAGCTCGTGTTCAAACAGAGTTTTTTGTGTGCAAATTTCAATAACCTTCTTAGAAATGTCCCCGAAGACAAGGCCGCAAAAAGACGACCATAAGAGAAAGAAAATGACCATAAAAATGAAACGTAAAATCACTGAAAAATGCGAACGTGGTGTGCGCGTTGCTGATTTAGCACGCATATGCAATTGGCCTACATCGACTATTTGCGCTATCCTGAAGAACAAGGACAACATTAAGGAGATAACACATGCTTTAAAGGGAGTGAAAAGACTATCGAAACATCGGTTTCGTATTCTGGACGATGTCGAACGGTTACCCCTTATATGGATAAATGAAAAGCAACTGCAAGGCGACACTATTAACGAGAATATCATTTGTGAGAAGGCGAGATGATTTTCGCCGACCTTGTTAAGAAGATGCCAGGATCGTCAGCGGCCGAAGAAGTGATTGAGGGAAGCCGTGGGTAGTTCGAGAAGTTTAAGAAAAGAACCAGCATCCGTAAGGCACGGCGAAGCAGGCAGTTCCGGCACAAAGGCAGCAGAGAAAGTCATTAACAACTCCAAGACGCTCGTAGATTCTGAGGGTTAATTGTGGCGAGACGGGTCTATTCCTGAAAAAGATGCCGAAGCGTACCTTAATAAAAGCAAAGGAAAATGCATTGCCTGATCATAAGCCAATGAAAGAACATCTCACGCTGCTATTCTGTGCGAGTGCAAGCGGCGATTTGAAAATTAAACCGCTGCTTGTTTACCGTTCAGAAGGTCCAAGAGGTTTCAAGAAGTGAAAGTCCAGAAGAGCAGGTTCAATATGATGTGGAAGTCCAACAACAAAGCTTGAGTGAAACGTGACCTCTTTTGTGATTGGATCAATGAAGTGTTTGGTCCTTCGGTGAAAATATATTTGCTTGAGATGAATCTGCCACTCTATGTCTTGCTCGTTATTCCTTGACGAATTTCAATTAATCAGGATCCAATTTCTGCATCTCAACACCACCCCATTACTCCAGTCTAGGGACCAGCAGATTATTTCTAACTTTAACAAGCTCTATACTAAACCTCTCTTTGAGCATTGCTTTGAGCTGACTTAAGCTAGCAATCTCACTCTCACAGAGTTTTGGATATATCACTCCAACATCGGTGCCTGCATCAAGATGATCGAAAAGGTGTGGGAAGGGTTTACAAAGAGAACTCTCACTTCTGCTTGCAAGAAGCTTTGGCTGGAGTGCGTTGTTGAGGCATTTGTCACTACCTGTGGAGCCTGTAGTCAACGAGATCGTGTCTTTGGTCAAGAGCATGGGACTAAGATGGCCAGGAGTTCAGAGGAGGAGGAGACGGTAGCAGCAAAGCCGCAATCTTCTGGTGCAATAAGAGAAATGCTGAAAGCATAGGAATCGCTTGCGCGGTCATATTTTTTGGCGAACAAAAACCTAATCATTGGTCGCACTTCACAACTCGCTGGATTTTCTATTGCAGCACATATTATAAACATTCCAGTGAACAAAGCAGAGGCAAATGGCACCGCAAATTATCGCATGACGACGCTTAATGATCCAGTACACGCTCCGACATAAAGAGGTGAGTCACTAGCGCAATCAGCCGCGAAACGTAAGTTACTTTCTGAGTAGCTCTCGTAAATGCAGTGGAGTATGTAGACAAACAGTATGTTATTCGAAATTTACGAAGAGCGATACAAAACAAGCGTCGAGGAAAGTTGCATTCCAAGGTGTCTTTTTTTTTTTTTCATTTATGACACCGCTCGAATCGGCGGATCTTCGATGGTTTCGGATGGGAGCATTTTAGTCATCTGCGATATAGTTCAGACCGTGCTCTTGATGCAGATGCGACTGATACATATTGTGTTATTCGGCGAAAGAAGCACCAACGTACGACCTTCACGAGTAAGACAATATTTACTCAAATGAGCAATTGGCGCCACGGCTCAGCAAACTTAGGTACCCTGAACGATACTTGCGTCTATGATATAGCCTCTGACGCACGACTACGTCTCCAGACATGGAAACGAGCAGAGCTTAGGCGGGAGAGACAAAATTGACGATTTCTATATTGTGTGCAACATGAAGCCAGATTGAGCTTTATAGCTGACAACTACAATATACTTTGTAAGAATATATCAACATATTGAAACTAAATGCATTTGCAAATGGATCGTCTTCTATTATACGTATAGTATTTTACATACTCGTTGCCTGCAGCTGACAGGAGTTGGTTCCACGAAGTTGCTTCTTCGTAATACGCGCTCATTGTGGGCGGCAACAACGAACAAGTTCCGGGCGGTATCGTTTGTGTTCAGTTTGGGCGGGGTTTGAGACGACAGGAGGCGTGTTACTTACTTTACACTCTATTACACGAGTTCTGCGTGGAATCATGAGGAAATAGAAAATGTAACAGATCTATAATGGGAACAACAAGAACTGTAGAATCTGAAATATGATTACCGGGGAAAAAAATAAAGAACCGTGGTACAGATCGTACTCCTGAGTGCAATCCTTTTCAACACAGTTTTCAACCACCCACCAGTCACTTCTTACCCCTTCACCTTCATATTCTCGACTTCAGGTAGTCCAGTCACCCCTTCAAGGATATCATATGCTTCCCCATCAGTATTATGACTCTGTGCAGGAATCTGTTAAAATTTTTATCTCCTAAGTAGTAGTAAAATAAATTTCAATTAAAGAATATATATTTTTCAGTTTGTCATTAAAGAGCCCTGCACATATCAGAAGCAATCATTGAGATGCTTTGTTTGGATACTTTAAAGAAATACATCATGTTAACGAATCCAAGAAACACAGGGTTATTGCAATTCTATCTTTAGACCGTACTGCATTCCTATAACTATTGTTTTGTTTCCTTATTACTGGTGCACTCAAACGTACCCAAATGTTAGAGATCTTCTGACCTTTGTTCAACTTTCCTTATCATTTTTTCTCAATCTGACTTCTGACTGGTTTGTTGTGCCTGCCACGAATTGCACTCCTGTGCTAACCTCTTCTTCATCTCAATGCAACCCTTGCTCCCAGAGTCCTTATTTAATTGTCTAATATATTCCAGTCTCTGCCTACCCCACAGTTTTGATCCTTCACCGCTCCATTAGCTACCACGAATGTTATTCCCTGAAGTATGAATACATGTCTTACTATCCTGTCAATTCTTATTGTTAGTGTTTTCCACTTTTCTCTCCTCGCCAATTCTGCAGAGAATCTCCTCGTGCCTTCTCATTCACCTAATTTTCAATACCCTGCTATAGCACCACGTCTCAAACGCTTAGATTACATTCGTTTATCGTTTCCCTATAGTCCGCGATTCACCTCCACACGATGCTGTATTGCAGACAGAAATCATCACTCAGACAATGTTTTATACCAGTAGTCTCCTTTTCACAGGAATGCCTTCCTTGCCTGTGATAGTCTGTGTGGTTTCTTTTTCTTTTTTCTTTATATTACCTCCTTGCTTCTACTGTGGTGTGTTATTTTGCTACCAATAATAGAATTCCTTGAGTTCATCTACTTCGTGGTCCCCAGTTGTGATGGTAAGTTTATCACTAGTCTTATTTCTGCTACTCCTCATTACTTTTGTGTTTCTATTCTTTTCTCTCGATCCATAATCTGTGGCCAATAGACTATTCATTCATTTCAGTGTCCTATAAGTCTTTCTCACTGGCATTGACAGCAGCAATGTCATCAGCTAATCTTATGTCCAGCCAACCACTACCAATACATAAACCACATAAAAGGCTTATTTTCCGCAGATATCTTCCAACTTTTCAGCTCAGGTATCACCAACCCCCCCATTCCCCATTTCACCTTATGATAAATGACTGTGAAAGCAATTGTCAGATTTGTCTTCCACTTTTATTGATGCGTGAGCACACCCACACACTGGACCATTTCTGTGCTCCTACGAACACTTCAGTCGTCCCCAACCCTTTTGAGATCTTTACCACTCAGCGCAATCAGGTATTAGCTAGTACATTACCCCCCCTCCCAGCTTTTCCCCCAACTCTTAACATTAACACCTAACTTAACCTTAAAAATCAATAAGAAATCTCTTTGTACATATTCATTTTTAAAATTACCAAAGCTATGTATTTAGTTTTTGTAGATGTTTTATTAAACCTGGAACTGATGAATGAATGAGATAATTATTATTGTTTATTTCTAACAACTTTTTTATAGAACGATGAAATCTGAGAAAAGAAAGCTAACCATCCAGACTGATGTTACATAACATGCTTCCTCTGTTCACGTCCTCTCCTTAGGACATTTGCTTCACCTACGCCCCGTATCCCACCCAGTTAATGGAACCAAATTAAAAGGTGTCTACTATACTTTGACCTACTGTTTGGGAATCACTTGGCTGGTGGAAATCGGAAAACTTCATGTTGGCAATGTTTTGTGTCTCACCAACACCGCTAATAACAATAATAATAATAATAATAATAATAATAATACAGTGTAGGCCCCACAGCAGTGTAGTATGGTGGTCTGTGTTGTGTTGTGCTGTCAGTTTATTTTTTTGAAGTGAATAATGAAGCAAATTCAACAACATGAGTTATTTAAGCATACTCGATGCGATATGTAAGTCTCTGTTTCACTGTCAGAGATGCATGGCACAAAGTATGTGTGTAGTGCATGGACTATATGAGGAAGATATTGTTCATAAATTCGTTTCACAAGCTGTAACCTCCATCATGTTGTGTTACAGTAGGGTGACCAAACGTCCCGGAAAACCGGGATTGTCCCGGTTTTCATCCCTGTGTTCCGGTGTCCCAAAAATTTGTTTTGGGACGCTCAAAAGTCCCGGAATTCAGTTTTTAAATACATTTCGTGAAACTTTCTCAAATTTTTGGGATTTCGCTATATTAAAGGAAATACAACACAAGAAATTAATATATTTTGGCTTATTTGTCTAAAACCTCCATTGTCCCATACTAGTAACAGAGTATCAGTATTGATACACTCAGGCAATAATTTACATTGAGCGGTAAATTGGCCAACAAGTAGTAAGTTGTATTATTGTAACAGAGCTATGAAACTGTCCGATTGTCGCGCCACTTACTCACACACTCATTGTCAGAAATAGCTTTTTCCTCATATTAGTGGTATTATTGCTGCAGTACTGTGAAACGCAATGCCGAAACGTGCCTGCAAGTTCAGTGACTGTTATTCCAAGGAATGGAATTTCATTAAGAAAGGTCGTTTTGATCAGCAAGCAGAGTGTTCCGTATGTAACTGTTTTATTAGTATAAGTCATGATGGACGTTCCGACATAGTTGATCACATCAGGTCAAAGAAACACATTAACTGATACAGTGCACCGAGCTGCAGTAAAACTCTACAAAATTATTTTGTGGAACATCAGTCAAGTGAAGAGACGAAAGTTCGAGCAGCCGAGCTTACACTAGCCTACCACACGGTAAAACATCACCAAACTTATAGATCTAGTGATTGTACTAATAAGCTTAACAGCATTATGTTTGATGATTCTTCCATTGCAAAAAAGTTTAGTTCAGCAAGAACTAAAGTGTCAGCCTTAGTGAAAAGAGTTAATGCTCCCCAGAGTGCAAAGGAAAGCCTTGAATACGTCAAAAAAGTCCTCTTCATACGGTATATCCACTGATGCCAGCAATCATAAGGTCACTAAAATACACTCCTGGAAATGGAAAAAAGAACACATTGACACCGGTGTGTCAGACCCACCATACTTGCTCCGGACACTGCGAGAGGGCTGTACAAGCAATGATCACACGCACGGCACAGCGGACACACCAGGAACCGCGGTGTTGGCCGTCGAATGGCGCTAGCTGCGCAGCATTTGTGCACCGCCGCCGTCAGTGTCAGCCAGTTTGCCGTAGCATACGGAGCTCCATCGCAGTCTTTAACACTGGTAGCATGCCGCGACAGCGTGAACGTGAACCGTATGTGCAGTTGACGGACTTTGAGCGAGGGCGTATAGTGGGCATGCGGGAGGCCGGGTGGACGTACAGCCGAATTGCTCAACACGTGGGGCGTGAGGTCTCCACAGCACATCGATGTTGTCGCCAGTGGTCGGCGGAAGGTGCACGTGCCCGTCGACCTGGGACCGGACCGCAGCGACGCACGGATGCACGCCAAGACCGTAGGATCCTACGCAGTGCCGTAGGGGACCGCACCGCCACTTCCCAGCAAATTAGGGACACTGTTGCTCCTGGGGTATCGGCGAGGACCATTCGCAACCGTCTCCATGAAGCTGGGCTACGGTCCCGCACACCGTTAGGCCGTCTTCCGCTCACGCCCCAACATCGTGCAGCCCGCCTCCAGTGGTGTCGCGACAGGCGTGAATGGAGGGACGAATGGAGACGTGTCGTCTTCAGCGATGAGAGTCGCTTCTGCCTTGGTGCCAATGATGGTCGTATGCGTGTTTGGCGCCGTGCAGGTGAGCGCCACATTCAGGACTGCATACGACCGAGGCACACAGGGCCAACACCCGGCATCATGGTGTGGGGAGCGATCTCCTACACTGGCCGTACACCACTGGTGATCGTCGAGGGGACACTGAATAGTGCACGGTACATCCAAACCGTCATCGAACCCATCGTTCTACCATTCCTAGACCGGCAAGGGAACTTGCTGTTCCAACAGGACAATGCACGTCCGCATGTATCCCGTGCCACCCAACGTGCTCTAGAAGGTGTAAGTCAACTACCCTGGCCAGCAAGATCTCCGTATCTGTCCCCCATTGAGCATGTTTGGGACTGGATGAAGCGTCGTCTCACGCGGTCTGCACGTCCAGCACGAACGCTGGTCCAACTGAGGCGCCAGGTGGAAATGGCATGGCAAGCCGTTCCACAGGACTACATCCAGCATCTCTACGATCGTCTCCATGGGAGAATAGCAGCCTGCATTGCTGCGAAAGGTGGATATACACTGTACTAGTGCCGACATTGTGCATGCTCTGTTGCCTGTGTCTATGTGCCTGTGGTTCTGTCAGTGTGATCATGTGATGTATCTGACCCCAGGAATGTGTCAATAAAGTTTCCCCTTCCTGGGACAATGAATTCACGGTGTTCTTATTTCAATTTCCAGGAGTGTATTTCCGTTTGTTGTTCAGTTTTTCGATATTAATCAGGGAATTCAGACCAAACTTTTGAAGGTGAGTTCCCTACCTAATGAAACATCTGACGAAATTTCAAGATTTTGTATGAATACTATCGAAATGTTTGAGCTTGAGAAAAATAAATGTGTGGCATTTTGTGGAGACAACACCAACACAAACTTTGGTGGTTTAAAAAGACAAGGCAAATGCAACGTATTTACAAAATTAAAGGCAACATTGCATGAAAACATTGAAGGCATAGGGTGCCCTGCACATGTTTTACACAATAGCGTGCAAACATCTGCTGACAGTTTAAGCTGTCATGTTGAAACTATCGTCATGAAGGTATACTCACACTTTTACATATATACTGTTAGAACAGAGAGGCTTAAGGAGTTCTGTGATTATGTGGGAACTGAATATATGAATGGAATGTGTCACTCGAAAACTCGCTGGTTATCACTGTTTCCAGCAGTTGAAAGAGTAATCCGCCTGTTTGAACCGTTAAAAGATTTTTTCCTAAATGAAGACAAAGCTCCCAAAATATTGGTTCAGTTTTTCAGTAACCCTTTAAGTGAAGCCTACTTATGGTTCATTCACAGTCAGGGGAAGCACGAAAAGTGTAATAGAGGTAAATGATGTTTTGAAAAATACTCTGGAAACTGTTACTAAGAGGAGAGAACGGGAGCTCATTTCTTTTAATGTTAAATCTGTCCTTAAAAGAGCAGAAGTATCAGAAGCAGCGGAAAGGAGTTTTAGAGAAGAAGTTAACAAGTTTTATGACACTTGTGTAGAATATCAAAGCAACTGGAGCGCTTCATATTTACGCTAATCGCCGGTGTTTGATTGGATGTTACTGAAGAGAGTGCCAAAATGGTAAAGTGTTGAAGAGACAGTTTCTTATGTGAAGAGTAAAGAGATTGAAATCGAAGATTCCATTCTCTTTGATCAGTTCGGCATACTGACAAATTTTGTTGAAGAAAGTCTTCACAAGTGGAATGATTAAAAAAAAAAAAACACCATTGGAATGTCATAAGTGAGTGAGTTTTTTTAAAAGCTGTGACTGTCTTCAGCATTACTCTGAGTTGGTAGTAATTGCAAGGTATTTATTTGCAATCCCAGCCCATAATGCCAATGTGGAAAGAATATTTTCGTTCATGAATATCCAGTGGACTGATGAAAGAAACAGAATGGAGGTGGACTCTCTTGAAGCAATCCTGCAGATCCTGTACAACTACAAAATGGATTGTGCCGAGTTTTATCACTGTGTCTCAAAGAACAAAGACATGATCAAGTAGGATGGAGGCAGTGAAAAATACCCTTTTCTCCAAGGACAGTCAATTCCATCGTCAAGTGCTCAGTAATATTAAAGCTCATGTTAATATTAATAGATTAAAAGTTGAATGGCTGTAAAATTTAGTAAAATCCTAATACATTTCTTTATTACTGTAAACGTTTATTAAATGTCATTAATTATACAGATAATCTAGATTATATCAGTCTTTTGTATCCTATTATTAGTTATAATTATCAGGTTAACAAAATGTATCAACAAAACACTAATATTTGAAATTAAGAAACCTGGGTACATGTGGAATGAGGTGTCCATTGGCACTCGGGTGAATGTGTCCCGGTTTTCACCGAAAATAATTTGGCCACCCTATGCTATGGGCTAATGCAAGCATTTGGAGAGAAATCTAATTATTGGTAATATGCGTAATCTGTATTACCGCCTTACGAAATAGTGGTAATAGCAATTATCTTTTAAAAGTAATTCAATTTTTTGACTGAAATGCAATTGAACCCTTTTGTTTTCACCCCTCAGAAAATTACATTGTACACTTAGGGGGTAATTATCCCAAGGTTGACAACCACAGATCTACCACATTATGCGCAACTTTACACGTCACTGGCACTCAATCCACTTGAGATCATTTTTTACTGTTTTAATTATGTAGAAGAATATTTTCAAGGGACATAAAAAACAGTACTGTGCTGCAGAGACCAAACCATAAATTCAAGTTACTGGAAAGAAATAACTTATCCCTCTTACATAAAAATTCTCCCTATGTCACAAACTACAGCATCTCTTTCATACGATTTAATTTTATTTGTATTTTTGTTCTATATCTTGCCCTTGTGCCATGAGCAATGCAGTCTTTTCACAGCTTCTTCCATTTAGGAAAGCCAAGCATTGTAAAATGATTAATCTAGATTGGATGTACAAACTTGAGGAAAATATTTCCTGCTTCAGTCCTTATTTCATCAAAAAGAAATTACGGTATGGCATCTCTTGATATGTTATGTTTGAAATAAGGAAAGCATACGGAAAACCTTGTCTTATGTTGTCATGTACAAAAATCGTAATTAATTCAAAACTGTAAACATTGGTCACATCGATGCGGATGGTCACTGCGATATTTTTTCAGCATTTTCTTTAGTACTACTCATAATAATCAGAACAATGTATTTTTCCCTCTGGAGTGAATGCAATAGGCTGCTTACATCTTTTGACTTCTAGAACAACAAACAGGAGTTAATCGCTCGTGTAGACACGGTCAACTCTCGCATCTGCACTGATAGTATCGTCTTTGTCTCGTAATATCTGAACGTAGACTGTGTTATTCAATGTTACCCCCTAAATCTTTTTTTGTCACCATATGGAGGCAGAAAAAGTGGCTCATGTATTGCATGGAATTGAATTCTGTTGGGGGTGATAACACAAGCCTGCCATTCATCCCGTAAAATGTGGAACAGTCCCCTTTCTTTGCTTGTGTGTCCCGCTTCCCCTCATTTTTATTGGGATGCGAATACGTCCCATATTTTCTTGACACCGTCTTCCTAAATTAAAAAAGAAACAGAACTATTTTTGCCATTTCTTTTTTTGAGAAATTATGGATTGGCGCTTATCTCACTTGTTGTCATTGATCAGTATAGTGTCGGAGTTGTGGTGTTATCCACGTGAACTAAGCTATTATGCCTAAATTAAAAACCAATTTTTCTTCCAACTTAAAGAAAAAATATCATTTCCTCGAAGAGAAACAGCTTAGTTATGAAGTTCACAGAAAAATTTGCAAAGGAACATTTTCGATTGCACCAGGGTTGGCACGCGGATTTTGTTCGACATGATAAATCAAACAAACATAAGGTACGGTAACTTCTTCTGCTGCGGTTGCAAGAACTTAAGAAATGAATGACTTCTTCACCAATTCATAATAGGTCAGTTTGTTCCACACACCCTAAGAAAGTGTGCTTACGTTGTTTCTATGAAACATGCATTTAAAAATTTAAAACATTGCCACCATTAACATGTTTTATTAAAGAGATATCATGAAATCAATCCATGATATTAAGGATCACCGAGCTTTTACATTCATTTGAACCACACATGTTCAAGTTTATGAGCTTTGGTTTGTATCAAGATAGAATTTGTAAATAATAAAAGCGTAATTTATAAAATCCAGGAAATGAAGAGGGTACATTATGCAGCTTGCGAATTCCATGGATTGCACACCAAATGTCATTAAAGAATCCGTTATTATGTCAAGTTGCCAACGAAGCAACGCTGAAGTGTTAACTCTTTGGGGCAAACAACTTATTAAAGAAGATCTTGACCATGTAAAGCAGGAATTTAGCGTTTGTTTTCAAAAATGAATCTTTATTGGTCATGTGATAAAACAAATGTTTCAGATAGCACAACTACCAAAGAAATGGTTTTCAAGTGTAGTATAAGATTTCGTGGGCAGGCTTGTACAAAATATGTTACACATAAGCAGCAATTGCTGCTGCTCCACCACCTCGTTTTGTTTACTTCACTGCTTGCATGCTAGACACCTTGTATTTTGTTACTCCCTTGGATTTTCATGTAGCGAAATCCCTTACTCTCAGGAACATAATTCGTAACCATCCATTTGACCTAGTCATTTCGCACAGATAAATGACACGAGTGTAAAATTCCGAAAGTCTTAACATGTTGCTTCACTTGGTCATGATACGTATATATTTGCCTTGGGGTCATAGTCTCTGCAGAAATTTAACTGGGGGTGGGGCGCTCTATATAATTTGACTCGCTGAGTTTGGATATGTGTCACACCAAAGAAACTAAATTTTATAAGACTCGCAGAAAGAAGGTTCGGGCTGCTCCAAGATGCCTGGCCATCATGCATTTATTAGACTTATTTTTAAAAGCCTAAATATGAGAAATGAGAATTTCATTGATAGAAGTTTGTATTTTGTTAGAAGGCAGTGAGAAACGGGAAAATAAGACCTTCGATTATAGAGCGTAGTTTCCGCTACTTCGTGTTTTGTTCTCCCTTCCATGCTTCTGAGCTCGTTACTGTAGCGTCCAATGAAGGAAGGAGAGACATGTCTATTCTCATTTTTGCCTTCTTTGACAAACTGAACTTTGTTGGATGTAATAAAATCATCCTAGGCTACTGTATCCCACTAAATCATACTATACAATATGGTGCAGGATCTAAATGCTTTTTAAAATTGTATTTGCTGTGTTTGTATCACTAGTATAATGTAATAATGCATATCTAATAATTATATGTACTCTCTAAGAAGATTCACAGCTCAAGGACTCGTCCTTAACTCAGTATGTGTGGTCTTTCTGGCCGCGCGAAAATTTCAGAGTAGAGTGCTGCATGACCGAGTAAGCGAGCACAAAATACGAGATGGGGCGAGCACACCCTTACTAGATAGGCTGCCCGCACTAGTATTAGTGATCGAGCATAGATGCCGTGACCGAATACGTAGCACGTAACTTCAAACACATTACACGTGTCATTATCCGTGTGAGAGTGCAGCCAGTACGGGCTTCTCATTTGTAGTGTCTCTCTTTCTGTAACCACACAGCGCACGGAAGCCAGTGCAGTAAGAAGTAAGATTGAAACCAATGTTTACACATTGAAGAAACGGGAAGGTCTAAAAAGCCAAGTTATAGACGAAAACAGTGCGTCTACTGGGTACGTATCGTGCATAAACTGCTCCACATTATTGTGTTTCCAGTCGGGAAACACTCATTTAAAGAAACACAGTTGCAAGAAACCTCACAAAGATGCAGCTCCTTCAGGGATTCCGGCAGTAATAAGAAATAGTACTACACCAAAGTGTGTTGCAGTGAAGATTTCAGAGAACTAGGCCAAGAATTAATACATCTAGGTGGGCATTATGGAGAAGTTAAAATGGCAGATGTCATGCCACATCCCTCTACTATAAGCAGACATGTCAAAGAACAAGCTGATGCAATACGAAACAGCATAATGCCTTCTGTTATTGCGGAAGTTATTAATAAAACATGTGCTGCGACAGTTGATATGTGGACTTATTCGCATAGTCAGGTGCACTATTTGACACAACACGTTACATTAACACAGATTGGTCTCTTGTGAACAATGTTTTATTTATAACAAAATTCCTTGACGTTAACAAGACGGGAGTAAATATTATGAAAGAAATTGAAGAGAGAATGGCTGATTGGGACATTTCACCGGACATACTGCACAGTTTTTTTTTTTTTTTCGTCTCCGACCAGGGTGCCAAAGTAATAAAGGCTTTGAAAAATCACGAAAGGATTCCTTGTGATGCTTATTGTATAAACACAGCACTTAGCCATACTTTCGATGAAGATAACTTCTTTGTTAAATCATGTCCCGAACATCGCATGTTCCCGGGTTCGATTCCCGGCGGGGTCAGGGATTTTCTCTGCCTCGTGATGACTGGGTGTTGTGTAATGTCCTTAGGTTAGTTAGGTTTAAGTAGTTCTAAGTTCTAGGGGACTGATGACCATAGATGCTAAGTCCCATAGTGCTCAGAGCCATTTGAACATCGCATCAACAATAAATACTGCAAAATGCATTATAAGATACGTTCATTAAGAAAAGTGACCTCTGCTCGTCTTTGAAATCATCGTTGGTCTGCACACGCTGGAACTGCTCGTACACTATGCTGGAATTCTTACACACGTAGCATAACGAAGTTGCTGCTTTGCTGACGTAAAAGGACTCCGCTTACAGATTGCAAGGATATGATAGGATCTTGCAGGAAAATTTGCGCATTTCCTTAGACCATTTAAAGAGGCCACAGACGAATTATAAGGCGAAAAAGAACCGACAATTCACTTAGTTTTTCTTTGGTTTCACAAACTGCAATAAATTTGCAGTGTCAATGACACTGACTGTCAGGCGAGTAATTACTGCAGTTAAAAGCACTGTTGCATTATTACATGCAATAGATTTTTAATTAACTAGCGTAATTGATGTGTACTAACAGATATGTATTTTTTAACAGGAGTTACAAGGATTAAAAATCGAGCCTTGACTTTCGTTTGTGAGATTGTGATCACTTCCGGACATAAAATTGCTACGTTTCTTTGGCCGTCTTTCCGTGATATTAATATGTTTGAATTAAATGAAAAACAGGACATTCTTAGCAATGTGCGACAAATGTGTGTTACTTACGCAGGTACAACATGCAACCATCAACATAATCATTTTTGCATAGTTAGTGGATAGTGTATTATAGAGAAACGCGAATGTTATAATTCGTATACTAATTAATTAACGAAAACACCTCGTTTTTACGGGAGCGTTTCCACATCAGTTCTGTATTAGTTGTCTCTTTTGTTTATTATCATAGATGCTTCAAGTACTGTGTCATCACCACCCAGAAAGAGAGATCGTTTCAAGGAATGGAGAAACAACAGGTCATCCGCAGCAGATGAAGTAGATCTCTACATTTTAATGCACCCCGGATATGATGATGACATCTTAAAGTGGTGGAGCGGACATGAAACAGATCCGCCAGGCCTGGCAGCAGTTGCAAGACGTATTTTATGTATCCCAGCAACAAGCGCACCAAGTGAAAGATGCTTTAGCAAAGCCGGCATGTTACTAACAAATCGCCGCAGCCAATTAAATCCGGAACGCGTTAGTGATTTACTGCTGATCAATAATAACGATAATTTTGTTTCTGTTGCATACAAGTGAAAAGTATGACAAGTTACGTCTGTAAATGTTTAATGTTCTTTGTATGCTTTATTTATGAAGACGGTTGTCTTCTAGATTACAGGGACAGCACTTATTTTAATGTTTCATATTAATGAAAGGAAAAATATATCTTCTGTTTGGAAATGAGATTCGTCTTCTATCCGCGATTGCATTGAAATATCATTTTACTTTCAAAGTGCTTTATGAATTTTGCTGTGTCACGTACCCGTTCTTCAAAACGTTACTTTTGTATTAGAAGAGAGAGAGATAGAGATAAATACATTGTGTGTGTGTGTGTGTGTGTCAGAGAGAGAGAGAGAGAGAGAGAGAGAGAGAGAGCGTCGGATTTGTAGAGTACAGTGCAGCGAGCCGGGACGAGGCGAGGTGAGACGTCAGCGGTGACCGGTCATGCTCGGTTATCCGCGTGTCCGGAATCCGGACAACACACACGGGTCGAGTACGTGACCGAGCCGAGTCGTATGTGGCCGGACACGAGCGGCTCGGTCCCCCTGTCAACAGGCGAGCCGTGACCGATCAAACATTGAGCGTTGTAGCACTATTTCAGAGCCCGCTCTCCAAGGTCAGTTCCGGCACCAACCCTACATTGTTTTGCTGTCGATTTCATTATCACCTTCTTCATCTGCAGTTGACATGTGGTATTGACACATGTTGGAGTCTCCTAGACTGCTCATCGTGAACTACCTACAGTGGAACCTCCAATAATTCATTCCAGAATCTTACTCGTAGTGCGAAACACTCGTTAAACGAGACAATTTATCCTATATAAACTAGTGTAAAATATGATAATGCGTTCCATGCAAAAAAAGTACTAAAAGTTTTATCGTATTCATGTCATTTATTCAAAGAAAATTATATTACAGTATTACGTACTTTATTATTCACGATACATAACTAATTCTTTTTTACCAGGAAGCTATCTGTTGTAATTTGTTTCTGCCGACACTACAACACTCGGCGAAAATGCGACATAGCATTATCGTAAAATAAATTCGTAGCGCGCGTAGCCACTGCTTTATTGTGATGATTTTCGATGTGCGATGCCAAATGAAATGTATCGCGAACTTTGCACGGTGTACGAAACGATGTAATTGGTGCAGCGGGAGTGTGATAATAGTGCATCAGGTAACAGTGGCCGCGCTTATACGAGGAAGCGCTCGGTGGCGGCTTTTTTTTTTCTTTTTTTCCCAGCGAGAGAGCCTGTGAAGCTTTAAAGGAACTACGAAGAGCGATACAAAACAAGCGTCGAGGAAAGTTGCATTCCAAGGTTGTTTTTTTTTTTTTCATTTATGACACCGCTCGAACCGGTGGATCTTCGATGGTTTCGGATGGGAGCATTTTGGTCATCCGCGGTATAGTTCAGACCGTGCTCCAAGCCATTTTCACATGTTTCCACACATGAAGACGTGGCTCACAGCCCAGCACTTCGACGATGACGAGCAACTGCATGCAACAGCTGGTAGACGGCCATGCTTAGTGTCTTAATTTATACGGAGCTTAAGTTGAAAAACAGCTGAACAAAGTGCCTTTCAAATGTAATTAAAATGTTTCTTTCTTTTTTTTAAACGTAACACACTTTCTAAATAGCCCCCATATATCCTTCAACTCACTAAAATGTGCACGACTGAGTGTACTTTCTGTTGTTCTCTACATTAACCCTTTAACCTGGCATGAATAAATGGCTTTTTCACCCAGACTATTTTTTGCTATACCAGGGATGAAAAACATTCCTTATATTTACTGTGAATCCGGGGTGTATGTAACCTACTCATCTGCTTACTGATTAGGCTATTGGTAAAATCTGCTTAGCCGCAATATAACACCGATGCATTGTTAGTGAAAATCTGGCTGAAAATGTTTCTAGTTTGACATGGTATCTCATTCATGAAATAAAACTAAACTGCTCTTTGTTACATGAAAAGGCACAATAATCTCTGTTTTTTTTTTAATATAACATCTGACTGGAAACCACTGACACACTTTGCGTTTTTTCATACGCTGACAGACTGTTGTTGCGTATTGAAGAGAGAGTGTCTGGAGATACACTAAAGCTAATATAAGAAGTTTCAAGATGAGCCCCATGGTAAATCTTATGTATGTTTGGTTTAAAACACATATTTGTATTTATATATTTGTTAACACATTATTTTCATCCCCACATGCAGCAGAGCAATTTTTATTTCATTTCATAATTTCAGGGTTTGTCGGAAAAAAACTTTTGTTGTACATCATTTTTAAGGCCTTTTACGAATCTGCAGAAATAAACAATCTGTTAAATCTCTTCATTTCAAAACAATAACACCCTGCAGATTAGTATCATTGACACTTTCCGCCAAGAGATTATTAAGCTGGCCACAGGGCACCTAGAGGAACAACTCAGTTGCCAGACTTTATGCTGAGGTTGTTCTGTGAAAAAAAAATTATTTTAATGTTAATAATAACCACTACAGCTATAGTGAGGTAGATTTATTACGTCACAACCAGTTTCGGTTTGTGAACATCATCAGCTGACACTGCTAACAGTGTTCATAGAAAATTACACAGAATTGTGCCAGTAACGTAATCCACAAAATCTAACTGTCTTATGTAACACTGAATGCACATTCTGAAACATGGCAAGTGCACAAACACACCGGTGACCACTGACCACAAGCACAACAAGCAGTGAATGTGGCACGCTGTGTACACTTACGAAGTTGATTTTTGCACCCCACAGAAACACAAACTTGTTAAAAACATGTAAGGAACCACAAACTGACTATACTTAAGATTTTAGATACTATTAGCCACACCTGTAACTTGATACATTGTTCATATTCCTTATGAGATCTACGATCCTTTTCTTCCTTCAGCATATAAAGCGAACAAAGCTATAAGATTTAAGATTAATTCTTCTACTTTCAAGTTTATTTCATTTACGAAAGCTACTATTGTAAGCCTATTTCCTTATAACTAAATACTGTCATTGGCCCTACATGGATAACAGCCACATGGTTCCCCAAGTTTCACTACCATCTCTGTGTGAGATGACCTTTCTGCCAAGAACTGTGCAGCACACACAATTTTCGCAACTCTTTAACATAATGAAAATCCATGCTTATTTCAAACATTCAAAATTATTACTTCAGGGAGTCACTGATTTATAGCTTTTAAATGACTTTGAAAGAGCTTTACTTCACACATACAAATTATGATTTTAAAAAGAAGTATCTATAATTATTGAAGAACCACTCAGACATGGTTGAAGTGCTATGTAGCAACATAAATCCTCTTCTGAATGTTTTCAGAAAGAGTTAAGTTTGGTAGTTCTCTTCCCCCTTACAACATTACTAAGAAAGGAGGTGCAGCAGTGTCATTGGACTTTTATTTAGAAGGGTGGTGGTTCAAATCCCCATTCTGTGGTAACCTGGAACATGGCTGTTTATTAACAACACAAAACAGAAAATGCCATGATAAAGAAAAGGACAAGTCAGAATCTGTGTAATGTCAAGTTGGTGCAATATCAATACCAATGCCAAATCCAATAATATGATAGCTGTAGTTCAAATATCAGCCAGCAGCAGCAGCAGTAGTTCCATTAATCTTAAAGGCAAGGATGCAACTGCCTGACGCTTGCAGCAACTATTCCAAAATAAGTCAGAGGTTAAGAGGCATGTATATGAAGAGTACTGCATGATGATGATGATGATGGTTTGTGGGGCACTCAACACTGTGATCATCAGTGCCCTTACAAGTTCGAATTCTTTCGATTTCCAGTCTCAGCACTTCCTGACTGAGACAACACAAACACCCAGTCCCTGGGTGGAGAAAAATCCTGAACTGGCTGGGGATTGAACCCCGGACCCTGTGATCCAGAGGCAGCAAAGCTAGCCACAAGACCACAACCTGCAGACAGTACTGCATGTCCACTACACTGTGATGGCTCATGGTAGATGTGCTCCATTGGTACAATCTGGAGAGGTCTATCTTCACTCTACAATGCATCCAGAAACCCAGATGTAGGTTCCCCATGATTTCACAAAATTGCTTAGGCTAATGAACACACTAGTTGCATTCATGAAGCGCTTTCTAATGATAGCAAGAAATTTTTTGGTGATGTTATCGAGTAGGCGAATTTGATCTTCATTTGTGCCTGATGGCTACACATTTAAGAAACCTCCACATCATGTAACCAGTGTTAATCATTGATTCTTCTGAAGAAAGCATAAAGACATTGAAACCTAAGTCAAAGAGTTCTTACTAAACCTTGCTATTGCAACTGATTTGGCTGTTTTTCACATTTTCTTATGGTGAATATAGGAGATTGGAGTTGAAATAATGGGTAATTATTTAATGGTCAAAAGAACCTGAAATTTTAGCATTAGTTCTGTTCGGTTGGAGGTTGAACTATAGAGTTGAAAGGTTGCAAGATGGATTATCATGTTTGGAGAAAATCTTTTGAATAAAAAATAAGCGCCTACTAAACACTTTCTCCACCCATTGAGGCTTATATCAGACGTACAGCACTCACCAAGGCTGGAAAAAGATAGGGAAAGAAATGAGACAATGTCTGTTCTAAGGAACTATCCACACCCATATTGAAGAAAAGTCCTGAAATTTGCCTTAAAACTTTTAGGAAAATCTCTAACAATCTAAATCAGTACGATAAAACAGGGATTTGAACCACATTCCTTTCAAGTACAAGTGTAGTGTCTTATCACCTGTTCTGTTTCTGACCAAAGATGTGGCTTCAGTTAGTTAATTTTCTCTTTGATGGTACCTACAATAGTAAAATGAGTTTAAATCATCAATCAAGTGCAGGTATTATGCAGTATCCACATCTCTCCCCTTAAACGACACTGTTCTGATGATGTGGCAGACACATGTCATCTAGCTCTACTTCATTAAAACAGTATCTGTGACGGAAACATCCACTTACCTTGTGCTGAAAAGGAACCAAGTGAAATAGAGTGACACACACAAAATAAAGAGTATAGAGGAATGCCTTGATTTTTAGAATCTTAGTTTGATAAATATTTTTAAAAAATGTTTAATTAGTTGATATGAACATAATCTTCAATGACGTTTTCCAGTATCAGGCTACTGAATTACCCCCCCCCCCTCCCCCCCTCTTATGACCTCACCATCAAAGAGGCTTTGAATCACACACTTCTTCCTCAATTTCTTTACTTCAGCTTACCTTTATGCTTTTGTAATGGGAGATAGTAATGAACATTCTGCCTAACTATGAAGACACTTTTAAATGTTTCAATAAAATTAAGCACTCAGTAGGCTGTTCCAATTTCTTCTGAATTCAAGATTTTTAAATAATTTTCTATATGCTCTGCATCCTCCACACCATTTTCATTTAAAATTCTGGGAAAAATATGGACTTAAGATAGTTCAGCTCCAATCACCATACTAGTTACATTTTTTTTTCTTTTTACAGTAATAAAAGAGAAATAGTATGAGAACGTGGACTGTGGGAAAAGAATGAAAGAGGAAGCCATCAGGTAGAATTAAGCACAGTGCATAGCTTAATCACTGCTGATACTTGGTTTACAAAATCATGAAGAAAGGCTGTACCTATGTGGGACACTTGGAAACACAGAAAGGTTCCAGACAGGTTACATAATAGTACGAAAAAGAGCTTGAAACCAGAGTTTAAACTGCAAAACATGTCCAAGAGTAGATGTGGGCTCTGACAAATTACTGGTTGTGAACTGCAGAAAGGCAGGACAAGTAAGAGACTGGGATCTGGATAAGTTGAAAGAATCTGGGATTGTTGAGAATTTCAAAGAGGACATTGGCCAATGATTGATTGAAACAGCTTAGAGACACAACAGAAGACAAATGGGTAGAGTGTATGAAACAGAAAAAAGACAAAGCTCAGTAGAAATCCCTGGCTATTACCAAACTATCAGTTTAATAAGTCATACTTGCAGGACAGTTACACGAAGAATGGAATAACTGGTATAAGACAGCCTCAGGGAAGATCAGCTTTGGTTCTGGGAAAATGTATGAATACACAAGGCAATGCAGACCCAATGACCTACCTTAAAAGATAGGTTAGAGAAGCAAACATACATTTATAGCATTTGTGGATTTAGAGGAAGCTTTTGAAAATATTGTGTGGATTACACTGTTTGAAATTTTGAAGGTAGCAAGGATAAAATACAGGGAGTGAAAGGTTATTTACAACTTGTACAGAAACCACACAGCAGTTATAAGAGTCTGAGAACATGAAGGGGAAGCAGTGGTTGAGAGAAGGAAGTGAGATGAGGTTGTTAACTATTCCAAATGTTAATCCATTTCTACATTGAGCAATCAGTAAAGGAAACCAAGGAGAAACTTTGAGAGCGAATTAAAAGTTCTGGGAGAAGAAATTTAATCTTTGAGATTTGCTAATGCCATTGTAATTCTGTCAGAGACAGCAAAGTACTTGGAATAGCAGTTTAATGGAATGGATTTGAATGAAGTGGGTAGTGTCTTGAAAAGACATTATAAACTGAACATCAATGAAAGTAAAACAAGGGTAATGGAATGTAGTTTAATTAAAGCAGGAGATGCTGAGGGAATTATACTAGGACGTGAGACTAGCTATATCATGAAAAGCATTTCTGAAAAAGAGGAATTTGTTAACGCTTAATATAAATGTAAATATTGCGAAGTCTTTACTGAAAATATTTGTCTGGAATGTAGCTTTGTATGGAACAGAAATGTTGACAATAAAACATGCCGACATAAAACAAACAGAAGCTTTTGAATTGTGGTGCCGAAGATCAGGTGGGTAGATCGAGTAACCAGCCACTGGCTTACCCTGGTATTTTGTCAACAGTTTACTCCAGTATTTCATTAACTTTAATAATTTAAACTTTCTTGTGACGGGAGTGAAATAAAAAGAAATTTTTGTGGGTAGTGAGAGAAAAAAAGTTGTAAATGTTATGGCAAAAACTAATTACATTTACAAAGATCTAAACTTGACCCTACAAGCACAACAATTTCACAGTGAGAAAGCTAGACAAACAAAACTATTTAATTGTCAATTTTATGCTGTTAAAATTCCCAAAATTTTGGGGTAAAATTTACAGAAATGTCAACTTTGCAATTTGTTAGTGCACGACAGAGCTGGTGGTGTAAGTGGTGTAACTGGCCAGTCAATAAGACTGAAAGAAGGTCAAATATGGGAAATAATTGAAGGATTCACAAATACTTATACAGCAGCAGGAGGGAGTGTCATGTACAACATACTAACAATCCTGACCACCAGGAGGCGGGGGGTGAATGTGGTGGTGGTGTGGTATTTGAATGTCACTTTTCTATGTTATTCTTGGATAACTAGAAAACTGGAACCTTGTGACGAAAACACGTCCCAGTACAAAATTATTCCTAAAAAAGGTCTCATCCATTTTCTCTAGGACTAACTGTTTGCATACAGGGAGCTAGCGAATAGAGGATCACCCGTAATGTGCATGCACTGCACCTTAAGAGGTTTTCGTAGGCCTATTTGAGGTCATTCCCTGATTTGATAGGCCACAAGCTATTTGTCTAGACTACCTCTACACCACGGTGGAATGTTGTAAACAATTATCAATTACAGTTTGTATAAAAGATTTAAGAGATGATCTGACCAGTTGTCTTAGATTCTTTGCAGATGAGGCTATCATTTACAATCTAGTAAACTCATCAGAAGATCAGATCAAATTGCAAAACAATTTTAGCAAGACGTCTGTATGGTGGTTGGTTGGTTTGGGGAAGGAGACCAGACAGCGTGGTCATCGGTCTCATCGGATTAGGGAAGGATGGGAAAGGAAGTCGGCCGTGCCCTTTCAGAGGAACCATCCCGGCATTTGCCTGGACTGATTTAGGGAAATCACGGAAAACCTAAATCAGGATGGCCGGACGCGGGATTGAACCGCCGTCCTTCCGAATGCGAGTCCAGTGTCTAAGCACTGCGCCACCTCGCTCGGTGGTCTGTATGGTACGCGAAGTGGCAATCTGACCCAGAAAAAAAAAGGTTATCCACATGCATAGTGAAAACAATACGTTAAATTCCGTTTATACAAATCATCACACAAAGTTATCAATTCAACTAAATACCTAGAGATTACAATTAGGGACTACTTCAACTGGAACCATACAGGTTGGTTGGCTTGGGGGAGGGACCAACCAGTGAGGTCATCAGTCCCATCAGATTAGGGAAGGAGGCAGGCCGTACCCTTTCAAAGGGACCATCCAGGCATTTGCTGAAGCAATTTAGGGAAATCACAGAAAACCTAAATCAGGATGGCCGGATGCAGGGTTGAACCGTTGTCCTCCCGAATGAGAGTCCAGTGTGCTAACCACAGCACCACCTTGCTCAGTGGAGCCATATTAATAATCATAATAATAATAATAATAATAATAATGATGTTGATGCTCTAGGGAAGGAGAACCAAAGACTGTGTTTTATTGGCAACACTTGAGAGATGCAACAAATCTAAAGAAACTGCCTACATTATGCTTGTCTGCTCTCTCCTGGAGTATTGCTGCATCTGGAGTGGAGCAGAGAAGGGGGACAGTTAGCAGGGTGCGAGTGGGGGGAGAGAAGAGTGCTGCCTAGTGGGATGTGCAGGGACTAGATGGTGGCCTGACAAGACTGCCAGGTGCAACATTGGAAGGTTGGGGGAGGGAGGGGGGGCAGAGAGCAGAAATGGAGAAGAGCAGGGGAGGGGGAAAGAATGACTGGGTGCACTGGCAGAGGGTGATACACAATGAGGGTGAGGGGTCAACAAAAGGATACCAACTATGAGATAAACACAAAATTAGTAATGGTCACAGAGTGGAATTTCCAGACACAGAGTTTTCTTGAGATTTCATTTGCAAGCCCCAATTAACTATGGTTGAATAGGATGCAAGGGCTTCAAATTATTAGAGGCAACCTGCTGTTATTTCTGTTGTTTCAGTGGGTCTGTTGTTTCATACACATTTGCATATACATCTTTTCAGAATTTTTCATGTATTTATATATGGGTATAACATTATAAGTACTTGAAATGTACTGCAATATCTTTCAAACACTTGAGGATAAAAACTCAAAATTCACAATAAGGTACTCTGCATGAACAGATGAACAGACTTCAAGTTTTCTGTAACTAAAGTTAAAGGGTTAAAGAAACCAGAATTATGACCACCAGAAAGGAAAGGAACAGTGCTCGGAAACAAGTCCTGCCTCCTCCTCACAGAGCAGTGAGCCTACACCAGTGTTCTGTGAAACAAAGACTGGCACATGGCCATAGGGATTGTCAGTCCCTTCTGGTGTGAATGTCGTAATCAAACCCCTTGATGGACCAGGATTAGTCTATTCACTCATTTCAAAACACAAAAAGAAAACAACCAGCAACACACAATTGAATGCATTCAGTAACAGCTACCACACAATTGCTTGCTGAGGTATGCAGTGTCATAAATGAGGTAGTTCAGATCCAATCTCTCCTGGTATTTGATACATTTACCGTTTAAAACAACTGCCACCAAAAACTGGCATGTTACACCAACTTTTGAACTTTATCTAGCAGACAAACCTATGTGTTTCTTTGTTGTAAAAAGATGCTAGGTCTCATTGCTGAGCTATGTGCATTACATGGAGTGTACCTTAAGCCTCTGTAAATGATCAAACAACTTTTTAAACTTCACTAGTTTGTCAATCATAATGTGTTTGGTGTTTTTTGAGAAAAATTTTGACTGATGACTAACTTGACATGATATCAGATGTTGCTTGTATTGATGTGTTACGCATGTTTAGCGAGAAAAGAGTTTTTCTCTCAATATCTTGAGTTTTCACAATTGTGGTAATTACTATCAAAAAAGTATGTAGATAAAAACAGAGAACTGGCAACTACCAAAATGGTAGCATCTTTTGCAGCTATATATTATGCAGGAAGGTGATAAGAAAATCAGTGTTCTATGCACAGTATACAAGTGGGAGTACAGTAAAACAATATAAAAAATGTAAGCCCACTGATTCTTCCATGGACGATGTACATGTTAGCATGTTGAGCTATTTTAATGAACTGACATTAGATTTACATGGATATATTTATCTCTCAATTTCAACAATTTTCTGGACCAGCAACTTGGTTTTCTTTTTGCATTGGTCTCCATTCCCAATGGCAATTATTCCCACTATTTCGTGACAGCTGTTCCAAAACTGAGGCTAAATTTGACAAACTTTGTTGGTAAATATTTCAACTTCACTGGTCTATGTGCTTGTTCGGCAAAACTGTGGATAGGAATCAGCGAATTTGACAAACAACTTAGATCGTTTACAGGGACCTCTTTATACAGATCATTCCACTGCCCACAATTGGTGTGGCACGAGAGCACTGAGCGCACTGGTACATTGTAATGCTTATTTAGTTTTTATTTTACAAGCTCATTCTTTTGCACATTAAATGTAATGTAAACAATTCACAGATTAGGCCTTGGGTCTGTTCCGACTAGGCGACTGTACCTACAAGGCAGTATGAAAACTGATCAATGATCATGGGTCATTTAAACCTTGATGATACACTATGTGATAAAAAGTATCCAGACACCCCAAAAAATACATTTTTCATATTAGGTGCATTATGCTGCCACCTACTGTCAGGTACTCCATATCAGTGATCTCAGTAGTCATTAGACATCGTGAGAGGGCAGAATGGGGCACTCCACAGAACTCACAGACTTCGAACATGGTCAGGTGATTGGGTGTCATTTGTGCCATACATCTGTATGTGAGATTTCCACACTCCTAAACATCCCTAGGTCCATTGTTTCCAATGTGATAGTGAGGTGGAAATGGGAAGGGACACGTACAGCACAAAAGTGTAAAGGCCGACCTCATCTGTTGACTGACAGAGACTGCCGACAGTTGAAGAGGGTTGTAATGTGTAGTAGGCAGACATCTATCCAAACCATCACACAGGAATTCCAAACCGCATCAAGATCCACTGCAAGTACTATGACAGTTAGGCGGGAGATGAGAAAACTTGGATTTCACGGTCGAGCGGCTGCTCATAAGCCACATATCACGCTGGCAAATGCCAAATGACACCTCGCTTGGTGTAAGGAGCATAAACATTGGACGATTAAACAGTGGAAAAACATGTCGAGTGACAAATCACGGTACACAATGTGGTGATCTGATGGCAGGGTGTGGATATGGCGAATACCCAGTGAATTCATCTGCCAGCATGTGTTGTGCCAACAGTAAAATTCGGAGGTGGTGGTGCTATGGTGTGGTTGTGTTTCTCATGGAGGGAGCTTGCACCCCTTGGTTTGCATAGCAGTATCACAGCACAGGCCTACATTGAGGTTTTAAGCATCGTCTTGCTTCCCACTGTTGAAGAGCAATTCAGGGATGGCGACCGCATCTTTCAACACGATAGAGTACCTGTTCATAATGCATGGCCTGTGGCAGAGTGGTTACATGGCAATGACATCCCTCTAATGGACTGGCCTGCACAGAGTCCTGACCTGAACCCTACAGAACACCTTTGGGATGTTTTGGAATGCCGATTTCGTGCCAGGCCTCACTCACATTGATACCTCTCCTCAGTGCAGCAATCTGTGAAGAATGGGCTGCCATTCCCCAAGAAACCTTCCAGCACCTGATTGAATGTATGCCTGCAAGAATGGAAGCTGTCATCAAGGCTAAGGGTGGGCCAGCACCATACTGACTTTCAGCAGTAGCAATGGAGGGTGCCAGGAACTTTTAAGTCATTTTCAGCCAGGTGTCCGGATACTTTTGATCACATAGTGCACCATTGCCTCTTTATTTAAGCAAGTCCTCATCTGGCCTCACAAGGGCTGAGTGGATCCCGTTCCAGACTTCCCTACCTCAGAAAAAAATATGGGGAGGTACCGGGAATCAAACTCGGATCCTTACACATTGAAGGTAGCAAAGCTTACCATTCGGATCTACTTCATGCGTCATGGTTGCACATCATCTTTCCAGACGGAGCTTTGCCAGATGTTGTGCAATAGCAGTAACAAAGAAACTGCTTACATTTTCAATATTTATATACAGAAAATAAAGCTATTTGAAACTATCTCTGATGAAACAGTTCATCTAGATATTTTCAATATTTATATAAAGAACATAAAGCTATTCAAACTATCTCTGAGTAAACAGTTCATCTAGATCCAATTCACTGTGAAGTAGCATTTAGGGTCTATTGGGAAATTTCATGGTTTCACATTTTGAGGCAGGCTTTGTATCTGTATTTGCATATATCACAAATACAAATTTTTCAGGTCCCTAGCCATTACAAACTATAAACAACTCACAAATTCTAATTCTGCATATAATGTGAATATCATTTCAAGGTGGAAAGTGATACTACTACAGTTAATAATCTGCCTGTCTTTAAGAAAATATCTTTTCAAACAGAAATACATGACTGGGACTCCTAAACACTAAATGAGATCTCCTCTTAACATTTCATCTTGATATTATTTCAGTACAGGCTGTACCAATACATATGTAGTTACAGTCATCTAGTTACTCTGTTCTTACAAAAACTCACCTGCATTTTCACATACATACAGCACAGTAAAAGCAGCTGATAACACTTCAGAACATAAAATACCTGGTGGACAGTGGTCCCAGTTCCGCAGTAGAGTCACAAGCTGCCAGACTGCTGATTTCATTTCATACATCAGGCACTAAAAGTTAATGTGTTTCATCACTAAATGAAAACATTTTATTTTAAACACTGTATATGCTTTATTTGTTTTAATTAATCTGAGTTGTAAAAATTAATTTTTTAATTCCCTCCACATATATTTTCCATTTCAACATTTTGCTTAATACAATAGGGCCAAGTCCTGCTGACAAAATCTAGAGACATTATTTCTTCCCAGATCCACCCCAACCCCAAAGGCCTTTCACAAAACCTGTCAAACCAGCAGAAGGTGCTCTCCTTCCTGGGCCAGCTTCAATCTTGTCATCCAGTGATGGGAACTCGGCAGAATATAGCGCCAAGTCAAAAAACAGAGGCTTACATGGTATGGGGTGCATTTCAGGTGGCAGCTTATACACATTTGGATTACGTGATGTAAGAGATGGTTCTTCACGATATTCTCCCAGGCGTTCATAAAGCGGCTGAAATAAGGAGAATAATAATTACTAAATCTGGTCTTACCCAGTATAAAATAACATTAAATTACGAAAATGGCTCATAAAATTATTCTTGAAAGCACAAATAAAGAGCTACTGACAGTCTATTACCACTTCCATTTTCCCTCCTTATTTAAAGAGCTTTTACGTAGTAAAGGGTCATCTTACCTACATTAAAAGTGGCTCTTAAATACAATCTTATCTCTGTACGGTACACTGAAAACTGGCTGCCCATCAACATTCATCCTAATCCTTTTAGATCTTATTGGCTGCTGTCAGTTACCTCAAAATAGGTTTTGTATTTTTAAAAATTCTTTCACTTAGTATGAAAACTGTGTTGAATTTTCCCCCCAAATGTGAAGTAATTTTTAAAATAATGTACATAGCTACATATCACTGCTGGCGAAGAACAGTGGCATGCAGAGTAATGAAGGGTGAGAAGATGACACCATGATTCAATAACCAGTATAAAAAGAGGCAAAAAATATTGTGTTGTCAATAGAGAAGACATAGCAACAGAATGGGTCGGCCGGGACAGCTCTGTGACTTCGATCATGGACTAGTCATTGGATGTCACCTGAGCAAAAAATCTATCAGGGTCATTTCAATCATTCTAAAGGTGCCCAAACTGACCACTGGTAATGTGAATGTGGAGTGGAAAAGCTGAGGAACAACAACAGTTAAACCAAGACCAGGCAGACCTGACATATTAGCAGACAGGGACCATAAACCGCAGGTGATGTTCGTAAAAAATCACATGACATCCGCAAAAGCAACCACTCTTGAGATCGAAAAGTGCAACCAGCGGTCCAGCTAGCACAATGACTGTGCGAACAGAGTTAAAAAGAGTGACAGTCAAGCACCTCCTCATAAGCTACACATTTCCTTAATCAATGCTAAACGATGCCTGAAGTGGCAAAGAGTGACACCATTGGATAGCGGATGACGAAATGAGCGATTTGATGTGATGATTCACATTTGTGGCAATCTGATGGATGGGCTTGGGTTTCATGAATACCTGAAGAATTATGTGTAGTGCTGACAGTGAAGAACAGAGGAGGTGGTGGTGTTATGGTAAGGGGGCATTTTCCACGGTTACGGTGAGGCCCTCTTACTGTGCTTAAGGAAACACTAAATGAGGAAGGATATGAACACATTTTACAGCGCTGTGTACTCCAAACAGTAAAAGAACAGTTCGTAGATGATGACTGGTAGTATCAGAATGACGATGCACCCTGTCATAAACCAGTATCTGTGAGGCAATGGTTTGTGGACGATAACATTCCCGAAATGGACTGGCCTTCTAAGAGTCCTGACCTGAACCCAACAAAATGCCTCTGGGATGAGTCAGAACATGTATTACACTCTAGACCCCAGCATCCTACATCACTACCTTCTCGGGTTTTGAGAAAGAATGGGTTACTATTCCTCCACAGACATTCAAAACACCTCACTGAAAGTGACCCCAGCAAAGTTCAAACTGTCATGAAGGGGAAGGGTGGACACACCTCATATTAATGTTCACTAACAAGTGTGTAAATCCTTTTGATCAGATAGTGTATGTAACAACACAACGATGATGTGTCAAGAAGCAACTGAATCAATGATCAGTTACAATGAATGCCAAACACTGCCAATGTTCAATGAACTAGAATACAACTGCAAAGTGTGCTTGGCCAAAGAGATTCAGTTTATTAATACAAACACGAGCTTATTTTGAATAAAAGTGACCTAGGGACATTTTTATGTAGACACCTATGTCATTCACAATGCAGTAAATTAATCTTAGTTGTGTGGGGATTTATACCAAAGTCACTGAATTATGAGATAGCATAAAAGTAGTTAGTGCAGTGAGCAGAATGTTTTTGATAGAATGATTAAAGAGTAATGTGGATCTCCAATTCAGAATGATACCAGTCATTTTTCACTTATAAAAATACGTTTCCACTACTTTAAACACACAGAAATTTCAGTAGCAATGCAATGAAGTGATTGCAAGCAGATTCATTATTTAGTTTAACAATCATACATGGGCATTTTGGTGTGAACTATATGAATGCGTGGTGTCTGTTCTTTCCAACATGTCTGAAAGAATGACACCATGTAGACTCGCAGCTGTGAAACATTATATGTAAATTGAAGGGGGAACACTGCTGTCAGCTGCAGCAGGACATTAAGTGGAATCAGCAGCGACAAGCAAAAATGCGTACCTGACTGGGATTTGAACCCAGGATCTCCTGCTTACTAGGCAGGTGTGGTAACCACTGTACCACCCGGGACACAGCATTATCGCAACTGCGTGGACTATCTCAGCATGCCTCACGGCCAATCCACACTCCCATGGAGTGCCAGCTATCCACATTCACTACTTAGAGATTCCCACAGGAGGTCAGACATATTTGTGCATTCCCTCCTGTGGAAATCTCAAAGTAGTGAACAGGAGTATAATGGACAGGGACTGAGGATAGGTGCTGCTCAGTGGGCGTGTGGATTGGCCGTGAGGCATGCCAAGATAGTCCGTTCAGTTGTGGTAACGCTGTGTCCCGGATGGTGCAGTGGATACCACACCTGCCTTGTGAGCAGGAGGTCCAGGTTCGAATCCCGGTCTGGTACGCATTTTCGCTTATTGCTGCTGATTCTGCTTAATGTCCTGCTACAGCTGACAGCAGTCATCACCTTTCTATTAGGTACTGGCGTGAGCCTGAGTAGTGTATTGCAGCAGCACTGACGGCGGTTGAGTGTGGAACGTTGTCACTGTAATTATTCAACAAGGCCAGTGCAATATTTCAAGGCACGTTAGCTAGCCGAAACAGCGAACTTGGTGGTACTGCACTGACTAGTGCAGCAAGGGGCAAGACAAATTTCAACACTGACAGTGGCAGTAGTGTATTAAATACATAACTGGTAGTGGTGCATATTCATAACGATTCCACTACTGCTGACTATAAGTACTGGTCATTTTTGTAATAGAATTATTCTGAGTCTCACAGCCCAAACAGGATGACAGAGCTGTGCCGGCTAAGATCATCACATGCACCTGTCAGCAGAGGTCACTGGTTTGAGGGTATAACAATGCAACAGCACTGCACACTAAGTCTCTCCGTGGGCTTAGTGCCATGCCACAGCTAGCCACACGAGGTCATCTTCAGCAGCACAGCCTACTCCTGCCCTGGGGGCAGTGGGTCACTTCCCATGCACACCAGCCACCATCTGCCACTGCCAGACAGATGGCTCAATGCGGTGGACATCCTCCTCCATGATGCCACCAGGAGTCATAGTGGCCTACAGCAGTGTCACGTTCACACACTGCTGGTGCGGGTTCCACGCAGACGGTTTACGTAATGGGACTGCCAGTGTGGTGTAGAACTGTGTCAGCAACGCAGGGTGTGCAGGTAGCAAGAATTCAGCAGCCAGCCCACCACTAACTCACTGTACCCTGCAGCACAGATGCACAATAAAAGAACGTGCCACCGTCTTTCTCTGGAGCCACCTGGGCTCCCACCTCGCCTCCAACTGCTTCTCACACAATCCTGGCTTGTAGCCGTTCCACCCTGCACCAGGGGCCATTACAGTTGGGTGTCAGAATTTGGGCACTGCCTTTGTGCAGTATGGCATCTGGACAACAACCTACAGTGTCAACATGCTGCGCTGAGCGATGAACTATTTGTTTACATTTTGGAGTAGTAATAGACATGGAAGCGAGGCATGACTTTCATTTTAACTTTAAGGTTACCTTGTTTAGGCCGCAGGAGCCAACTGCTAATCTGTGTTTAAAGGTAATGGCAGAGAGCAGGATTTGGTGCTTGCAAGGTGTATACAGTGTAACTTACTTGGGCGTACTACACGATGCACAGAGTCTGTGCCCTTAACCTGTTACACATGTCGCTGATATGGTTATATTGCAAGACAGTGTAGTAAGTCTAGATGGTTCATGATATGACATAAAGACTACTTTTTAGTGATCTTCTGGAATCCTAATTAATTTTATTTTGTTGTTGTATTATCATGTATACTGGGGAGTACGAGTATCACAATGGAAGTCAGAGACTAAAGGTTTGCTAAAAAAGGTGGCACAGCTAACAGCAGATAATACGTAGCTACATGGACAGTTGGCAGTTGAAGACAAAACAGTTAGCAGTGCTTCAGCTACCACAGCATGAGATGGATCCAGCTGCTGCAGGGTTGACTGTTCCCTTTTCTGGAATATCATCTGTGGATGTATGATTTTTCTTAGAGGGTCTTAACATCGGTAGACATGGGTAGTTGGACGGACTGTCAATTGTTGCAGGCAGCAAACCTTTGATTAGTGGGAGAAGCAAAAAATGTATGTGGGGTGTAGGGCTTTTGTAAAGGTATAGGCAGAATAGTAAAAGGTATTTTTGGGAACAGTTAAAGACGCATGGGGAAACTGCAGAAAAATTTTGTGGATAGGATAAGGAAATGTAATAAACACATGTATGAGTTAGGACAGAGTGATGCAGCAAGTGCAGTTTTATTGCAAGAAGCTGAACAAAGGGCACTCGATGCTTTTCTGAGATGACTGCCATCAGACATGTCACGGAGGGTGCACACAGGTGCACCAAAGGATCTGTATTCTGGTATTAGTTTAGCAATGGAGTGCAAAGAAACTCATATGTCAGCAAGGGTATGAGGTGGATGTGGGGTATTTTCTGCAAGTGGTGAGTGTTACAGTTGTGGGCAGAAAGAGCACTTGCATAGGCAGTGTTGCCAGCCACAGTGAAGTAGAGGAAATGCAACATATCAGCAGCAGAACTTGGGTAATGGACACAGGATTGGATGAAGAGGTATTATGCTGCCGTTAAATGCAAGAGAGAACCAAAAGTACATTTAAAGATGTTCCTATTAAGATTAAATGCAACAAATACATATGTAGAGGTGGAGTGTGCAGTAAGCGGTGTTGCTGGAAGTAAAGAACATTATTGCACACACTGGTGCCCATGGCAGTTGCCAGTAGAGACTTAGTAGGTCAAAGGCAATGGAAACCGACACACTAAAGTTTACTTGGATCAGGGATAATGATACGAGATCATTGACGTCGGTGGATGTAGATCTTTGTATACGGACGGTTTGATTTTAGCAGTGTGTAGAGGCAGTAGCGCATTTGAATGAGGGTTAAGCCTAATTTTGGGGTTAGACTCACTGTATCAATGTTGCGGTAAAACTGACCTTCAACAATGTCCAGTAGAACTTAAGTCAAATGACATTCCAGCTAGACGAAACTGTTGGCAGTGTAGGACTGTTGTGAGGAGTGTCTAGCATACTGGATGAACCAGTTGAACCACGTACAATTGTTCTTTGGCTTGATTCACACACAACATTCTATTAGATAATGCAGTACTGGTCACGATGCTGTGCAAATCTGCTGTCAAAATGTGCTTATACATATTAATTTAAAAAGTACTGACAGCAAATCTACAGGCCTCAGTCTGATACACCAACGTTAATTTTTGCAAACAAAACACAAAGCATGTGTTTGAATAATATGAGAATGATAAGCGGTCACTCATCAAATGGGGTGAGTAACAATCTATACTTTTCATGTGCTTGCTATGACTCCATCCCAGTTTTCCGTTGTTTGCTTTTGTGTAAAAGCATCTGCTTTGGTTTTTGTATGAATTTTGTGGTAATATTCAGAAAGGTCCTTATGGAATCATTACAAAAGAAAAAGAAAATAAGTTAAATAAATACTGTACCTTTTTAGAACGTGTAGCTGGCTTGATATGCACAGTTGATCCCTCATCATCTTGTGCCTCGCCTTCAAGAACACTGTGGGCATGAGCAGAGAACTCCTGTCCACCCACGTCATGTAGAAGAGCCTGTAAGTCATCTGCGAGATCACCTCCTATGGCATTACTACTAGCAAGAGCCTCACCAGCATATTGTCGAGAACGTTGGTAAAGTGCCATCGCTTCATGCCAACGACGCAAGCTCACTAAGCTCTGGGCTATATAGAAGCACCTAAACCAAACATATGATGGAATTTATAGTCATCAAAAAATTAATAAATCTTTAAAGTTGACACGTTTCACAAAAATTAATAGAGAAGTGGATATAGGTTCTTTTTACAGCAAGTAAACATGGGACTGGGTCGTGTATGGTGTATTTACAAGCTTATAAATTTTCTGCATTCTATATTTGCAGTTTCAGTAACAACTTCATTCTGAAATGTAGGAAAGAACAGTAATTCCATTTGCTATAGTAACACTCCTAACATGAATATTTTTTTCTTTTCTCATCTTTTTTCCATACACAATACTGTTCAAGTGCAGTTACAATGTTGGCAGCTTTTCCATTGCGTGTTGCTGTTCACAACAGTTTGCGTGATGAGTCATGAGAAGACAACATGATAAATCATGAGTCATACATAGGTAGCCAATGAGTTCTCCTTTGTAATATTCTATGGTTTGTAAATAAAGTTATCTGATATTTTGTTCTATTATGTTAGATTTTAACTATACCATCAGAATATTTGGCAAAATCGTACATTAGACGTACTAGTAGGTTATAGTAATGACAAATTCATCTATGAGTATTATTCCTTGAGAATTCCAAGAAATAGTGGCCTTCACACACCAGCTGGCAAAATGAGCTTTTCCTTCTTTGGTGCACGTTTACCAGCTTTTGTCCATTGTTCTGACTGCCATTTTGACTCTGGTATGTAATGACAGATCCAGGTTTCACCAACAGTCAGAAATCGGCACAAAAAGTCTTGCAGACTGCAACTGAACATCATGAGAAATTGTATTGAAATGTTGTGCCAAATGTGCTTTTTATTTTTTTGAGCAAAAGCAGTACCCACCTCACACACGGCTTCTTCACAGCCAATTCTTCATACAGGATATTTATGCACTCACTCCACTGAGAGCCCTACAGTCTCAGCAATCTCACAAATTTTTATTCGGCAATCTTGCTTACCCATATCATGGATTTTGTGAATGGTTTCTTTTATGATGACCTCAATTGGACAACATGAGTGCACTTCATCTTTGGTGCTTGTCTGACCATGTTTAAATTCATTAATCCAAAAGTAAATGATCTTCAATGATGGTGCAAAGTTTACGTGAACTTCAACCAATTCTTTTTCAAATTGGCAGCAGTTCAACTCTTCAAATGAAAATTTTTTAATTAAAGCATGAGTGACTGTTTTCTTCATGTACCGTCACAGTCAACACATTGGCCAATGCGGATGACTGTCAACAATGGACTGTGTACACTGTACATCACTGAAATTCTTTATACAATCCTTGGAAGAGTAAAGCTTACCAACCATGAAGGCACCACAAAAATGTTCCATTCTTTCATGGAAATTTACCACATGTATCAAATGACCCTCATATATCTCAATTAATCCAATATGGCAATCACATGCTTGTGTTGAGGCTTGTTGGCTTCACCAATGAACAAGCGAATTACCACATTCTAACCTAACCTTGAGCTATATCTACTTTTTTCACCGTCACCAAAGAAATCTGAAAATCAATGAGCAACCTTAAAGTACATAACAACCAGATCACTGAAAGTTATGCTGCTGCTCTCCATATCGAAGGCAACTGTAATTAGTTCGTATATTCTGCCAAAATAAGTCATTAGAATCAGCAATTCTCACTGCCTACTGTGTACTAAAACCAAAATCAACATATTGACATCAGCACACAACACAAGAGCTGCCGACATCATTAAGTGCACTTTAGCCACACAACACATATACCATGTACATATGAAGTCTTTAAATTCTTTTCCAAGTAGTACATTCTGAAACCTTATTATTCAGGTATAGTTTACAATTTGCTGATAACAAAAGGTATTAGGGCTGACACAAGTTTCCCCAAGTGAAACTCCCTGATATTTCGCCTATTTCCAGATAAGTTTTAACATTTTTCCCTGACAAATTTTGACATCTAAAGGGTAACTGAGGACATAAGTTGGAAAAAAAAAAAAAAAAAAAGTGACTTCTGTATTTCTAAACATGTGGGTGAAAACCTTAAGTACTAACATCAATATCTTTTGTAATGAACTTTTTTTAGATGGAGAAAACAAGCCAAATAGTATGTATGTTTCATTAAGACTACTATTGTTATTTTATTTCAATAAAACAAAACACATTTGATGACAAAAATACACATTTTGTTGGAGTCGCAAGACAGATTTAAAATACCTTCACTAATTTCAGAAATAACCCCAGAAAAAAGTAGGCCTCTCGAAAGAAGTGTATAAGAGTTGTGTAAACCAACACTATAGGTGACTACTAATAAAATGTTGGTTCTACTATGCTCATTATTGTTGGTTACTACCCATTGTGTTATGTCTATTATTTTACAGGTACTGTGTGATTTTTCTTTCAAGAAATACTTGAGTACGTAGTGTACAAACTGCCAGTGACTGTCACAATTTTCTTCTTCTTATCGTCCATACTTTCTAATATATAAACTACTTTTGAAGTGCCAAAATGTACTAGAATAAATAAAATGTCTATAAAATGCTGCACTGTACAATGTACTTGCAGTGAGACAGTCGAAATTTCTGAGATCCATCACCCGTGGCCTCTGGCCAGCTGAGGAGCACTGCAGTCCTGAGCCCGTGAGTAAACCCTGAAAATCTGCCCCATTACGCCACACACAAACAGATCTGGCCTGCATGCATGTTGGTGAGACTATATCTGACAGGCACGGCCTGCACATTATTGGAGAACAATGGGCTTCAGATCGACAGGCCTGACCTGTTAGAGAAGCCCATAGAAATGGCCTGCAGTTTTGGCCCATTATGGAAGTCCACTCAAGTGGCCAGCTATTCACGTGTCACAGACACCATGTCGATGAAATGAGGCCACAGTGATCGATCCAAGCAACAGATAACTTGCACATATACTCTGAGAATCAATACTAATGAGGATAGGTAGCAACTCACCATAAAGATGATCGCTGAGCCGCAGACAGGCACATAGAAAAGACTAACACACTCTCACAACTAAATTTTTTGCGTAGCCTTTGTCAGAAAATGAGAGTGCACACACACATTCACACAATCACTCAGACACTACTCGTGCACACGTGACTGCTTCTCCAGCCGCTGCGTCAACAGTGTCTGAGAATCAGATCCAAACAAACCATTCCTCATGCCTCCCTGTCCCTCATTGCCAGCTGCCAGGCTAGTGGCAGCACTGACTGCAAGCTGATGGGAGTGGTGGATATGGGGGAAGAAGTAAGAATGAGGGAGTAGGGAAGAGGTGCTGTGCCCAGCCAGCAACAATGCATGACATCTCCTCAGTAAACAAACCATTTTATCTTCTGAGACAAAAACGAGATTTTCCAGTGTCGTTTTCAAATTTCCCTGATATTTCTCTGACACATTTGAAATTCCCTGATATTCCCTGATTTCAAGAACTTGTGGCAGTTCTGAGTAGAAATAGTTTGGGCAGAAACATTTTCTGTATGAAATAATTGAAATTTACAATTCATGGAGCCACGTGCACTAGAGAACTCAGTCCTCCTAAGAACTGTTCATTTTAGGAGTGCCACACTTTATTTGAAAGCGCTCATTTTCTTTTGTGTAATGTAATTAATGTATTTATTCAGTATTACTGTCATCATAAGAATTCTAGGATGTTTGACTCTTAAAATGTAATCATTTTGATAATCTCATGTCATGGTACATAAGCCATAACTTTTCTGTTTCTAAAAATGTGTGCTTTTACTAAGTTACTGAAATAATTCCATTAGAAAACTTGAGTTTCCATAAAATCCTCTGAGGCTTTGCTGAATCACAAGAATATAAGTGCACAGTCAAAATACCTTCTGTCCCTAAAGTGTTATGTATTTTCTATTTTTTTCTGCCTTTTATTTTATTATTGATTATGTCATTAGCGTTTATTCTAAAAAAAATGTATCAAAGTTCTTACAAGTGTCCTTAAATAGACACTGTGCACACCGTCACAGTTCACATTAACCAATCACTATGTAAAGATCATACATTCAGTTGCCAGAAAACTGTAGTCATTAGGTAATGTTTCGTGACAGCATTGTACAGGGTACAACAGAATGATATTTTAAAAATTTGGGACATTGTAGAGGATGAAATCTGGAATGTTTTCATGTAAGGATCCTAAGAAAAAAATGTGAAAAAGTTTTTACAGCACTCTGCACTTTCTATGCACTTGTTAGGCTAAATGAAACATCAGGATACTGTAGTCTGGGATACTTTTTTTTTTTTTTTTTTTAAATAAAACTTGAATGTATTCAAGTACTGTAAATCAAGTCAATGGCTTCACCACTTTAGAGAAACTGATCAATGTGACAACCACCAACTTCATTACACAATGTGCAATCGTGAACCATGTTTTGTCTGAGTCTCTGAAAGATTCCATGCTTCCCTCTGATGATATAAAATGCTGCAAAGATGCACTCAGTAATCACACGTATTTTTCCTAATGGTACTCAGTACACAAGGGACATTACATAACTCTAGACGAAAACATCGGAGGGTGAGGTTGAGAATGCAGAGGCCATGGGACTGGGCATCCCCTTACAGTTTTCTCGACTTGCAGTTGTCTGTCAAACAAGCCCCAGCCTGAAGATCAAAGTGCACTGGTGCCCCATTATTCTACAACCACAAACCAGTATGCAGTTGCAAGGGAATGTCCGCAGGAAGTTCAAGAAAGGCATTGCCCAGAAAGTTAAAATACCATGCACCATTCAAAGGATCTTGTAAAATAAGTGATCCAATAAGCTGATCTCCACAAATCACAACCCGCATGTTGACTGAGAATCTCACCTGGTATCTTCTTGTACAGGTATGCGTATTTTCAACAGCCCAGTGATGGATGTAGAAACTATTTCACATTTCAGGCTACATAGATTCCTTACATCAAAATGTTCTGAATTTCATCTTCCACACACTCCCAAATTTTTAAAACATCGTTCTATTACACCCTGTATACAGTCACTTACGTAGATTTCTAATTGAACATTTACTGAGTATGGGTGATGTATTTTTTTACACTCTGTATACAATCACTAGTGTACATTCCTAGCTGAACATTTACTGAGTACGGGTGACGCATTATTGCCACCTGTTACAATTTGTTAGACTCCTCGAAGTCTATACGGTTTACTGATTAGTTGTGTTACAACTATGAAATTTACTGTACCATCTTTTAGACAGAAAACGGGGATGGGGTGAATGAATATCTACATCAGTGGCATTGTGTAAAGTTATTTAAAATTGCTTAAAGCTCCCAGCAATCAACAATTGGTCTTTGGATGAAGACAACTTACGAGGCAACATTTAGACAGCTCAGTAAACTTAGAATGCCTTTTGGTTGGGCTTTCCTGACCCGTGCTTGCAGAGTCTGTAGCTTGAAGTGGACTCTGGATATCAACATCCCCTGCCATGGTGTTACTGTCCTGCCTTGGCACCTGCACCTTTCTATCAAAGCAGAGTATAAATTGGCACGCAACTATAGCAAGCCATGTCATACCTGCACCTTAGAAATACTGTGCAATTTAGACAACATTACTCTCACTGCTTCCAACCACAGCAATGAAATGCAGCTGATTCTTACAAGATAATCAATTCGAAAACACCTGTCTCTTCAAGCAAAACCATCAAGATACACCTTGGAAATGGATATTAATAAGTAACTTATAATGATGTAATTACTATCTTGCTAAGTTTCTGCTGTTTCAGAATTGCATGCAGGCATATTGTTGCTTAGTCAAACTGCTTACTTCCAAAATTAACACATTTTAATTGTTCTATGCCAGCCCCAGAACGCTAACACTCATAACATTTAACAGCATACATTTATTTAATGTACAAATTAGTATGGAAATTCTATATAGTTTTTTGAGTGTATAAGCTCCTTCATCAATCACTGATCTTCCCATGGTGGGCTCAATGATACAGATAGCCATACTGTAGGAGTAATCACATGAGAAGGGTGTTTTTGGTGAGGCCAAATGGGGGCAACAGTCTAGTTGAGATGATATCTCACCGTAACAGAGAAATTTGCAGCACCTGAATTAGACTGGATGATTGACTGACATGGTCTTACAACATTAGCCAACAAGGCCTTGCTATGCTGGTACTGCAAATGGCTGAAAGTGACAGAAAACTACAGCCATTATTTTTATGGAGGACATTCAGCTCTACTGTATGGCTTAATAATGATCACATCCTCTTGTATAAAATATTCCAGGGGTAAAATAGTCACCCGTTCAGATCCCCAGATGTGGACTACTCAGAAGGATGTTGAAATCAAAATAACGAAATTTGCATTCTATGAACTGGAGTGTGGAGTGCTAGATCCCATAATTGGATAGATAGGTTAGAGAATTTAAAAAGAAAAGTGGATAAGCTGAAGCTATATTTTGCAAAATTAGAATTAGTAAAACGGGGTGGTAGAAAAAACGAACAGGATTTCTCGTCAGAAGAGTACAGAGTTATCAACATAAAATCAAATATACAGAATGGAGGAGGAATAGGTCTACTAATGAATACGAAAACAGCTACTATAAACAGCACAATAAGACTACATCCACCACAGTAGTAAAAGTACATATGTCTACTAGTTCTGCAGAAGACTGACAGAAAGAATGTGTGATGAAAGAGGAAGAATGACAAGGAAAGCTACCTGACAATTCTGTACAGACTACGCTTTAATCATTGCTAACACTTGGTTTAAGAATCATGAAAGATGGCTGAATACAACAAAGAGCCCTGGATACATTGAACGGTTTCAGACAGATTGCAGATTACTTAATGGTGGAAAAGGGATTCTGAATCCAGATTTTAAACTGCAAAACTCTTCTACAGGCAGAGATTCTCATAATTTACTGACTGAACAGCAAATTAAAACTGAAGAAACTGCAGAAAATAACAACATGTAACTTGGATAAACTGAAAGAACCAGTGGTTGTTGAAAGTTTTGAAGGGAGCTTTAGGCAACAATTGACAGAAACTGGGGAAAGGAGTACAACAGAAGACAAATGAGTAGCTTTACAAGATAAAATAGGGAGGGCAGCACATCAAATGTGCAAAAATACAAGGCCTAGTTTAACTTCTCAGATAACACACCTGACAGTGAATTCAGTCGATGAAAGAAGAAAATATAAAAATGCCCAAATGAAGTGGCATCCTTTCCTTTTCAGGGCATTGTTATACCAAATGAGCTAACCAGGTACACCTAACTAACTATGTATTCATTTCATTCTGCAATGGAGCGTATACTGTTATGAAATTTCCTAATGGAGTGTATATTGTTATGAAATTTCCTGACTTTTTATAAGACTGTGTGAGGAAAGGTCTCGATTTTAAACACTTTTTTGCTAGTATTTCAATTTTTATATCCTTTATGTTCTCCTTATCTAATTTAACTTTCTTGATGATATGAGTTCTTCTGGCTCTTAATTAGGCTCTCTTTGGCAAAAGGATTTAATTTAAACCAAAACTATCCTCTGGAAAATCCAGGATGGAATAAAGACAATATTATGAAAAAGATAAGAGTGCTATTCACCATATAGCAGAGATGTTCAGCCACATACAGGCACAACAAAAAGAAATAATCAGCCAGAGACAGTGGTCATGTGTCTGTGAGTTGCATTTGCATGAATATGTGTGTGTGTGGGGGGGGAGGGGGGGGGGGGTCTAATTCGGAAGAAGGCCTTTTAACTGAAAGCTAGTTGTTAACAGTCTTTTTGTTCGGCATATCTTTGATTCAACATCTCCTCAATATGGTGAGCAGGAATTTATCTTTTTCATAATATTGTCAAAAATATCCTCTCTTTGCTGGGGAGTGAGTGCTTGAAAATGCTTGACCTGGCAATTTACAGTCCGCTTTTTGTCTGATTTGATGAAAAGAAGGCCTTTCAATCTTTCTTAATTTTTCCAGTCATCACTGATCTATAAAGCTTATGACCAATTCTGCTTATACATACGAGGGTGATTCAAATGAAAACCTTAAATATTTTTTTAAATATTATTTATCGTGCAGAAGTGGTACAAAGCTGTACGACTTTTCAACATAATCTCCCCCATGCTCAATGCAAGTCCTCCTGCACTTACAAAGTGCATAAATTCTTTAGAATAAAATTCTTTTGGTAGTTCGCGCGACCACTCATGCACTGCGTGGCGTACTTCTTCATCAGAATGGAACTTATTTCCTCTCATTGCGTCTTTGAGTGGTCCAAACATGGAAATCACTTGAGGCAAGGTTTGGTGAGTATGGTGGATGAGGAAGACACTCAAAATGCAGTCTGTGATTGTTGCAACTGTTATACGGGCAGTGTGGGGCCTTGCATTGTCATGTTGCAAAAGGGCACCTGCTGACAACAATCCACGTCGGTTGGTGGAAGTGAACCCAGGTTTCGTCCCCAGTAACGATTCTTGCAAGGAAGCCATCACCTTCTCGTTCAAAGCACAGAAGAAATTTTTCACAAGCATCAACACATCGTTCTCTCATTTCAGGAGTCAGCTGCCATGGCACCCATCTTGCAGACACTTTGTGAAACTGGAGCACATCATGTACAATGTGGTGTGCTGACCCATGACTAATCTGTAAACATGCTGCAATATCATTCAGTGTCACTTTGCAGTTTTCCTTCACTATGGCTTCAACTGCTGCAATGTTCTGTGGAGTCACAACTCATTGTGCCTGACCTGGACGAGGATCATCTTCCACTGAAGTCACACCATTTGCGAACTTCCTACTCCATTCATAGACTTGCTGTTGTGACAAACACGCATCACTGTACTGAACCTGAATTCGTCAATAAATTTCAATAGGTTTCACACCTTCACTACGCAAAAACCGAATAACAGAATGCTGTTCTTCCCTGGTGTAAGTCGCAAGTAGGGCGGCCATCTTTATACTGATACTGCGACGGTATGTGTGCATCTGCACTATGCTGCCACCTAAAGGCCATTCTGCATGCTGTTTGTAGCACGCTTATCAACTTATAGGATAATGGCGTGAAATTTCGATTCATTATTACAAATTTAAGATTTTTTATTAGACTCACCCTCATAGCAGTGTGGTTGGGACATCATCTACGAAGCAAATCCTTATGTGGAGTTGCAACAGAAAACAATGAATGAAACTGTATTGTCACTGAAGAAGTCACAGTCTGCCACAAATTGGTGGAGGTTGACATGCAAAATGGTGTAGGTTAAATAGCTCTCTTTGTTATAGTGTGACTGATTGAAAATGCCTACTGACAGTTTCCAATTCAATGAAAAGAAGACCTTTTCATCTTTTGTAATTTTTTCAGTCACTGAGTTATAAAGCTTGTGACCAATTTGAACTAAAACACAGAGGTGAGGTCTGCTGGCATGTGCACGAATCTAAGATGTTACCAGTACAGATGGCTCTCAAACTCTATATTCAAGATAATTAATTGATAACATAATGACTTTTGACACATATTTGGTTTTTGGGAGATTATTTTGAATTATACATCAATGTGGACCTCACTAGTCCACCATTACATTATTAACAGCAGCCGCACTTCTTTGGTTTCTGATCTCAATAAATGTGCCATGTGAGGAGAAAGATTTTACTCCTACTTACATTTTATTTCAGCTAGATTGTTGTCCCCATGCTTCAATTTATATAATATTTATATCAGCCTACTTTTATACTGGAACTGAAAAACCACTGTAAATCAATTTTACAGCCACTGGCAAATCACTAGGGATTAACTTACAGAATATTTTGAACATTTTCTGTACAATGAACTGGGGAAACCAAAATCCCATAAGCACAGTTTCCAGAGACAAAATGCAAACTTCTCTCATCAAGTAACAAATTTTTATTATCTCATGTAATAATGAAAATGTAGTGCCACATTATCATATGACAAGTGTTCAAATTATAAATTATTATTCTTACCTGAAGGCCTTGTAAGCTTTCGTTTTTGCTTCCACCTCTTGCTGATACTGAGGGTCGTCTTCAAAGCCTGGCAACTGCTGCAATTCAGTGCAGTTCTGAAGAATGATTTCATAAAGTCTCGTTATATCCTGAGGGCGAGTTTTCTTTCCTTCACCTGATCCAGCCTGCAAAATAATTGAAAAATAAATGAACTGAATAATTCCTTGTGCACGTCTTGATTAGCAATTCATCATAATTGTTATCAACTTTTGGCCCATTTGCGGTCATCTTTCGTTTTAAAATAAACAGTAGAAAGTATTTACTTGTGTCTGCAAATTGTGTGACCAACATATATAATTCCACTGCATTTCATTACTGAAATAAGATCTCTTTTCTGTTTTTCCTTGGGAAAAAAAAAGACTTCATCATTAGAGCCAATCAGTGCAAAGAATACATAAGACTTTGTGATGCACAAACATTTCGAATGCCTTCAGGAATTTCAGTGCATTCATGTTTAAGGTCTATGCTTCCATACTGTGCTGGACACATTTGTTTTACTGAAATTTTAACTTGTACACAACAATGCCTCCAGTTTATTTTATTTTTTTAAGTTGTATCTTACTACTTCAATATGGTTGTTTAGAGACTAAATTCTATTGCTGTTGAACAGATATTGTCTAACAGATCTTTACAGTATTTAAAGAATGCAGTTGATAAGCTTTGCAGGTTTGCTATCGGCAGAGGACTCTTTCATGAGTGAGCAGATAATAAACTGTAGGGTTGAGAAGGTAAACTTGTTGAGCAGCTCTCTCACTCTAGATACTTAACAATGCCAATGCTTCTACTGTGATTTCAGCCATCTGATCCCAGTACTAATTGTCAGTTATTCATATTTTGTTTTAGTTTTATTAAAAATTGACATACAGTATAACCCTGCTTTTACACTCCAGAATGAATGTTTTCTCGTCGTTCACTACATTTTTTATCGTGCCCATCACATTTCCTATGTTCACAATGTTAATTTGCATCCAATTTTGCATTAACATATTTATAATTTTCCCATGATTTACATTTTGTGAAAAAATGTTCTTGCAGAAAAAAACTGAAATAACTGAAGTACAATGACGCTAGCATCGTGTTGGCCACCAAACAGGTTTACAGACTTTACATAGTTACTTTTCTTGACACCAGTGGGCTCTGCACAGCACATCTGAACCATAAAGGGGTAACAATTCATGCAGTATCTCCTTGCACAGTCAAGCACTACTCGGCGTGTTGGCTGATGGGAGTAACAAGGTTCGTTCGAATACAGGTATCACAACGATTTAGAAACTGTCTGCTCACGAGCAGCTTTGTGATTGTTGGATCGCTGTAACACTTTTGCTGAACCATATGTAGCGTATTTCTCCATGTGGACACTTGTAGCGCTAGTTAACACCTTTGCTCACTTTACATTGCTCAAAACCTCAATGACTCTTGGTTTAAACACAGCATTAAGTACGTAATTTTTCGTGCTTAGCAAGATGTGTTTTGAGAATTTATTCTCTTTGTCAAGTGCAATTTTTACATTAGTATTTTTTGTTATGTTTCGCTAACAGCGGGAGTGATAGTTTGCGTGTGTAATTGAGGAGGCACAGTACCTGATAATCTCAAAAAGATGACTACAGTGCAAAGTGTGCAGAACAACAAATACGCAAACATCACACAAAATAATTATATAAATATTTGCACTTGACAACGAGAATAAATTCTCGAAACATATCATGCTAAGCATGAAAAAATATGTAACTGGTGCAGTGATTCATTATTTAAATAATGAATGAGACCTGCAGGCTTTCCAAAAACATCAATTATGATTTATGAAATTAAGCCGAACTTTTTCACTTCCCAGGCAGTTAGCAGTTACAGTTACATCAGTGTTTTTTTGTTAGGTAATAAACCTGTATTAGATAATAAACAAGTCCATGGAGTATCTTCTGCCTGTTATGTACATATATCATACATATAGCGTGAAAATGTAAGGGGGAAACCAATACATAAATTTTACCACCTAAAACTATTATTTCCCACCTTTTAAATTTTCCCGCATTTTACACAAGCTTTTTAAAAGTCCCTTGAAAAGTGTGAAAGAAGGTTTCACCGTATTGGAAAAAGGAAGTATGCTACCTTTTATAGTGATTATATAATGATTTGTTACATCCAAGATCACTTAAAAATTACAGCAATCACATTACCAGCTTCAGCACTTGATTATCATCTTCAGGTGTGATTAATCCACTAATAGCTTCACCATGATATAGACCAGTTCCAAATAAGCAATCTGAACATCATGAGGTTTTATAAAATATGTCATTGAATACACCATATTGTCACATATTAAAAGAGTCTCTTTTAATATGTGATGATATGGTGTATATTGACATATATTATAGTACCTGATGATATTCAGAATACTAATGGAGATGGGACCTGGGTATACTGACTAAAACAGAGGTTGGATAGAGTTTCAGGGAGAGCATAAGGGAACAATTGACACGAATGGGGGAAAGAAATACAGTAGAAGAAGAATGGGTAGCTCTGAGGGATGAAGTAGCGAAGGCAGTAGAGGATCAAGTAGGTAAAAAGACGAGGGGTAGTAGAAATCCTTGGGTAACAGAAGAAATATTGAACTTAATTGATGAAAGGAGAAAATATATAAATGCAGTAAATGAAGCAGGCAACAAGGAATACAAACGTCTCAAAAATGAGATCGACAGGAAGTGTAAAATGGCTAAGCAGGGATGGCTAGAGGACAAATGTAAGCATGTAGAGGCGTATCTCACTAGGGGTAAGATAGATACTGCCTACAGGAAAATTAAAGAGACCTTTGGAAAAAAGAGAACCACTTGTATGAATATCAAGAGCTCGGATGGAAACTCAGTTCTAAGCAAAGAAGGGAAAGCAGAAAGGTGGAAGGAGTATATAAAAGGTCTATACAAGGGCGATGCACTTGAGGACAATATTATGGAAATGGAACAGGATGTAGATGAAGATGAAATGGGAGATAGGATACTGCGTGAAGAGTTTGACAGAGCACTGAAAGACATGAGTCGAAAAAAAGGCCCCGCGAGTAGACAACATTCCATTAGAACTACTGATGGCCTTGGGAGAGCCAGTCCTGACAAAACTCTACCATCTGGTGAGCAAGATATATGAGACAGGCGAAATACCCTCAGACTTCAAGAAGAATATAATAATGCCAATCCCAAAGAAAGCAGGTGTTGACAGATGTGAAAATTACCGAACTATTAGTTTAATTAGTCACAGCCGCTAAATACTAATGCGAATTCTTTACAGACAAATGGAAAAACTGGTAGAAGCCGACCTCGGGGAAGATCAGTTTGGATTCCGTAGAAATATTGGAACACGTGAGGCAATACTGACCTTATGACTCACCTTAGAAGAAAGATTAAGGAAAGGCAAACCTACATTTCTAGCATTTGTAGACTTAGAGAAATCTTTTGACAATGTTGACTGGTATACTCTCTTTCAAATTCTAAAAGTGGCAGGGGTAAAATACAGGGAGAGAAAGGCTATTTACAATTTGTACAGAAACCAGATGGCAGATATAAGAGTCGAAGGATATGAAAGGGAAGCAGTGGTTGGGAAGGGAGTGAGACAGGGTTGTAGCCTCTCCCCGATGTTATTCAATCTGTATATTGAGCAAGCAGTAAAGGAAACAAAAGAAAAATTTGGAGTAGGTATTAAAATCCATGGAGAAGAAATAAAAACTTCGAGGTTCACTGATGACATTGTAATTCTATCAGAGACCGCAAAGGACTTGGAAGAGCAGCTGAACGGAATGGAAAGTGTCTTGAAAGGAGGATATAAGATGAACATCAACAAAAGCAAAACGAGGATAATGGAATGTAGTCGAATTAAGTCAGGTGATGCTGAGTGAATTAGATTAGGAAATGAGACACTTAAAGTAGTAAAGGAGTTTTGCTATTTGGGGAGCAAAACAACTGATGATGGTCGAAGTAGAGAGGATATAAAATGTAGACTGGCAATGGCAAGGAAAGCGTTTCTGAAGAAGAGAAATTTGTTAACATCGAGTATAAATTTAAGTGTCAGAAAGTCGTTTCTGAAAGTATTTGTATGGAGTGTAGCCATGTATGGAAGTGAAACTGGACAATAAATAGTTTGGACAAGAAGAAAATAGAAGCTTTCGAAATGTGGTGCTACAGAAGAATGCTGAAGATTAGATGGGTAGATCATATAACTAATGAGGAGGTATTGAATAGAATTGGGGAGAAGAGGAGTTTGTGGCACAACTTGACAAGAAGAAGGGACCGGTTGGTAGGACATGTTCTGAGGCATCAAGGGATTACAAACTTAGCATTGGAGGGCAGCGTGGAGGGTAAAAATCGTAGAGGGAGGCAAAGAGATGAATACACTAAACAGATTCAGAAGGATGTAGGTTGCAGTAGGTACTGGGAGATGAAGAACCTTGCACAGGATAGAGTAGCATGGATAGCTGCATCAAACCAGTCTCAGGACTGAAGACCACAACAACAACAACAACAACAACAACAATGGTAATTGTTAAATATCTTGACAAAGCTTTTAGTGAATTAATCATACTCAAACAAGGCAATGAAGGCAGAATCCGGTGGTTAAAAAAAAATCAGTGGGATGTGAGCACAAAAGTAGTGGTAGTAATGGTCATGGTGCTGGTGGTAACTGGGGGAGGGGGGGGGGGGGGGCAGTGGCAGATAAAGAAACTACAACATAAATTTACAATCATTAGATGCATATTTCCTTACAATGAACTATGTTGGTACACTGGTTGGGGCTTATGAGTGCTCAGTTGGTACGGCTGTGTTCAAAAGTACCACTCTGTTCATCAAAAGTAACAACTTAAGGACCAAGCGAGGTGCGCAGTGGTTGGGATGCTGGTCTCGCATTTGGGAGGACGACAGTTCAATCCAGCATACGGCCATCCTGATTTAGGTTTACCCTAATTTCCCTAAATCAGTTCCGGCAAATGCCGGGATGGTTCCTTTGAAAGGGCACAGCCAACTTCCTTCCTTATCCTTCCCTAATCCGATGAGACCGATGACCTCACTGTTTGGTCTCTTCCACTAAATCAACCAACCAACAACTTTAGGCTGACTAAAAAAAAAAAAAAAAAAAAAAAAAAATGTTCAGCACATTTCAGAATTAGTCAACAAGGTGCTAACTGTGGTATTGATGGCATGCTGCTCACAGCTACTTAAGAGATGGCACTTTTAAACCAGGCATGCTACCAAGTGAGCTCGCTCTTCCAGCACTCACCGTTCTCTGAGGGGTGGCACCATGCTCAGTAACCTCTAGAGGACAGTAAATTGACATGATCTCATTGCTCATGACTCTGATTGGCAAGCACGTCATTTTAGGCAGCCACACTCACGAGTTTCGCCTCAGATTCAGTGCATCAATAGACTTAACAACATTAGTACAGGAGACTGCAGTGAAGTCAATACATCAACATAGCACAACACTACTACACATTACTAATATTCAGAGACTAGGGTATCATCAGCATTCAAGACAATATGTTTCTATTAAGAACATTACTTTCATTGTATGTAACTAACCACCACAGAAAAACCTACAGCTTTACAAAGTTATGTTTACCTCAAGTATTAAATGTACACAGTGTAAAATAAACTTGTTAATGTGTTACCTTTCTGTAGATGTTTTATTGTCTATTATAGCCACCTGTGCTACTGACATATAACTAATTAGCGCAACAAGTGAAATCACGGTCAGTCGATGAGTGAGAGAAAGAGGCTGAAACATTGTTAAGAAAGCACTGGTGTGGTGATAATAATACAATAGTGAAAGCCATACAGCCGATTGTTTTCAGAACTTTCAATTCACAACACTAATCACAACCTCCTGGTGCACTGTATTCTATCTTTCTTGGTTACCACCACCAGCACTTTCAGAAACTCATTTAGTAACTTTAATGTAATGAACAACTTCTGAAATGAATACAAATTAAATTTGGAATTGTCAGCAGTGTTCAAGAGTCATGAACATTTGGCAACCCACCTGAAGTGGGATGGGTTGTGACAGTCCTACAAATCGGGACATACAGCGAAAATCATCTGGCAATGCTAGTGGTCAAATATGACTTGTAGCAATTCTGAATGACATTCATAATCAAAAGCCTTTCCATTATCTATAAAGCACATGAAAACGTCTTTCTGGCAATCATCACAGTTCTGGAGAAAAGCATCTAAAACACTCACAGCTTCATGTATTCTAGTTCCATTCCTAGTCACATTGGGGAGGGGGATTATCAAAATGTTTGATGAGGTTTGGTAATCATGATTTATACATCATCAGACACAACTTCAAAATATTTAAAAGCAAACATTAAACTTTGAGGCTTTTACTTACAAGAAAATCACACAAAGAATATTATGCTGAGACTTCAATATTTGCATTATGAGTATTTTCATGTAATTTACTTTCAACTTCGACTATCCCAATAAGAATGCAGTAAAATTACTAACATTTTATCAAACCATGATGGTTTGGGTCAAAATCATGATATTATGCCATATAGTGACGACCACATGAGGGAAGGATCAGAAATGCTGCCATCAATACAAACAAAAAAGAGACTAAAAATGTTACCAACATAGCTGAAATCTGCTATAAATCTTTGCTATTATGTATTGTGGATAAATGGAATCGAAACTTACTGCACAACATTAATTACATACATTTCTTAAAGCACAAGAGAGATGAAACTGACAACCAATAAAAGTATAATTTGAATAATAATTCATTCTCCGGAGTGTGAAGATTTAGATCATTACGATTAGATAGCAAAAAATTACATGACGAAGTTTCGGGCCTTTCATATCTTTAATAGCTTATAGTACTGCCAACAGACACATATAAAAGTGATAACACTATCCTAGCTTTTGGATACATTAGTTCCCCCTTCCATGGTGAGAGAGGAATAGGTTGGGGAAGGTTAACAATGAAGGGCACCTGACTCGGACTCCAGGATGGTGGATAAATTGAATCTGCCTTTGATATAATTCAATACAGAGTACAACAGTGAAGATTTGTGCACTTTACATTAGCAGTGTACTTAATAAATGGTGCAACACACTTTTTTGTTTGATACTTTCTCAGTCAATAGCCAATGGTGAAGTTATTACTCAGTAACAGAGAAAGAGGAATTTATAACTATACAACTATAAAATTGTTACCTGAGGGATCAAAACCATCTGGTCACAGCAAATGAGCTAGCACTCATCTGGGACACAAACGTGTGGAAGGTTTAAAACAAAAGTGACTTTTTTCTTGATGCACATTTCACAATAACTACTCCTTTCTTCAATTCGATTTACTTTTCTACATCTTTCATTTTCTGACCTGTCTATTCTTCGTCGTGCCCCTCCCACCTCTGTTATGTACAAATACACTTGGCTTTTCACTCTTATTAACCCATCCACGATGTTTTAGCAGTAATCTCTGACTTGCATACTACCCTGTCTTCCACCTTTAAGCTCTCAGGTTTTCATATCTCGTCTGCTGCAGTCAACAATCAGTCTTTCCTTCTCATCCCGTCCAGTCAGTTTCCCCTGACCCACTGTTCTGGGTGATTTTTCCAAAATCTACCACTCTTCCTAAACCTCTCCTGCCCTTTTACTTTGTCACACCTCTTCTTTCCCCTTCTGCCGGAAGAATAAGCCACTGGCTCCAAAAGCTTGCATAAGTGTAATCTTCTTTATGCACGTGTCCTACCACCACTTGAACAGATTTTCAGTCTATCCAATTGCACTACATTAATGTTTGACATTACATATAGCATATAATTTCCTCACTTCTTAAATACTCAATCTTCTAACACTGTTAAATTCAGTTTCTTGGTATTTTTCTTTTTTGCACTTTTAGTCTTAACTTTGTGTCAGGTACTAGTTTAACATGCTCCTTCCCTCTCTCTCGTCCTATTCACTGTTCACAAATTCGTCATAAGCTTACACACTTCAAATTACTACGTGAAATGTCCATAACTGATATCGTGCGATGAATTACACTAATGTGTGTAAGTGGTGTCATAAGTTTAAAACTGGCAGAACAAACGTACACAATAAAGAAAGGAGGGGTGTCCCTCAAATGTGACGGATGAGATGGTGAACAAGAGCAAAGAAAGGTTCACAGCGACCATTGACAGACTTTTGGCGAGATGAATCCAATGTTTCCAGGCATCTCCAGATTTCTTTGGTATGAAATCATTACTCACAGATCAACATGAAATCAACAGAACTGGCCAATCCAGTGAATTTCTTGAGCGCTTAGAACCAAAAGATGAACAATTTCTTGATCCTATTGTAATTGGTAATGAAATATGGTTGGCCCACTGTACCCCAGAGATGAAAATACAATGTCGTGGTGACATCACTCCTCAACATCAGTGAAAAAATTCAAGTCTGTTGTTTCAGCCTGAAAAGTTTTGGTTTCAGCCTTTTGGGACTTTATTTGGATTCTTCGCATTGAATTTCTACCTCATGGGGAAACAATTAATGCTGTGCAGCTCAGTAAAAGCCTAAAAAACTGTGGAGGCTGATACAGAACAGAACAAGGGGAAAGTTTCCAAACATCTAATATCACAACAAGACTCTTGGATTAATTCGGTTAGGACATCATCAACCATCCCACTAATAAACCTGACCTAGAGCTTTTTTCATCCATCTGAAGTTTTTTTTTTTTTTTTTTTTGAGGAGGGGTCAAGGATTAAAGATTTTCTGACGACGGTGAGATCCAGAGTGCTGTTGACCAATGGACCAATGAAACAGCAGGTAACTTTTTTGACAAAAATATGAGAAAGCTTATAATTTGACTGGCAAAATGCACTGAGAACGAAGGTGACTACTTTAAAAATAGTGTTTGATGTACATCTGTGAATTTGTAAATTGTTCATAAATATATTTCATTTCAAATTTTTAAACAATGCAATAATTTTAATTTCTGGATGTGGCCCATAGTTAAGCCTATTGTCTGAATTGGCATGGTTCGTGATCATAGTGGACATGAAACATGCAGCAATAAAATCAACAACAATAAAATATATTACCTCTGTTTTTTCAGCCAGGGATGCCTTTGCTGCATCAACCATCAGTAGATTTCTTTGTATAGTCCGTGTAAGGCGAATGTATGTCAAATATGACAGTAAGTACTGTGCTGAAGACAGAGGTACTCCAGGTCCAGAACGGGTCTTAGCAGACTGAAAAAATTAATACTTCTTTTTACTTTAATTCCATGAGAACAATTTATAGTTTTAAAAGACCAAGTCATTACTGTATCTGAATAAGTGCCTGATTCACATTACTGTCTCTACCCTGAATAGTAAAGCCTCTTTGAATACTGTTGTTTTTATAAGGGTTCTGAACCACTTGTCAATAAAACTTTAGCTGTAGTGTAATCATAAAGTTATGTATTAAATCATCCCTTAGGAATGAATTTTTTTTAAAATTAAATTTTGGATATAAGTCCTTTCATTCAAATCAAAATGTGTGCACAGTATTACAGTCCAGCTCTTAGACACAATTACATCAGTTTAATTGGACAGAGGACATCAACAACATTACACAAAACTTTCATAGAATACAAATCAACAGAAGGTCCCAGAGACAGCTTCATACCTGATCTGCTTTCAGTTCATCCTTTACTGCTGCTATAGCATCTTTACAGTCCAAAAGTAACTTCTCAATAAGTTCAATTTTGGATGCATTGTCTTCGGCACGCACTAAGCTTTTGTCCAATTCCTGTTCAGAAATGAAGAATAAACGCACTCGTTCTGGTCTGGCTGTCACAGAACGTCCTCTCCATTCAACTTCACATAGAGTTTCAGCTTTCCGTTCACGGGTCTGTACAATCAACAGCTGTAAAAAAAACAGAAAGGAAGTAAAATGGATTATTTAGGAAAATTGGTGTGCTGAAAGACTGAAAATATACATTTTATCAATGCATATTTATGTGAAGACTGTGAAGGCGAGACAGACAGAGTTAAATGGTTAAACTAGAGAAGCAAAGTTTCTCTTCCTGCTGAAACGTAGCAAGGTGGGGGTGGAGGGTGAATCCATTTAATACAATTCAACTACTTGAATACAATTTTTTTTTCGTTATGTACATAATACATACACTACAGGTATGTAGAGTAATTAATTTCTTGATCCATGACTTATTCATAAAACATTATACTTCACCAAGTGCCCTAGTTGTATTTCATTGCAAAGGAATAATTAGTTTAACTACAACAGTTAATTAAACATATTACGTTACTACAAAACAAGTGGAGTTAATACTTCGTCTGAGCAAATAGTTAATTGTTTGTAAAATAATGTACCTCGCTCAAAAGCCCTTCAGTTGTTCATTTTGGTAAGCATTTCATGTTTTCCAAAAATTCTACAATTTAAAAAGAAATTTGTAATTATAATTCTACTTCCCATAATATACTTTTGCTATTTTGTTCTTTAAAACTGTGTAATTCTGAGAACTGAATTTTGCTGCCCTCCATTTTTTAAACTGAAAAGCACATTTGTTTAACAGTATAAGGTTTTAATTAAAAAACTGAGTAAATTACAAATGTAAGAATATTGTATGACAATCAGTACATCCCAATGGAGGTATACACAATTTAACTAAATAATCCACCTAGCTGTTTTTTTTTTTCAGTAATTCACACACATAAACCAATTTGTTGCTTGTTCCTTTATAATGTTATCCCTACACATGCCAATACATAGTTGTGAGAATCCATTGTTTAGTCAGTCAGCATCTGGCAATCAAAGTGTGAACATCTACATCAGAATCCACAGTCTGCCACCAGTATGTTAACATCTATATATCAGTGCAAATGTCTTTGGAAAGCTCTTTGAGTTTGTGGGAATGACTCACTTTGGAAACATTGCATAGTTACTGTATTATATTTGTGTTGGTAGACTCTGAACTTGCTTGAGAAGGAACACTAATTAAAGACTGCCATTGTGTAAATAGTTCGTAGTTCAATAAATACGCTTAACCGTGTTTATTATTCAATATGAGACTTTTTACAAAGTGATCATCAAGTGATTATAAGTTACAATAAATCCGAAAATGTATCATTTTAACTAATGCTGTATTGGATACATCACTTCAAAAATTGGTAGAAAATTAGAACCAACAACTAGATGACGGATACTCGGCGACGAATTACCAAGGACACATAACACACCACAGGTGAGTCACATCACATTGTGTAAATAACTCCAGAGGGAAGGTCCTTACTCAGTCCAATAATCTAAGAGATATAACTGCATGCAAACATGACTTAGCCTGGCCAATTCTTATAATGCATTTCGGTTCCATCACAAACATAGAACCAAACTATGGACACACACTGAGGTTATAAATTTATGACTGAAGAAAAGATGGAACCAAGAGTAATGAATAACTCATACTGAAGCAAATGGAAGAGGGGTTTAACTTCAGGCTACACAAATCTTCCTCAGAAATGGAGAGGATGAGTGATAGTATCTTTCACATACACTCTTGAAATCGTGTTCTCTCTTCTCCTGTACCAATGCATTAACCCAAAAGATAAAATACCCTTCATTACTATTCTGTATTCCACAGCCCCTTGTAGTTTAATTTCTCACATGCTACATCTGAATGAAACACCTCATTATGTAGTAAAAGAGAGTACCAAAATGAGTCTTCTTGACACATTAATGAAAATTACTGATAAACAAAACTATGTAAGACTAGGATTTGAACACACAGTTTTGTGTCTTTGTGATTGGTGTTCTACTGTTGAAGTCCACAGAATATGGAAACATAGGAAAGAAGTATTAGCAGAATAAGTTTGCTTAGCAACATGTTCAGTTGGCAGAATGATATACACAAAGGACCAGGTTGTTGAAGTGCAACATAAATAAAGCTATAAAAGCTATAACTGAATGCTGGACACAAATATAACTAACGACTCCACATGAATTGGCAAAAATAATCACTAACTAAATGGTGGAGGTGCTGAGCAGTAGATACACATACAAACGAAAACTTCGAGCAAACTACAGTCACATTCTTTTTCATGAACCAATCCACAAGTCAGCACCTTCATTACAGGGTCACTGGTTATCTTTACCCATTACGTATCTTGGATTCACAGAGAATCTTATAGTATTGTTATCACAATACACAACATTTATAACAATAGTATATTCTAGATTGTTCACATAGTTTGTTGCAAAAGATACAGTGTGCCTTCCCCCATACTACACTTTTCTATTAAAAAAAGCTGCATTGATATATTATGAGGCTCATGACCACTCACATCTAATGTATCCAGCAATTCTCCATGACCATGACTTCTCATTTCCAGAAGATCATTAATCGCACTTTCATCACCGATGTTATAAGCACAATAACGTAAACTTGGAGCAATTTCATCGACTCTCTGCTTGTACAACAGTTGGTCATCTTCAGGAAGTGCAAGAGACAGCTTTTCATACACCATTCTAGAAAAACAACTTTCTTTAACACATATGTTTACCACAAAGCCATATTATTGTTCGACATAGAATGTGAATGTATCTTACAGTGTAATTTACTAGTTTGATGAATAGCAGATAGTATAATTACAAACCTCAAAACATTTTTACTTACTAGTGATCTTTAGTAATACTCTTACTTTAAAATTAAGTGAGAAAAGTTATTCCTGGTGGTTATGATTACATGGCACTTTTTCAAGGTCAATAATTTTATTTAAACTACTTCAAATTTTACATGCACACAAATTAAGATGACAGCACTAATTATTCAGTTTTGGATAACTGGGCTTTATTAAATAAATACTGCAAAATGACAATGTAGATATAAAATATGTCTCTTCCGAAGCAATGACATTATTTCACAACATCGTCTTTCAGTCCATAACCAATCTGATGTGGTCCAAAATTAGTTATGTAGCATGGAACAATTGCAGAGAGTGCCAGTCTTTCTACCAAAAGGATCAGTGTAAAAAATGCTGTCTTTTCAACACTTAAGCAAGTTACACAATTTGAGAATACCACTTTCAACACTTTTCTTTTTTATGAAAGACTGAAATCTCACAAAAGCTTAACTTCCACACTACTGCTTCAATCATCTCCAATTTCATATTTCTTGCTTTATAAAAATGAAATATTACATTTTTCTTTTTGATTTGGACTAATTTTGGTTTACTAAAGACTATAAGTAACCTTTCAAGATATCGGTCGTCTCTGGCATATATTTCATCATTACCCTGTTGATTTCCTCTTCATTTTTATCAATCCAATGTTGTCTGCCCTTGGTCACTGTTTCTCTTTGACAGAACCTTTCAAATGTGGTTAAATCTTTTAATTTTTTTCTGTGATATTCATTTATTCCACAGATCTTCTTAATGTTTGTTTACAAACAATTTTTCAGAGGAACTACATTTTCCGTTGCAACTGGAATCTAGTGTTGTTGACACTTGAGACGAGACAAACCATTTTAATCCTCAGTTTCTGTATGAAATCACATTTTGTTAAGTTCAAAGTAGTTGCACTGGCAGCAAGGGCTGCGTATCTGAGGATTTATCTGTCTTTTTTTCCTTCTTCCTTTCCATGATTAATCCACTACTGTCAAGTAGTGTCTGAATGCAGTTTTAACTAGAGTGTCATTTTTTACTGAGTGATTGCAAGGATCTCCATTCTCTTGATTCTTTCAGAATCTGAAACTTTTAATACACTGCACTACACGAAATCACAAAGAAAACAATCTCAACCGAATTTTAGGACTTCTTTGATGTTAGTCATGAAATATCTCCATAAATGTCCTCATAGACCAATGTTAACGTAAGACATCTACTAAATTGTACTCAGAACAGGCTTCAACTTATTTTATTGGTTTCATTTAAGAGAAACTACAGGGTGTTTCAAAAATGACCGGTATATTTGAAACGGCAATAAAAACTAAACGAGCAGCGATAGAAATACACCGTTTGTTGCAATATGCTTGGGACAACAGTACATTTTCAGGCAGACAAACTTTCGAAATTACAGTAGTTACAATTTTCAACAACAGATGGCGCTGCAAGTGATGTGAAAGATATAGAAGACAACGCAGTCTGTGGGTGCGCCATTCTGTACGTCGTCTTTCTGCTGTAAGCGTGTGCTGTTCACAACGTGCAAGTGTGCTGTAGACAACATGGTTTATTCCTTAGAACAGAGGATTTTTCTGGTGTTGGAATTCCACCGCCTAGAACACAGTGTTGTTGCAACAAGACGAAGTTTTCAACGGAGGTTTAATGTAACCAAAGGACCGAAAAGCGATACAATAAAGGATCTGTTTGAAAAATTTCAACGGACTGGGAACGTGACGGATGAACGTGCTGGAAAGGTAGGGCGAGCGCGTACGGCAACCACAGAGGGCAACGCGCAGCTAGTGATCCAACAGCGGCCTCGGGTTTCCGTTCGCCGTGTTGCAGCTGCGGTCCAAATGACGCCAACGTCCACGTATCGTCTCATGCGCCACTAGTTTACACCTCTATCCATACAAAATTCAAACGCGGCAACCCCTCAGCGCCGTTACCATTGCTGCACGAGAGACATTCGCTAACGATATAGTGCACAGGATTGATGACGGCGATATGCATGTGAGCAGCATTTGGTTTACTGACGAAGCTTATTTTTACCTGGATGGCTTCGTCAATAAACAGAACTGGTGCATATGGGGAACCGAAAAGCCCCATGTTGCAGTCCCATCATCCCTGCATCCTAAAAAAGTACTGGTCTGGGCCGCTATTTCTTCCAAAGGAATCATTGGCCCATTTTTCAGATCCGAAACGATTACTGCATCACGCTATCTGGACATTCTTCGTGAATTTGTGGCGGTACAAACTGCCTTAGACGACACTGCGAACACCTCGTGGTTTATGCAAGATGGTGCCCGGCCACATCGCACGGCCGACGTCTTTAATTTCCTGAATGAATATTTCGATGATCGTGTGATTGCTTTGGGCTATCCGAAACATACAGGAGGTGGCGTGGATTGGCCTCCCTATTCGCCAGACATGAACCCCTGCGACTTCTTTCTGTGGGGACACTTGAAAGACCAGGTGTACCGCCAGAATCCAGAAACAATTGAACAGCTGAAGCAGTACATCTCATCTGCATGTGAAGCCATTCCGCCAGACACGTTGTCAAAGGTTTCGGGTAATTTCATTCAGAGACTATGCCATATTATTGCTACGCATGGTGGATATGTGGAAAATATTGTACTATAGAGTTTCCCAGACCGCAGCACCATCTGTTGTTGAAAATTGTAACTACTGTAATTTCGAAAGTTTGTCTGCCTGAAAATGTACGGTTGTCCCAAGCATATTGCAACAAACGGTGTAGTTCTATCGCTGCTCGTTTAGTTTTTATTGTCGTTTCAAATATACTGGTCATTTTTGAAACACCCTGTATGAGTGACTAGGTGTTGATATATACAACTGCCAATGCAATGTTTTTCAATAACAGAATAAGATCTACAAAAATGCAAGGAGTTGATAGATTTGGTATGTAAAGTTCTGGCAGACTGTAAATAATTTAGGAGTAGCAGTGACAACTCGCAGAATAGTAGAAGCGTTGCATTGTCATCAGCCAGGCAGGCACAGTATGAAATCACAAAGGAAACTGAATCACAATCGAATTTTAGGACTTCTAGAACTTCTTTGATGTTAGTCACAAAATAAATGGACGCGCGCGCGCGCGCCCCCACACACACACACACACACACACACACACACACACACACAGAGAGAGAGAGAGAGAGAGAGAGAGAGAGAGAGCTACACTGTGTGGCAACTGAAAGCATGACGCTAGAACTGCAGTTCAGCAGGTAGAATGCAGTGAAAGGTCGTGTCGGGTGGAATGGGTGAGGGGAGCAGGGAGGAGCAGAGGAGGAGGATCTGGGGAGGACAGCAGATGGATCAGAGAGTGCCAGAAAGGATATGAGATAGGAATGTGATACATGGGTGCCAGAGCCAGTGAGTTTGTGCACAATTTTGTACATCTACTGTCTCCCTCCAAGCCTTCAATCACCTTCACCCAACCTTCCTCTTGCCCCCCACCTTTTCTCTTCCCTCACACACTTCATCCAACAAACCCTCACCCCAGTCTACTTGCCGAACTGCAGTTCAGGCATTGTGTACTCAGCTAGTACACCATAGCTCTACTGGTTTGTGTGTGTGTGTGGGTAGGTGAGTGGGTGGGTGGGGTGGTACCGTATATGTACTCTAGGTCAAAAAAGGATTCGTCCAAAGGCTGATGTAGTTATAAATGTTATTTGTGTGCCTGTCAAAAACTCAATGCTTCTCTATTTGATGTGCTGTTATCTCTACTCCTAAATTCTTTACCAGCTGATAGATTTGATCTTTTACAATGTCATACTATGTTCATATCAACTGTGTGGTATGCTTTATGGAAACTGAAATCTGTAAGTACTATTAAATTTTTCTTGCAAGTACAGGATGAACATAAAGTCCGGAAACACTTTCAATTATTCATTGCACAAGAAGTAAATATTGTACAGATGTCATACATATTGCATTTTGAAAAGAAACTCTGATTTTTTGTTTTACAAACATTTGACATGCAAACCATGAGTGACCCACCAGACGTCAATACAGTAATTGAATTCTTGCCATACCCATCCCAGCATGGCATCGTCGATTGTGGCGGTCACTTCCCGTATTCTCTCCTGGAGCTCTGCTACATCACATGGTAGAGGCGGACATACACCAGATCTTTAATGTATCCCCACAGAAAAAAGTCACGTAGAGTGAGATCTGGTGATTGGGGAGGCCATTTCATGAAACAAACCCCGCCTTCTGTAGCACAGCTGATCCATCGATGTGGCAGTTCCATGTTCAGGTATTTACTAGCGCCAATTTGAATGGTTTCATAGACAGCTTCTGTTGCAGGACTTTTCACGCTGTCATTGGAGCCATTTCGAGTTCACGGGATGCATGACGCACCGATTTCTTTGGACTCCTTATGAATGTCTCTCATATGTGCCCCACATTCACTTCACTCATGCTGGGACATCCGCTTCTCTTTGCCGGGTGCAAGCAATCTGTCATAACGAATTTGTTGTGCCAGTGGTAAATGGCCTTCCTTGTCAGTGGCTTCCTACCATACTTGGTTCCAAACATCCGTTAACAGCTGTAGCACATTTGTTTTTGTCAAACGCCAACACACAGAAAGCTCCCTCTGCACCTGAAGTCGCCATGTTTGCGACTAGCACTGACTATCGGCAAATTACCAAACTACACTGTGGCGGTATACGTGAAAAAAAACTTTCAGGGTTTCTCTTCAAAATGACATATGTATGATATCTGCACAATGTTTGGTTCTTGTGCAATAAATAATTGAAAGTGTTCCCGGACTTTACGTACAACCTGTACTATTAAATTTTTCTTGCATATATTAGTCCTTCAGCTGATAAGTTCAAAGTTGCAGATTTATTTGTTGTAACATAAATTTTTCCAGAAACCACTTTGCTTTTCATAAAAAAAAAAAAAAATTATTCGCCTTGCTGCTTTTACAGCACTAACAGTGCAATAGGCATTATCTTTATAGCAGGGAGTTGCTTATGTAGCTATTGGCATGTCCTTTGTTTCCTTTTTTGTGTAGCAGGTGTATCAGTTCTTTTTATTTATAAATTTTTCATCCTAAATGCACCAGAGGACACAAAGAACCACAAAATACTTGTAATTCCTCTTAAATAAAACACGCTGAAGCCTGTTCTTATTACCCTAAATACAATTTAAGAGATGTGACAGTCTCTTCAACCATATTCACAATTAACAATAGTGTGACAAGGATATATTGCTACTCAGCACATACAGGATGCACTGAACTGCAGTCAGGCATGATGAAAAGACTGCTAAAGTCTGAAGCTTTGCGTAGCAATCCACCCTCTTCACATCATTTTCATTCTATGCTAAACTTTGCATTATTTGTATCCACAATTAGATTTACCTACATTTTTATTATCATTCATGAGCGCGCGCACACACACACACACACACACACACACACACACACACACACACACACACACACACACACAGAGAGAGAGAGAGAGAGAGAGAGAGAGAGAGAGAGAGAGAGAGAGAGAGAGAGAGAGAGAGCACTTTTAGAGTGTCCTATACATATTAAGTCTCAGGTTTCCAATCAGCAACACTGTTGAAAACATGATTCTAACAAACAGAACACAAGCTAGAATTGTGTAAGTGACGAAATATGAATGAAATAGAAAATCAAGTTCATTGATAACACATAGTTGTTGAAAGATAAATCGGAAAATTGAAAGAAATAAGCACACATTAACTTCTTTTTTAGCCTGTCATGATATGATTTAAGCACAGAACAAATGACACCACCAAATACTATGAAACCAATGTGATAGTAACATTTTATATGCATATTTTATTTTCACACACACCAAATTTTATAATTACTTTTATTAACAAATTAAACAGTTCAGCAAATAAATGAAGAAAAGTAAGTGGTGGGCATTGAATGTAATACTTACTAAGGAAAAGTAGTTTACACATCAATATAATGTTCAATGCAATTATTCAGTCTCAATATCAAATGCTAAAATTGGATTTTCTGCATACTCAGTGCTCTAATTGTCCACAAAAAATTACATTTTTCAAGTGGTAATCCAAACAATTTTCATTCCATGATAACTTACTGTGCTTTCTTAAGATTTTCCATTGCAGACTTCCACAGTTGCAGTTCAAAATGCAAACTGCCATGTATCCATGCTACATATGCCTGAGCTTCAAGTTTAGTACGTGCATCGCATCTGGTATTCTGCATAAATTGAAAGAGAAATAACAACTTTTGTATCACATAAATTAACTGTATCTGATGATAAAGTAAAGTGAAGCAATATCACGATTCTCTTATTATGTACAGTAAATGTCTAACACAGAAACTAAATAGCGATTATTTCACTCAGTAATAAAATTTAGATTCCTGCCAAACGACTGCAATGCTGTTCACAATATATTTACGTGTTCCACAGTATTTTAAATCAGAAATATAGTATTCTTTAAAGTCCTCCCCCAAAAATAGTAAAGCCTAAACAAATCAGAAATAACTAAAATGTCAGTTATCCACGTGAATGGGGAACACCAAACAAAGCTCTTTTAAAAAATGATACAAAATAAAAATATTTCACAGATAAAGTTGACACCTGACTTACATTTTCACAATATACAGGGTGAGTTACTAACTATTGCCACCTAGAATAACTCTGAACATATGATAGTAGCTGAACAGTTTGTGGGACAAAAGTTGCTTGGGACAACGGGGGCCATAATATGAGGTTGGTTTTTTGTCGCTAAGTGGAGCTGCTTCAGAGCTATGAAGGTCAACTCTGTTTTTTTAAATGGGATGCTATAGTTTTGTACTTATTTTCTGATAGCGGCTATCAAGATGAATCCAATGATTTGTAATAGTAAGGTCTTTGAAGGTCAACGAAGGTGGCATGAACATCCATTTACAGAATGTTTATCAAAAAACAAAGATGATGTGACTTACCAAACGAAAGCGCTGGCAGGTCGAAAGACACACAAACAAACACAAACATACACACAAAATTCAAGCTTTCGCAACAAACTGTTGCCTCATCAGGAAAGAGGGAAGGAGAGGGAAAGACGAAAGGATGTGGGTTTTAAGGGAGAGGGTAAGGAGTCATTCCAATCCCGGGAGCGGAAAGACTTACCTTAGGGGGAAAAAAGGACGGGTACACACTCACACACACACACACACACACACACACACACACACACACACACACACACATATCCATCCACACATACACAGACACAAGCAGACATATTTAAAGACAAAGAGTTTGGGCAGAGATCTCTGCCCAAACTCTTTGTCTTTAAATATGTCTGCTTGTGTCTGTATATGTGTGGATGGATATGTGTGTGTGTGTGAGTGTATACCCGTCCTTTTTTCCCCCTAAGGTAAGTCTTTCCGCTCCCGGGATTGGAATGACTCCTTACCCTCTCCCTTAAAACCCACATCCTTTCGTCTTTCCCTCTCCTTCCCTCTTTCCTGATGGGGCAACAGTTTGTTGCGAAAGCTTGAAATTTGTGTGTATGTTTGTGTTTGTTTGTGTGTCTTTCGACCTGCCAGCGCTTTCGTTTGGTAAGTCACATCATCTTTGTTTTTTGATAAATTTTTCCCACGTGGAATGTTTCCCTCTATTATATTAATATCATTTACAGAATGTGTTTGAAGTGATGACAATTGGTATCAATGCAGTGCTGCAATCTTCTTACCTCGGATTGAATGGTATTCCTTATCACTTCGGCACCTATCGAAGCACATGCCTCTCTCGTATATCGTGCAAATAGTAAATATTCGTCGAGTACGGCATATCCACCTAATTTGCCACTGACATGTAAACACCATTCGACAATTTTGTAATACAACACTAACAGGAATGGTAAGACTAGTGACATCGAATCAAGCAAATGTGAATGATGCATTGCTTCAAAGAACAAGTTGATATGCTTCTCATTTATGGAGAGGCCAACGAAATTCAGTGAGAGCTAGAGACTTATACGCTGAAAGATATACTCAACATACTGACCCTAAACGTCATACATTTAAATATATGTACGATAAATTGAGAACAACTGGATCTTTAATGCATTGGAAACATATCAGGCAAAGGAAAGTTACTAACACGGAAACGGAAATTGGTACTCTTGCCACTGTGGTTCGAGATCCTAGTGTTAGGTCGCATAAAATCGCAGGGGAATCTGACATGAGCCAGGGTAGTGTTGTTCATGTTCTGCATTGCCATAAATATCAGCCTTACCATATCAGGCTCCACCAAGAATTAACTGGTACGGCTTGTACGTGTTGCATTGAATTCTGCCAATGGGCTCAACTTCAGATTCAGAGGGGTGACACATTCATTAATTTGATTTTATGTACTGACAAAGCTACATTCATGAACCATGGAAATTTTAATTTGCATAACATACATTATTGGGCATCTGAAAATCCATGTCGGCTGCAGCAAGTTGCACACCAAAAACCGTGGTCGGTGAATGTATGGTGTGGGATTCTGGAGAACAGAATTATAGGTACCTATTTCATCGAAAGAAGTCTTAATGCTAGGAAGTACACCACATTCCTGCAAGAAACATTACGTCTGTTATTGGAAGAAATACCTTTAGGAACAAGGAACAGAGTTCGATACCAACACAATGGGTGTCTGGCACATTTTTCGCTGTTGGCTAGAAATGAATTGCAGAGACAGCTCCCAAATCATTGGATTGGACGGGTGGAGATGCGTAAGGTGAGATTGTGAAAAGCCTACTGTTGCATTAATATGCCACTGACAACATCTATGACCACTGAATAACAGATCTAAAATAAACATGAGCAATTATTATACAGTGTAACCAAAATATAAATAACTCAGTAAGTTTTTTGAAACTTGGGGCAGCACCATTCAATTTTCATGAAACCATGGCACAGTATGAAATTTTTGTTGAGTCAGCAAATGTAGTAAAATATGGCACTGAAGATCATCTGAGCTCTCTATTTGTGATATTTTTCCTCAGGAGCAAGTAGTCTGGTCACACATATGAATATAATCCTCAAGCACTTGAAGAGCTGTGGCAGACACTGGAAACACTGTGTCTCCCAGCCCTAAGTCCAGTATTACACTGTAGAAGACCTGTCAAATACAGAATCTCTGAAATTGTACTGTGGTGCTTTTATCACAGTTAGAATGTGGCCCTAGCTTTTGTAAAAGATTTGCCAAAGAATTTTGACAGTGTAATACAAGACTAAGAAAGAGCTGCTGCTCATGTTTCCACTCACTGTTCTGAGACTTCATAGGAGATTTAAAATGACAGTACTATTCAGTATTCAGATAAAGATTTACATATTCACAGCAATTAAACAATAAATAAGATCTACTGAATAATATGCACAACTTTTCTGTTTTGTATTTATCTAATTATTATTTTTTAAGTGTTTCAAAGTAATGACAAGTATACAAGGTACTGCTTACCCTTTCATTCATTAACACAGGACATGCAATTATTCCCGTGTGTGTGTGTGTGTGTGTGTGTGTGTGTGTGTGCGTGTGTGTGTGTGTGGGCGCGCGCGCGTGTCCAATACTATTTGGAACACTTAATACAACAGTGGTTTAGAAGGGGCATCTAGAAGTCGTCTGTTGCTGACAGTTTCAACTCATCAAGCATCCAACATGTTAGCACGTAGCAACCTTTGAGGTCAGTAAAACCAACTGATTTGTGTGTATATATATAAGTACAATATAACTTCTGCGCAATTTCAGTGTTCGTTGTAAATGTGTGTGTGTGTGTGTGTGTGTGTGTGTGTGTGTGTGTGTGTGTGTGTAAGTACAATCTAACTTCTGCACCATTTCAGTGCAGTAATGTGTTCATTGTAAATAAGTATTATAGTAGTTGTATTACGTTTATTACCTTATAAATAAATAAAAAACTTTTTTATTTTAAATTCAGTGCATTAGTATTTGTAAAATGACTTTCATATAGTGTTCATTAAAAAATGACGATCATTCCACTTGGGACCTGTGGAATGGTACATTAGCTTATTTGTTTTAGTTGCAAATATTTGTCATGTATTGTTGTTTTTCTGACATGTTCCACATCCTGGAGGACCTCCTCACTATGGATCAATTGGAATGAAAGCAAATTTAATCTAATCTAATCTGTAGGTACCTACAGCGTGAACCAAACTACACCGAGGTATAAGGGCAGCTAGCACATCATAGAGTAATAGGAGTTTCCTAGATTTCTTACCATTCATTTAACTCTGTATCTGTACTGCATTAAAACACACTGATGAGACCAAACATTATGACCACCAGCTTAACAGTGTGTTGGTCCATCTTTGAAACACAATACATCATGCAATTCCAGCGGTTTGTGGGAGTGGAGCTTCCGATAGTATCCCAGATGTGCTCCATCGGTTTTAGATTGAACAAATTTCAACGAGAATTCACTGCAATGCTCCTCAAACCACTGTAGCACCACTCCAACCTTGTGACATGGACAGTTATCCTGCTGGAAGATGCCATCACCATTGAGAAAGAAATAAACCATAAAGGAATGCTGGTGGTCCATAATAATGTTCACACAATCCACAGTGGTCAAGGTGCCTTCAATTACTACCATAGGTCCCAAGGAAGCCTAAGTCAACGTACCTCACACTATAATACTGTTCCCACCAGCCTGCACTCATGGAGAGGTACACATTTCGAGCAACTGTTTGCCTGCATGACAGAGTATCTGGTCACAGCCACCAAATGGTGTAGCAAGAAATGTGATTTCATTGCTCCATGGTCCAATCTCCATGAGCCTGTGCTCACTTCAGTCACATTTGGTTATGTCATTGGGTCAACATGGGAACACAATTAGGTTGTCTGCTGCAGAGCCCAATGTTCAATAATATGCACTGAACAGTTTGCTACAAAGCACCTATGCTTGCAAAAGTAATGTACTCTGCCACTAGATCTGACACAGATTGTCAACTATCATGCATTACAGAGTGGAAATCCGACTTCTATGTTCTGTGATGTAGTGTGAATGTCCAACACATTGTCACCTATTCAGGTATTCATAATCCCTCAAACACATTGTGCAGATGCTCTTGACAGTAGCATCCTAACAGACAACAAGCTTCCGTATTACCAAGATTCAAAGGTGAGAGGCCATAACAATCTCCCCTGTGTCAAAGTTGCTTATGTCACTGTGTTCCCCCCATTTGCAGCCTCTTGGAAACAAACTTGTTCCATTCACTCATTGTACATGCTGTCGACAATAGTAATGTCCACTTCACTCTTTGCCCTCATGCATTCAGTACTGCTTGATTCTGTCTCGACTTTTGTTTTTCCTGTAGTGTTAGTTGTATCAACATAGCAGTATAGATACACCGTTGAAAAGTTGGCCAATTCTTGCTTTGTTTATGGGTTCACTCAATACAACGCACATTATGCTGAGCTGTTCTCACAACCACCAGGAAAGTGTCTGACCAGTGTAAAGTCTATATTTTTTAAATTGATATTTCTGGAAGAGGGAAAACAACCTCATTTCTTAAAAATAGTCTGTCCTAGGTACAGTACACAGCGAAATCATTATGAAGATTTTTTTTGCTAAAATTTCAGTAAGTGTGTCTCATAGTGCTCTTTTTGGCACTTCCACAGATATTTCAGTTCCTGAACACAATCTTCCACTTTAATTAGATATTTTTATCTATACTTCAGTTCTGTACAAACACTGCCAATCTAATGTTCTCGTAATAGTCAATATCATTGAGAGTGCTTCGCAAAGCAATGTTGGCAGCATTTGCTATGAGGTGCAAAAGGAAGGTAAGAGGACTGTCCTCAGGTAGTAGAAAAGTAGCCAATGAGAGTCCAGTGAGCAAAGAATGTGTTTGCAACAATGAGTGGAATCAAAAAGTACTTGCTCAAATCCTAACGGTGACACGAAGAGCACATATGCTGTGCATTAAAGAGGGAACAGTGATCATATCACAAATTATAGCAATATAATTAACTTTGTAATATAAATATATGTGTTTTTTATAATAATACAAGCGAAATGACAATGCAAAGTATGTGAGATGTATGTGACCTGTGTTCACAGACTATCTTCTGAATAAGTATTTGAAATGGTTGGTTAATGTAGCTGGCTGGACTGCTATAAACCAATCTAGCAATGCAACCTTCATTCCAAATTAATAATAAAAAATGCAGAAGGTGTGGTGACAAAAAATTAAGGGAACCACAATTTACCTGCAAAGAACATCGAATGATTTGGTCTTTCACTGCCACCTTTCTTTTCTAATTCTTCCACATATTTTAATTCAGGAAATTTTTTCTCTAGCACTGTCACATTCCTCTCAGTAGAGGCGGTTTGGTACAGTGACTCTTCTATGGACGCTGCCATCACCTCTCGCATCCCAATTTCCGCAGTTTACAATCATTCCAGTCTCCTTCATTAAGGCTATCATTGTCATTTCTTCCTTTTTAAGAGAACAAATTATCTAGTATGTCAAAGTGCACTTCTCATTGCCTACAATCTGTCTGCTCTATTCTGGGGCACAGTCGTTTCACTGGAAACCACATCATCTGCGTGCTTATTATTACTGACACTGGAAACAGTTCTTAATGTATTTACTCTTGACACTGTGTCTAGGTTAAGGATAATTTTCTGTGGTAAGTTAAGCAGTTCTGCTTGTAGGTCACGAATAATACTGGGCATGAAATGTATTGAAAACACAGTGGAAGCTGAAACAATGCTAACTTTCTGTGGCCCTCTGTACTCATCAAATTGTTGAGCAGTATATACCTATAATTTGGGCTCACTCTACAAATAATTTTGTTTTTAACTGAAATTAGCATTTTTTTTTTTGTTGTGTCTGGCATGTTCTGGACTCTCATTACTTTTCAACTGAACATGGCATGTAACTGTACACACAATGCAGAACATTCACTAGCTTTGTAGAAAAGTGTACGGACACTGCTAGCTTCTTCCTGTCACAAATAGTTACCACACCGAGATCAGTTCATGTCGCATGCCCACTGAGTGCCTTATCTTATTGTGAAGTTATCATCACAACTACCATTACTTCACTCAGTTTGTTGTGTGAACACAGATCTAATTGTCCAGTACTACCGACTGTGTCTGCCATAGGGCCCAATGCGCTTAGTACAAATGTTTGTTCAAGGCATGCACTTCTTTTGCTCTGTCTAGAACACGCTATTCCAACTTGAGTGCCTGCAGGCAGCCAGGTGTCCTTGGGCACAGGTGGGTGCGATGGGTAAATAGCCTACATGCAGTCAGGCAGCTTGGCTGCAGTCTATGCGACTGTATGCCTCAGCTGAGCACTTGTGGGCAGGGGTGGTCAAGTGGTCACACATGTGCAGAACACTTGCTACAGGGCCATCTAGTGAGTGGGCTATACTACCTGCACCTGCCCGTGGATGAGCAGAGCAACACTTGCAGGTGCATTGGAACAGCCTTGTCTAGTACATTATTCATTACCAATATACAGCACAAAATGCAAATGACAAACTGACTGGACCCCTCTGAATTTTAATGCATTACTCACATGTATTTTTTTGATAATGTTTCGTCAAACCAAACCGCAATTACCAACAACAAAAAATTAGAAAATGGAAACTTATAAATAATAGCTGCAAATGAAACCTCAACAATGAACAATATAGACAACACAGAAATAAGATCATACTCACCTCGCAAAGTTTTTGAAGCTGCAGTGCGTATGTTGCAGCCTTTCGTAATCTAGAAACAAGGTGAAACTTTTTCCTTGGTTCTGTGTTTGATTCTTGGCGCAGCTGCATTGCATAGCCCCATGCTCTTTCAGCCATCATCAGTGGAATACATAAGTACCTGCAACAATAACAACACACGTATTAATGTGTAAAAATTTTCAAACTATTAAAAAATTATACAAAGTATATATAATTCTACAAGCCCTAATTTATTAAAAATTAATGCCCATTTTATAATTTGCAAATACATCTTGCCTCCAAAACAAACCTTGTTGTCGTCAAGAGTGAGTACAAGAACGATTGAATCAATATATGTATTAAATACAAAAAAAACATGATTTTTTATCTATACACCATTTGCCTCGATACAACACGTTCAGTGGATGCTGCGAGGTCAGATGCCAGTTGCCACGTGATACTAAGGCAGTACCATCATGCCCTTACAGCCAAATAACATTCCTCTTTTCTGATGTCACACGTAGTTGGCCCCGGTTTTTGGGATACAGTTTTGGTCTCTATAAACTGTCGCCACATTTGAGAAACAAAAGAACGATTCACATTAAGCCACTGGGCTACATCGGTTTCCAACTGTTTTGCTTCCATTCTTTCTACAGCCTTCCACCACAGAGAGTCTGGCAGACACCTTCCCTATGCCATGCTGCATCATCTGTGACCGTGTACAGAGCGATGGGGATGTGGGACTACCCGGCAAACACTACCCCATTTGGTAGGTGCCCTAACATCATAGTTAGTGAGATTGTCCATTGTCTGGAATGCCATCTTCTTCACATAACATGATTGTACAGACATCTGTTGAGAGTTTGTATGATTATGTCATGAATGACACACAGGACAGAGAAACAGTGGTTTGTTGCTTTCATTTTGAATGCTACTGGATATACTACAAAGCTTTATAAGGAAAAAAATAAATTCCACAGGTACGAAGTTTTGGACATAGCTATAGATAAATACCTGGGCAATGCGGGGCTTCTCTGCTAAAGATTTAATACTTCACAGATGTCAGGAGGTTGTTTAGTCTTTCTGGAGTAAAACAAGCATCCTGCCACAGGACAGTCCAATACTTTATACTGAAACTTCAACTATCCAACTGTGTTACATTCTTCCACTCAGCTGGAACTACGTTCTTCAAAGTGGAGTCTCACACAAAATGACAAACTGTTGAGCAATTTGCACATATTGTTTGGGATCCCCGTCAACAACTGTCTCGCTAACTGGAATCAGCATTCCTTTTTTCGGAGACATGATTGGCAATTGAAATCTCACTGATTCTGGCCTTCATAATTTGGTATTTTACATTCCTGTGTAACTGCACATCCATTGTAGAACATTTGCTAGCTCTTGCTGTTGCCTTTTCAATAAAGTTCTGAATCTCTTCAATACGACTGGGCTCATTGTCTGCATAACAGATGCCATGCATGTCACCGGCATATGTATGATCATGTGCTAATTATCTAGAGAACTTGGGAAATCATTTAGATAATATATGAAAAAATGGAGCCCTGAGGAATTCCAAAATGCATATTTCTCTTTTCAGTACTTCTCCACCATCATATATAACTTCTGCATGCTATTGTCTGCCTTTTAAATATGTTTCTAGCAATTGTGTGGATTTTCCAGTGACACCATCCATCACAATTTTTGATAAGAGTGTATCATGATGTATTGTATCAAAACCTTTGGAAAGGTACAGGAATACTCCTACTGTTTGGAACTTTTCATTTATTTTCCCACGTACATGATGGACAAACTGTACTATTGCTGACATGGTACTTTGACCTCTTTTGATACCGGGCTGGAAGTCACTTAATATGTAGCATTACTGTAATGTTCCAAGATGCTTTTTAGCATTACACTAGGGGGTCACCAGTGGTTTTGGTACAGACAAAGTACATAAAAAACTTAATTCTATATTGTAATGTGACATAAAATGTGGAATCAGAAAGTGTCCATCATGTCAAGGGTAAAAGTTATGACCTGCAAGTTGTACAACATAGCTGAATTTACTGTACAATTTTTAAGTCTTTGTGTTTGAAAGGAGTGTGATAAAAATTAGTGCAGTGACCTTTTTTGTTCTTAACTTTAATGTGAACTACTTTTTAAATGTAATATGAAACATGAGTGTATTTTACATTGTGTATTTAAAACCTCCAGTCACATACATTTGCTTACTCTTCCTTCTACATTATCTCAAGTCTTCGAATTTTTCTTTTCTTTTTCAGGAATTGATCTGGCTAAGTTCATTCAACAGAAAAGTGTTTTGTAGGCATTGAAAATACAACATGAAGAAATCAAAATGTGGATGTACAAACCATCCCAATTCATTTTGTTGTATATGTGGTGAATTCATGACAAGGAAACAAAGACAAATAATTTCTAACTTACTGAAGATGTCGTATCATTTATTCTTCAAATGCCAACTGGGAGATCAGGATAAAGATTGGGCACCTCACATAACTTGCACTAGGTGCAATTCTAAACTAACACAATGCCTGAAAGGAAAAAAAAAACACTTACCACTTGGCATACCATTGATTTGGCGAGTGCCTCAAAATCATGTTGATGATTGCTACTTCTGTTCGACTAATGTAACTGGCTTTTCATCAAAGAATAAGAAGATTATTAAGTACCCTAACCAGCCCTCAGCAATTAGACCTGTTCCCCACGGTGAATACCTGCCAGTTCCAACTCCTCCACTAGTGTGGGAAGAAGTTCCTAATTCTGATTATGAATCTACAAATGTTGTGGGAGCACAATGTCAATCAAGTGAAGAGGAGCACTTTCCAGAACAAAGACCATATTTAATAACACAAGCAGACTTGAATGACCTAGTTCATGATTTATACTTATCCAGGAGCATGCAGAAATTTTATCTTTACGTCTTAAGGAATGGAGCTTACTTGATGAAGAAACAAGAATTACTCACTTTAGGCAACGTAATAAAGATCTGATGACATATTACCATATGGTGGGCAACATTTGTGCTTGTAGTGATGTAGTAGGATTAATGAAACAGTTAAACATACCATATGATGCTGCTGAGTGGCACTTGTTTATTGACGCTTCCAAGACAAGTCTGAAGGCTCCGCTATTGCATAATGGTAATACATTTCCACCTGTACCAGTAGGGTACTCTGTGACTATGAAAGAGAACTATGTAAATTTGTCAGAGATACTTGAAGCTATTATGTATAAGGAAAAAAAATGGAAAATATGTGATCTTAAGGTGATTGGTTTACTAACTGGTCTCCAAATTAGTTTCACAAAGTACTGCTGTTTCCTTTGTCTTTGGGACAGCCATGCAACTGATAAACACCATACAGTTAAACAGTGGCCACCATGAGAGAAATTGGCTCCAGAGAGAGAGAATGTGAAATATGTACCTTTGGTGGATTCTCAAAATGTTTTCCTTCCCCCACTGCATATTAAGCTTGGCCTTATGAAGAATTTTGTCACAAGAGTGGACAAAAATGCTAATGGTTTCATGTATCTATGTGAAGTGTTCCCTGAATTAAGTGACACCAATTGAAAGAGAGGATTTTTATTGGGCCACAAATCAGGAACTTAATGTGTGATAAGAACTTCGAAGAAAAATTAAGTCAGTTAGAACTTGCAGTCTGGTATTCTTTAAAGGATGTCGTTGAAGGTTTCCTAGGAAATACAAGAGCAGAAAACAGTGACATATTAATGGGAACTCTTTAGGAGAACTATAAAAATCTTGGATTCAGAATGTCACCAAAAATGCACTTCCTTCATTCGCATTTAGATTTCTTCCCTGTCAATTTGGAAGTGGTTGGTGATGAACATGGAGAAATGTTCCATCAGGACATTTTGCGAATGGAAAGCCACTATAAAGTTGGATGGAACCCTTCAATGTTAAGTGACTACTGTTGGTTTTTGAAGCATGAAGGATATATATCCCACAGAAGGAAGTTTTCATCAAAAAGACTCAACTTTCCACCATCAACATCATCACTGAGCAAATGAATGTTGCAATTTTTCTTGTAAAACTGTACATCAGGGCCAGAACACTAGAGCACACAGTTTTATGGCATTAAGTTTGTTATATATTGTCTAAATTTAATGTAGACCACCCTGGTCTCTGTTTTTAGATATAGGCATTTGAAAAACCTCTGTAACAAAAAAAATTGGAGGGTGATGGCAAAAATCTAACTGCATTTTCAGATTCAGCAAGTCCAAATTAGTTACGTCCACCATGTTTTATCTCTGTACAGGAAAAAAAGTTTTTTGTTGTAACAGTGTTATTTTTTCAATTAGTCTTCTGGATGTTGAGATTAGATCAATAGATCTGTGGTTCTGAACATGTTTTATTTCTCATTTTCTGTGTAAAGGTCTGAGTATAGCCAATTTCAACTTGTCAGGGATTACACTGTCTTCAAGAACACAGTTTATTAGATGAACCAACGGTTTCACTAGCTCATATTTACATTTCTTCAATACGAATGGAGAAATTCCGTCTAATCCTACAGAGTTTTTGTATCTAAGGCTATCAATGAGCTGCAGTATGTCATTAGTGCCTACTGAAGGTAGTGTACTGCAGTTCTGTTCATTAATGGACTCAAATGTATGTCATGCATCCACCTTATGCAGACATCACTTTCAATAGTATTTATAAAGTAATCATTAAAAATACTAATAACTAGAAGGGCAGCAGAAATGTTATTCACAGTTAATTATACATTAGTAATTTTACTTTCTGTTCCATTTTTTTCTAATTTTATTTACAACTGACAAGCAAGGCTGGATAATTCTTTCTGCTTGTATGTCTTCTTTGTGGAACTGATACTTGCACCGCTTGGAGAGCTCCTTATATAACTATGTGTTAGTCACCCTGTGCATGCTATGAATGTTTTGTGTTTCTCCTTTCAGAACTTTTGTTTTAACATCTAATGGTACAGCTTTTGGTATTAAAGGTGGATTTTTGTGTCTACGTCTACATGGATACTCTGCAAATCACACTTAAGAGCCTGGCAGAGGTTCATCGAACCACCTTTACAATCATTCTCTATTATTCCAATCTCGAACAGCGCGCGGAAAAAACAAGCACCTTTATCTTTCCATGCAGGCTCTGATTTCACTTATTTTATTATGATGATTGTATCTCCCTATGTAGGTCGGCATCAACAAAATATTTTCGCATTTGGAGGAGAAAGTTGGTGTTTGAAATTTTGTGAGAAGATCCCGCCGCAACAAAAACTGACTATTTATAATGTCCACCCAAAATTCTGCATGATGTCCTTGACACACTCTCCCCTATTTCTCGATAATACAAAACATGCTGATCGTCTTTAAACTTCCTTGATGTACTCTGTTAATCCTGTCTGGTTAGGATCCCACACCGTGCAGCAGTTCTCCAAAAAGAGGATGGACAAGCATAGCATACGCAGTCTCTTTAGTAGATCTGTTACAACAAAACGCAGTCTTTGGTATACCTTCCCCACAAAAGTTTCTGTGTGTTCTTTCCAATTTAATTTGTTTGTAACTGTAATTTATAGGTATTTAGTTGACTTTATGGCCTTTGGATTTGACTTATTTATCGTGTAACTGAAGTTTAACAGATTCCTTTTAGCACTCATGTAGATGACCTCACACTTTTTGTTATTTAGGGTCAATTGCTGATTTTCGCACCATCCAGATATCTTTTCTAAATCATTTTGGAATTTGTTTTGATCTTCGGATGACTTTACCAGATGATAAATGATAGCATCATCTGCAAACAACCTAAGATGGCTGCTCAGATTGTCTCCAAAATCATTTATATAGATGAGGAACAGCTGAGGACCTATAACACTACCTTGGCGGATGACTGCGAACTGTGGCCTCTCTGACAGGAAATCACAAATCCACTAACATAACTAAGACGATATTCCACAAGCACACAATTTCACTATAAGCTGCTTATGGGGCACAGTGTCAGAAGCCTTCTGGAAATCTAGAAATATGGAATCAATTTTAAATCACTTGTCAATAGCACTCAACACTTTGTGTGAGTAAAAAGCTAATTGTGTTTCACAAGAATGATGTTTTCTAATTCCGTGTTGACTGTTTTTCAATGGACCATTCATTTCGAGGTAATTCATAATGTTCGAACACAATATATGTTCCAAAATCCTGCTGCGTATCGACATTAATGATATGGGCCTGTAGGCACTGATTGTGTCCTGCCACTAGAATACTATATATATGACCAGAATCTCTTTGGATTTTCTATCCCAGGTTTCGAGAAAAACTTTTGTTGTGGAAACTACTATAAGCATCTCACACTGAAACCCACACTAAAATTCGAGCTTCTGTAAAAGATCATCGATCTTGGTGGTTTCGCGTTTGTTTAAATTTTACGTGCTTTTTTTGTTGTTTCTGTAACAGTGTTCTGACCCGTTTTGTATACCAAGGAGAATCATCTCCGTCGTTTGTTAATTGATTTGGTATAAATCTCTTGACTGCTGCCCATACTATTTCTTTGAATTCAAGCCACACCTGGTCTACACTTACACTGTTAATATGGAAGAAGTGGAGATTGTCTCTCAGGAAGGCATCAAGTGAATTTTTTTCTGTTTTTTTGAATAGGTATATTTTTCGTTTATTTTTGGAGGCTTTGGGGGTTACAATATTCAGTCTCACTACAGCAACCCTGTGTTCACTAATCCCTGTATCCATTTTGATGCTCGTTATTAGCTCAGGGCTATTTGTTGCTAAGAGGTCAAGTATGTTTTCATAACCACTTAACATTCAAGTGGGCTCATGAACTAACTGCTTGAAATAATTTTCACAGAATGCATTTAGCATAATTTCAGATGATATTTTATGTGTGCCTCCAGATTTAAACATGTATTTTTGTCAACATATTGAGGGTAAAACAAAGTCACCACCAACTATGATTGTATGAGTTGGGTATATGTTTGAAATCAAAACAAGTTATCTTTGAACCCTACAGCAACTGTATCATCTGAGTTGTGAGGTCAGTGTATAATAATGGAAATTCCTGGATGGAGGAGTATGTAAAATAAGAGGAAGGCAACCACTAATCTGCAGCAGGTAAATGCACGGAACACAGAAACACATAACAGAAACAACATTCACACTAGCTTTGGAGCACTAGCTCCTTTTCTAGCTGAACTAAACACACACAGACACCCAAATGCATACTCCTGATGCCACAACCAAGAGACTGTTCCTGTGGCCAAAGGAGTGTATGTTTGGGTGTCTGTGTGGTTGTGTGTGTGAATATGTGTACTTCAGTTAGAAACAGAGCTAGTACCGAAAAGCTAGTGTGAATCCTGTTTTCTGTTGTAGTTTCTGTGCTCCACATATTGATGATCTGCTTTAGGTGAGTGGTTGCCTTTCCCTTATTTTATGTACTCATCTGAGAGGTGACCGTTTATGATGTCCAATAGATGATGTGGTCATAATTTGTTATAACATGAGCTACTGAACTGCTTTAAGTGCTAACTATTCTAGTGACTACTAGTCCAAGTAGATCTTACCACATAGGATAGAATACAATCTGTGAAACAGTTGCTTTCTTGACAGTCATGTAAAGTGTTTATGTTCAGATTTGCAAGTACGATGAGATTTACACTTTTACAACCTGACAGTTTACTGAAAACTCCATAAGCGACTTCATGAAAACATCAAAATTTCTAGAGGGGAATCTATATATTCTTATAACAAAGAAAGGAACAGTGTGAAATACGAATCTGAGAATTGCAATTTTGAACTATTTATAACGAAACTTGTACACCCAAAGCACTCTTTCTGTGATCGTTATGAACTTATTTCAAGTAAAAGTACATGTACAAGTGCTGTACTATGTATTTATTTACTCACAGTGACACGATTTGCATAATTTGAACTTATGCAAGCCATATGCCAACTGGAAAGGAAATTATGAAATTACTTTTTCTCACATAAATCGCAACACCACCACCTTTAATGTGTGTTCTGCAGTAAGATGATGTTACGGTATAGCCTTCTGATTTAAATGATTAATGTTATCTACTGATTTCTGGTGTTCTGTAACAACATCCTGTGATAAATGATTCAGAGGCATCCATTTTGCTTCCTAAGCCTTAATACGTTATAATACAAAAATTATAAATTTCCTGTGCTTACTCGTATCATGACCATGGAGACTGGCTTCACAATTTGGTCCTATAGAACTACGGTGTAAATAAATAAATAAATAAATAAAACTAAAAAGTATTAAACCTGCTGTGTATAATGGTGTTTCTAGCAAAATATTAAAATTTTGTGCTGACTTATTAAGACTCCCCTCCAGCTACCTTCAAAATCAGACAATGACTCTGGGCATATTTGCTGACACACTTAAAATACTCAGTAGTAACACCCATCTACAACACTAGAAATAATAAAACCAACTCTAATTACAAATTTATATCATGCAAAAGTGTTTGGGAAATTGTCCTATGACATAATACTGCCTCATTTAACAGAGCAGAACTTGTTATTCACCTCTCAGTTGAGCTTTTGTAAACAATCCTCTGCAGAAAAAGCTATACACTACTTCACATGTGAAGTGCTAGTAGAGCTATACAAGAAAAAATTATTCAGTTGGTATATTCTGTGACATTTATAAAGCCTTTGATTGTGTGGATCACAAATTTCTACTTACAAACTAAATTATTATGGCATTAATGGCATCCTTCTTGTATGGATGGGATCCTACCTCCGTAAAAAAAAAAAAAAAAAAAAAAAAAAAAAAAAAAAAAAAAAAGCAGGGAGTCTCATTAACAGACTATCTCAGGCACAAAAATAACATGAGAATGACATGACATGTGGAGTGCTGCAGGGATTAGCACTGGACCCACTCATGTTTCTAACCTACATAAATGATCTTGCTGATTACACAAGCATACTAATTGAGGGTTCAAATTTGTTCCAAGCAGACACAGCTAAGATAACAACTGAACAGACCTACAAGTGATTCAAAGTTGACTGTTTAAGTCTTAAACTCACAAAGAATCATGTTATGCAATTGCAAACAGGCAATAGTGATCCATTAGCACCAGAAGTAGATATCAATTGTCCTTCACAGAATGAAGCACAGTGTGTAAAATCCCTTGGGTTACAGCTGGATAACAAATTAAAATGGATTCAACACATAGGTTAATTAATCAAGAAGCTCAGTTCAGTGCATTATACCCTTACAACATCATCATCATCATACAGGACAAGGCAGCTAACATTGACACCTCAGAATATCCCACATCACGAGACAGTGCCATTGGCACAAGAGACAAGCTGGTTAATGTGATTTTGTGCTCTCAGCACTCTCCAGTGGCAGCTGTTTGCTTTATATGGCTTGCCAACTACACAGTCTGTTCATGAAAATGTGTAGAATTCCTACGACAGCTCTATTAAAATGTACATTTACTTTCTTGACTGTATCCTAGTCATGTTGTTCTGCCTGTGCTATACATAAATAAAAACTTCAATATACATAAAAACATAATAACACAAAAATCAAAGATGCATGTCCACTACATGTCCAATCAGGAAGGACATTAGCTTATAGAAGTTCACCAAATCGAACAAACTTACTCCTGACTTAGGGTGCGTTTATAACATCATATATTACAGAAATTACTTCTATTAATTTCATAGGAAACAGTCACAACATTTTAGAAAATGCATGGGTGGGAAAAAAAGTTGGGATAAAGTGGGATGTGAACCCCTTTCAATCCACCTCGTTTCTGGATCATGACACCTCAATCAACTACGCTATGCTGAAACTCAGCTGCTATTGGCCTCTTATTTTACTAAAGGCTTTACTTGCTGAAAGGTAATTATAACAAATGTAACAAGAGTGACACCTTTTCATGGATTGTTGTCTTAAAACAGCTTACTCTTATAACATGTGAGCTATAACACAAAAATACTTTAATATGAAAATTCTTTAACCATCAATATGACATTTTCAGTCATTTTATTACAACAAATCGTACCAATACCAATTTGTTCTCAAGCCATTCAATGTGCTGGTGCTCAGAAATAGCATCTATTCATAGGGTCTAACATATAACATAAAACCCACCGAATATAAGCTTCTACTGAAAATGACACATACAGTCTTGCTTTCTGGCTGTGACGTAGGGAGCATTCTTGCTTCCTGTTGGTTCTACTTTTTTATCAAAACATCACAGAACTTATTTTGTCAAACAATGGAAAATTCAGGATGGAATATAACAATATAATGAAAAGGATAGTTGCTACTCACTACATAGTGGAGATGCTGAGTCGCAGAAAGGCACAACAAAAAGACTGTCACACAATTAGCTTTCAGCCAACAAGGCCTTTGTCAAAATTGGACAACACCACTCTTGCAAATGCAACTCAAACACACACGACCACTGTCTCTGGCAGCTGGAGCCAGAACTTATTTTGTGTTTCACGTGAAAAAATGGCTACTCAAAGAGAAATAGCAGAAAGTGACATCAGAAAACTCGCAGAGTGCCACATCTACTGTAACTAACTTATCCCATGTGCCAACGGTTTTAGAAGTATCTCTCATTGTGTTCATTTGCATCTCTTTTGAATTATGAAATTATCTTGTGAGGTAGTGCAACTAAAGTAAAAAAGCTGTTTGTTCAGCAGCAACATGCTATATGAACACTAAAGTACATAACCAAACATCTTGCAGAATACGTACACTCACTTGTCAATACATTTCCTCCTTAATGCTTTGAGTAGCAGTGGTTTCTGCCTCAAACCACAATTTTATTAATTTTGTTTTGACGTATCAGTGTCGTTCGCATGAAACCGCTGATGCTATTGCAAGACAGACATCTAGTGGTACAATGAGGTACCTCTATAAATGTAGTACATTGGAGTGGTCATTTACACATTCAAAGTAACAATTAGTGTAGAGATTGTGCAACATGACTGTAGGAAACTGTCACGTGTACTTTTTTTTAATTTTTGGTGATCATACTGAGTGCCTCAATGACTGTGAAAATAAGTGTATGTAAAGCTACTGCAATGTAAATTTGAGTTCGTAGTACTGCTTTTGTGACTAGTTTCAAAATGAAACCACTGGGATAGTACGTACTATTGATAAAAAAATTTTAAATGTTAGGTCCATTTTTGCTTGTTAAGTAGGACTATAATTTGTTTTAGGCATTATGAGTTCATGTCAGTTTTGAGATGTGGGATTGCATCTATGAAAAATGGGAAATTGCTTTCAAATATATCACACAAAATGATGGGTGGTTGAAAATTTTATAATCCAGTGGTTCCAAAATGAACCTGCCTCTTTCATCAGTTTTTTTCAGAATTTGTTGCTTGCTATGATAATCAACGTTAATTTTGTGAAAAATTTTAAAATCATGTTTTTTCATATTGATGGAATTCAAAGGGTTAATGGTTTATGTTGCTGACAATAAAAACCAGCTTCTGCTTCACTGTGATTTATAAAACCATAATACAAGACACACAATACTTTTCATGCAGACTTTACCTCCTCGATTAAGGTTCAGAATGAAGTTATGTACTCTGGTGGGAAGATATTCAACAAGCTTCCATCTAAAATAAAGGAAGAGAATGGAAACCCTTACCTATTCAACAGAAAAAAAAACCTCATTAACCACCCTTCTACAAATAATCCAAATATTTAGATTCCAGGCTTGAAACATTCTGTTAGATAAATGGTAAGATCAGTGTTCGCCATACTGCTAGAAAATAAGTAACAACATATTATAAATAGGGCTCGGTACCAATATACAAAGAAATATTTCCTTTGGAAAATACAATTTTAGTTGAGTAAATATTAAGATATTAATTAAATAATACCCAATACCTTTGTCTCATGTTAATGTATACCTTGATTCTTTCCATATCCCTGAAGGTTCTCCTTCATGATGGCACATACAGGGATGAATGAGTAAGCTACAGAGACATCATCCAGTTCAAAGGAATCAATTTGAAAATGGCAGCTCAAATGCTTTTAACACCAATGTAGTTACCAGAGCTGTTAATACTAACAGTTTGCTAAATTGCTACACTGTCCAATTGCTCCTTGGAAGTTGCAGTTGTAATTTGCAATTAGCAGAAGAGTCTGCTGAACCCATGAGAGACAAGCAAATAGTGATTTTAGAATGGTTGGCAAATGAAATGCCAGTTTCAAATAAGGACCTCCCTTTATGAGATAGGTGATAGTTGCAGCTGAGTGAAGTGAAAGGAGAGGAGATGTACAGGGGATGTTACAAGAGGGCACTGGCATTAAAATAACCCATTCATGATAGATTCCACATGGGTACAACATAATGCAATACTTCAATGTTAGGTGGACAAGAGAAATTCACTATGTTGGTAGGAAAGCAGGCTGATTCTTATAGATAGTGGCTAGATTTATCAAAAACTAGATTTCTTGTTAGATGATTCAATTGTGATATAATTAATAAGCAAAGCATGGCTCTCATCATTCTTCAATCTTGTCTGGACCCTTTAGCTCCATCTCTATTGGCATTTTCTTCTACAAAGTTTTCAAGCTCACATGTTCATTCCTACATCTAAAACAATTTAAGGCTGCATGAAGTTGTAAAAATGTACAATTCACAGAACCACTGGTCTGTGCTTCAGCAGCAGTAGTTTTGAGAACTGATGGAAGTGATTGAAACATAATACAGCTACTGTGAAATAACAAATCTAACTCAGTTTAAAAACTATCTCAAATACAATTCTTCGGTAGTACCTACTTCTCATCTTTCACCATTGTTTCTGTAACATCTTTTCTCTTGAAGTGGCGCTTATCTCCTTGTGTAACCTTGAGTACTTTCCTCAACCGCCTGATGCGACGAGAACAGTAGCACCTGTGGGTACAGAGAATGAGAATTACTGCAGACATACAGATGAATTACCAGTAAGAGTTATTTACGCACTAATGGCAAAAGACAAAGGCATCTAAAATTAATATTTCTGTTGCCTGTTTTTCCAGAAAATTACATTTCCAACTTTAAAAAAAAAAAAAAAAAAAAAAAAAATAATAATAATAATAATTATGAACTCATGGGAAATCAACACACTCCAGCACTTGCCAATAATATCTTTTCACAGGTTTCAACAAAAGGTTGTTTGGCTGTTATTACTAAGAATGTCTTTTGCTTTAGAGTCTGTTCAGCAACTAGCATGTCAATACTTCAGCATCTGTGATGGGTATTCGAATAATATTGGGCACCCAGTCTGCTGCTACTCTCTCTTCCTCGGTGCTCTGTGCATGCATCCTCCCTCATTGAAACAGCAATGGATGTGTTTTCATATGGCATTTGTGTCACCTCGTCTACAATCATCTCTTTCAAAAACAATAATACAACTTACTTTCAGACCATCCCTTGTATGTGTGTGGACCTAACAATGTACATGTCATAACTTATTCTAATTTCCCCTGATTTCATCTATAATTTCCATTTGTTCCTTCCTACCAAATGTTTCCATTATTACCTTTCCAGATTTCCATCTTTAATTATCCACTACCTTTTCAACTTTGTGATTTCTTTCATTGTCTGATTTTCCCCCTCCACTAATTGCTTCTTAATTACATTTTCTCTTTTGTTGCTCATATTTGTACCTCTAAATGTTTCTTGTTTTAGTTTGTCCTCCCCTTATATCTAAGAGTGGCTTCCCACAGGGCCACTTTGCAGCGATCCTAAGTGGTTTGCAATCAGCTCTTCCGCTGATCTCTGTGGCGCTGCTATCACACATTAGTGGCATTGCAAAGACACATTAGTGGCACTGCAAGCTCTGCTCACTTTGTGTAAAATACTAAACAATAAGTGGAGGATATTTCATTAAATTTTCAACAAGATTTGGCAGAAACTTCAGTAGAAACTTGCTGCCTTCTGCATAACTTCAACAGGTAAAGAGATGGATCTATGTTTGAGGACACACTTTCTGTTACTGCACTCTCTTCCTGTAAACGCTACGAAATGCAGGAGTAATGTGCAGCTAAGATGTTTGCTTGAACTACAACTTTGCATGAGCTGAATTTGTGAGGTATTTTAGTTACTACAGTACTTTCTATATGACTTATTTGGTGGAAATAAATGTTACTTTTCTTAACAACTTACTTTTTTTCTGTTGTGACTGCGTCAGTGAAATTTGTTTGGAATGTCTCTCTGTTGGACTACCACGCATTCTTCTTTGCAGTCTTTTTGCTGCACTTGTCATGTTTCAGAGTCCATATGGCAGACCACTTTTCAATCTCAATGACAAAATCTTCTGTATTGATGTATCCTCCCACATCCAACACCATTGTCTAGGACAGTGCACAACCAACCACTTCCACTTTCCAGCAGCTACTGTGCTAGGAACGAAGAGTTCCACAACTCGTGTGCTGGCAGTGCTGCGCTTGTGTGTTTGAAATAGTGATGGCGTTGTGATGCAGTCTGAATGCTACGGATACCGTAATCATCCTTGCATAGTTATAAGTGAGCCACCTTTTGCAGGTGCCACTCACGGTAAAGCAGACCGCCAAGACGGCCAGCAGCACAACTGTTCAGTGGCTGTGGCTACATATGAAACCACTCTTATAACTGCAGCATTCACCAGCGGTAGCACTGCTACAAAGCACCACTAAGTGGCTACATCTGACGAGGCCTAAAGTCTTTAAACATCCTCTTGGACATTAGTAACTTATCAGGTTTTCTAAATCTCATTGGCTGCTACATTTTCATTGTCAATTTCTATATCATACTGTCCTAATTATCTTCATTGATTTTTGTTTCAGCATGGTTCCTACAAAATGGTCACTCCAATAACACTTCCTGCTGTGCAGTCACAGGAATAGCTGCTTCAATTAAAGTCGAATGGTGTCTGACATTATCAACAGCTTTCTCAGCGAAGCAATCCTAGACAGTCTTGGCTAGAAGGTGACACTGTACTCAGTGCACCTACACTCATAAACAGAATTATTAGTTTCAAATACTAGGAAGTATGTCTGTTGTACGAGGGCAGTTCAATAAGTAATGCAACACATTTTTTTTCTCGGCCAATTTTGGTTGAAAAAACCGGAAATTTCTTGTGGAATATTTTCAAACATTCCCGCTTCGTCTCGTATAGTTTCATTGACTTCCGACAGGTGGCAGCGCTGTACGGAGCTGTTAAAATGGCGTCTGTAATGGATATGCGTTGCAAACAACGGGCAGTGATCGAGTTTCTTTTGGCGGAAAACCAGAGCATCTCAGATATTCATAGGCGCTTGCAGAATGTCTACGGTGATCTGGCAGTGGACAAAAGCACGGTGAGTCGTTGGGCAAAGTGTGTGTCATCATCGCCGCAAGGTCAAGCAAGACTGTCTGATCTCCCGCGTGCGGGCCGGCCGTGCACAGCTGTGACTCCTGCAATGGCGGAGCGTGCGAACAACTCAGTGCTCAACTTGACATATCTGTTGGTAGTGCTGTCACAATTGTTCACCAGTTGGGATATTCAAAGGTTTGTTCCCGCTGGGTCCCTCGTTGTCTAACCGAACATCATAAAGAGCAAAGGAGAACCATCTGTGCGGAATTGCTTGCTCGTCATGTGGCTGAGGGTGACAATTTATTGTCAAAGATTGTTACAGGCGATGAAACATGGGTTCATCACTTCGAACCTGAAACAAAACGGCAATCAATGGAGTGGCGCCACACCCACTCCCCTACCAAGAAAAAGTTTAAAGCCATACCCTCAGCCGGTAAAGTCATGGTTACAGTCCTCTGGGACGCTGAAGGGGTTATTCTGTTCGATGTCCTTCCCCATGGTCAAACGATCAACTCTGAAGTGTATTGTGCTACTCTTCAGAAATTGAAGAAACGACTTCAGCGTGTTCGTAGGCACAAAAATCTGAACGAACTTCTCCTTCTTCATGACAACGCAAGACCTCACACAAGTCTTCGCACCCGAGAGGAGCTCACAAAAATTCAGTGGACTGTTCTTCCTCATGCACCCTACAGCCCCGATCTCGCACCGTCGGATTTCCATATGTTTGACCCAATGAAGGACGCAATCCGTGGGAGGCACTACGCGGATGATGAAGAAGTTATTGATGCAATACGACGTTGGCTCCGACATCGACCAGTGGAATGGTACCGTGCAGGCATACAGACCCTCATTTCAAGGTGGCGTAAGGCCGTAGCATTGAATGGAGATTACGTTGAAAAACAGTGTTGTGTAGCTAAAAGATTGGGGAATAACCTGGTGTATTTCAATGCTGAATAAAATAACCCCTGTTTCAGAAAAAAAAAAAAGTTGCATTACTTATTGAACTGCCCTCGTACATAATCACAATCATATGACAACATTAACTTGGAAACAAGATGGCTACAACAATGTCAGCGCACAATACAAAGCTACCATTGGTAGTGAACAGAAACATGTGATATCAGCCCGAAGTTACACAGTCTTCCGACTTCAGTTAAAACAGCTATTCCGACCAGTCACCAGACTGAGGGTCTTCTAAGGATGAACAATTTATACTTCACCCTTCAATTCTTTTATTTTCCACAAAACCATTTCCCATTCTTCCTTGCCAGATAATGGTACCTCCGATTCTGAAAGCTGGTACTTCTGTTGTATTTTGCTAGGGTAAGTCATTTCTATTTTTACTGACTGTGTTGAATTACATTCATAGGTTGCCTATCACTCACAGACAATGTAAGTGTCTGTGCCCATCCTCTACTGACTCAATCACTCAAAAACTCTCATTTCTTTTTACTAAATTTTGTTCTCTCATTAAGAACCATTTTCTCTGATTTATCAACCACCTTCTCAAAATGTGAATTATATTAGGCCAAAAAAGCCAATTTGGTACATTTTATGCTCTATATGTATACAGTCGTTTGCAAATTACTTGAGACAAGTTCGCATTTTTAAGGGGAACTGAAGCTGTTTAGCTGTAACCACTTTCATCCATCCAATTATTGGGCTCTCGGCGGATTATTGTTGCCTTGGCTATGAACAACTGTAGGTCCCCTTCAGTTTAGTTGAGTGCATGTACATGTAGCAACAGTGTGTATTGTTATCTGTGTGTTAACAAGAAAACTTTGTGTTTCCATTAAAATGACCACATTCACCTAAGAAGCAGACAAAAAATAGTTGCTCTTCATGAACAAACATCTATGACTATAAGAGACACTGCCTCTGTTGTTGGTCTAGGAAAGTCTAGTGTTTCAAGACTTACTGGGACATATAGTGAGACTGTTTCATTGTCTCCATAACGAAAAGGCAGATTTGGATGAAAACAAAAAATCACCCCAAGAACTCACAAAACTCTACTTAGAAACAGAAGATTTCATCCTCATAAGACAAGTAAGGACCTTCAGAGAGATTTATTGGCTACTTGGATTGAAACTGACCCTTCAGCAGTATGTGCAGATCTCTCGATTGTAGGTGGAAGGCACAAAAGCCAAAAGAAGCAGCTGTTAACCCCTGCCATGAAGGAAAACTGTTTGGCATTGGCTGAAATATCTACACCTTGTACTTCCACTGATTGGAAATGTGTAATCATCAGTGATGAGCCACATTTTATTGCTCAAGAATACAGAGCAAGGGTTGTCAGGTGAAGCACCCATGAGGCACAAGATCTGATCATCTTGAACAGACTCTAAAATACACTCACAAAAAATGTTTTGGGGTTTCTTCACTGCAAGTGGCCCTGAGGCACTAGTTACAGTTCACGGCACGATGAATTCAAGCAAATACATGAAAATCCTTTGGCACAGGATTGTACCATTCCTACAGATCTTTGCAGATGGTCAACGAAAATTTCAACATGATCTGGCCCAGTGTCACACTCCTAAAGCAGTCAAGACGTTCATGGAAGAAAACATTAATGTGCTTCAGTGGCCTCGTAAATCACCCGACTTAAATACCACTGAGAATTTGGGGATTATTGTCAAAACGTGTCTTGGTAAAGTGGACTGATCAATAAAGAACACACATTAGTACATGTGGTAAAAGTGTGGTTTCATGGCGATGAACATCTACGAAACATTTGCTCTAACCTGATCGAATCTATGCCACAATGTGTTCAGAAGCTCATTAAAGCAAAAGGAGGACGTATTAGTTATTAATATTCACTAAGCTACTAAATATATTATACATATAGTAATAGAGTTAGTCAGTTAGTTTCATGTTCCATGGATCATTTTGCATGACAGATTGTAATGATGTGGAACGAGTCACTTACATTCACATGTACATAGTTCAAGTTTATCATCGTGTCCTAATTAATTTGTGTACTACTGTGTGATATTTCGCCCTACTTGCTTCCAAAGGTACTGAGATAAACAATGGACAATTCATTTCAGAATAAAAACAGTTTTGGTTGCGAAATTAGTTAATAGCAATGACACACTTCACCCTCTTGGGGCATCATCAGATTGTGTAAAAGTACCTGGATATAAAACTCATATGTCCAAAAGCCATATAAAATGGAAAATAGATGCAGCAGTAACTAGATATGTAATCCAACTGTTGGAAAAACTGTAAATTGCAAGGTGGACCTCCAACACACCAGCTGACTCTGCCACAGTAGTACAAAATAGGGACATGTTTACAAGTAAATGCGGTAGTACAGTAGTATTTGTGTGCAGCTCATACTGAGTTTATTTTGTAAGCGTTGCCCTATTTTGTACTGCTACGGCAGAGTCAGCTGGAGTTTTCAAGGCCCTCCTTGCATTTTATATGTTTTTATGAAGGATGGAGTACATATTCAGTTACTGTTGCATCTATTTTCCATTTTATATGGCTTTATGATGGATTTGTTTCATATCTAGCTACTTTCACACAATCTGATGACACCCCAAAAGGGAGAATCATGTCAATGATATTAAATGATTTCACAACCAAACCCTTTTTATCCTGAAATAATTTGAGACTGGTTGCTGTAGCACCCTGCCACAACTGAATGGAACAATTTTTAGTGATCAGTTCAACTTTTACCGTTTCCACTCCTTCAGTTTTCTCCCAGTATTCTGCGATTTTGCGCAAACCTCTGGAAATGAAATCCTTTCTTGGAGACACACTTCCTATAATTCTCCGTCTTCATGTTATTTCTGTAGTTAGGTTTATTTATATCACTCATAACTACTACAGTCTTAAAGAGCCTAAGCCCAATTACCAATATAAATTCTTCTATAAATGAGCTACTGATGAAAAAGTACAGGTTTTTCACAGTAGTAACCATATCAATAATTACTCCTGTACTACGTGATTGACTTACAATCTATTTTGTCTTATGTGGTCCTCACATGCTCCACATTACACTATTGTGTCAATTGGTACTTGCCAATGTGGAACTCATATGTACTGTGAGTGAGATGCTTGCCTTGCAAAACACAAGAACAAATTATGCAGAATGGGTGAAACAAGTCCGAGAAGCTTTCTGTGAGCATTTCAGTGGATTAGAGGTTTTTCATTGCAGCATTTGTTAGTCAAGAACAACAAATGGTTCAAATGACTCTGAGCACTATGGGACTTAACATCTGAGGTCATCAGTCCCCTAGAACTTAGAACTACTTAAGGGGATCACGCTGTGGTTCAGGTTGAAAAAAATCGATTTTCAGTTTTCCTCAAATTTCAATAGATTAAGGTTCTAATTAAGTACTCTGAAAAGGATTTTTCTGAAAAAAAAAAAAAAAAAAAAAATTTTTTTTTAGCATTTAAAGAGCATTTTCCTACCATGTGTGTTTATGTGCCGCACCCACTTTTCTGCATATATTTTAGATCTTTATATCCCCTACATTGCACGTTAGGGACTTTTTTTTTTTTTTACTCCTGAGTGTGTTGGCTATCCTTATAATGTAACGGTCAGTATTCTTTTGTTTCTGCTGTTTGTAAACAACATGCTTTCAAACATGTGGTTAGTTTTGTTAAAGTGTGATATGCGAGTAGTTGTTATAGAAAACTTGCAGGTATGCTATGAGCAGTCCTCTACTGATGATAAGCCATGCCATGGATTGGTTCCATCAGGAGAAAATTTGTGGTGCAAATACAATAGGGCTCAAGCAACTGGAGAATCTTATTCTCACCAGCATTCTCTTCCTGCTGCTGTTATTACAGCAATTAAACCTATTTTCAGAGACTTGGCTCATCCTGACATTGTAAGGAAATGTCTGCATGGGCAGACACAGAACCCAAATGAATGTTTCAACAGCATAATTTGGAACCATAATCCTAAAACTGTATTTGTAGGCATGTATACAATGAAACTAGGAGTTCATGATGCTGTTATTACATTCAGTTGTGGTAACATTGGTAAGTATTGGGTACTGAAAAAGCTGGGAATTAATCCTGTTGAAAATATGATCACTGGGCTGCAACATTGTGATAAAATGAGGATAGCCGATGCAAACAGGTATACATTTAAATGGCCTAGAAAGCAAGACAAACATCCAGGAAGGTGAAAAAGGAGCTAGAAGACCTGCTAGAGGCCAAAGAAGGGCCAACACATGCAGCAGGACCATTTTAATTAACTGTAAGTAACAAATTTCAAAAGTTTTCCTTTAAAGTCAATTTCCCGCAAACTAAAATTTTCAGTACATATGCCCCATTATATCAGAAACTATCACAGAAAAATGAATGAAATTTTCAGAGACCCTGCATAACACAAAAAGCCACCTCTGGTACTACATTCATTAATATTCCTCCATTAGGAATTTCACAAAAAAATATTTTCTGCAGAAAACACTTAATATTTTTTGTTAATAAATTAAAAAAAGTATTTCTTAAAAACTATAAAATGGATAAAGTAGATTTTAGTACAGTTGACTCTATTAGCATCATGTAACATACAGTAAAAATATTAAGGTCCTGCATCAAATAGTTTTTTTTCGGAAATGAGTCAAATACTTGCCTAAATTAACATGGGTTAGACGGGCAGGGTGTGGTCCCCTTAAACCTAACTAACCTAAGGACATCACACACATCCATGCTTGAGGCAGGATTCAAACCTGCGACCATAGCAGTTGCGCAGTTCTGGACTGAAGCGCCTAGAACCGCTCAGCCACCGCGGCTGGCAAAGAACAACATCTAATTACAAATCTATAACAAGAAAATTGCATAATTTGTCTTGTAAATGTGCTGTTCTAAGTATTTCTCTACAGTAAGTTTTGTTGCAAATGAAAGAAAGCAATTTTGGTGAGTGAAACCTTCCACGAAGTTACATGTGTACTGAGACAACTTCTGCACAAAAATTAGTATGTATGATCACTGGGCATCTGATATGATCTTATTTATCAATCCTGAGAACTGTTACAAGAAAAATAAACATTACTGCTTACTGTCATGACACTGTGATCTTCAGTTTCCTCTGTTATTGTGGACAACAATGTATATGACATATCCTGATCCATCATCAATTTCATTTATTTTATGTTACACATGGTGCTAAGATATACATCTTCCAGCCCATTTTCTGATCTTTTGGCATTTATCATTTTCAGTTATTCAAAATAATTAATTTGGAGCTAGTTGAATTTCTCTTGGTCTCAGCAGGAACTGACTTGTACTGTGCAATACTACTCTTATATAGCACAATATACTGTGCAATATAATGAATGAACATCAATGTGTTTAAAGCTGTGCAGTCTTCAATAGACTATGCAGTCTGTCAATACCAAAAGTTGTCACAGTTCATAAACAGTGTCTTGTAAGTTTTCAGTCAGCATAATTGTTTTACTGCAGAGACACAGTGCTGAAATAGATAGAAAACAGCACATGTACATAATAAATTCCAAGGAAGGGGCCCCCATGCACTGAAATAATCGCAGAAGGCCTCTCAGTCGTTTTTGCTCCTCCTGCTTATATTCAACCAACAAGCAACTCAATCACTGTTGCACAAGACTGATCACTGACATGTTCCCAAGAAGGCAATGTTCTAATTTGCATGTCAGGGCATAAATATTGCACAATAATATAATGCTGATCTTGGCATTGCACTTTCGCATTATACTGACACAATATTGAGAATGAGGAAGTGAAAGGTAAATGGATACAACACTTACCTATATCTTTGATAATCACCATGACGTAAACCATGTTGCTGCTGAGAATCTTTGATGATTTTCAGTACTGTGTTGAGTTAAGATTTTTACTAACAATTTCAGATAAAAATTGTAGTTGAACAATTCTACATATTTTTCCTTAAAACTATTCCCATTAAAAAGATAAAAAAAGTTCAAATAATGTAATCATCTGATACCATAACTCTGTGAGGTACAATTAAGAGCAAGTAGCATACTTATCTGCCAAATGACTACACTCTAACCAGCAAAGAGAATAGTTCTTCTTTGTGTAGCTTTGTATTGTTGGGTATTTGGAATTTTGTAACGAATCTGCTAACGTCTTGGTTTTTATAATGATTGTGTAAACAGTTACCAATTGTGAGGTCTCACTGCCAAAAGTACAATGTCCCACCCACACGGTGCATGGGTTCTGAGACACAAATCAAAAGAACTGAGAGAACACAAGTGAGAGTAGAAAAATAATAATAATTATTATTATTATTACAAGGTGTACAACTTTGCTTCCGCCATTTTTCCCCAACATTTGAGGCTTTAATGAAACATATTGGTTACACATGTATCATTCAAAGTATTTTCCATCGCTGGCCACTACTTTCTCCCATCTTTCGGGCAGTGTACGAATCATGTGTCACAAAAATTGTTCATCTTTTGAAACAATCCACAAATCGATCCAATTTGTGACTTCTTCATGAGATCGGAACTGTTGGTCAGCCAGGCCATGCACCATTGATCAAACAGGTGATAGTCAGAGGGAGCAATGTCTGGAGAATACGGCGGGAGCTGTAGGACTTCCCATTTTAACGTTTCCAAATACGTTTTGACCTCTTTTGCAATGTGGGATCGAGCGTTGTCATGCTGCAAAATCACTTTATCATGCCTCTCGCTGTATTGCGGCCATTTGCCTTTTAATACTCTGATCAAACGCATTAATTGCATTTGATAATGAGCACCTGTGATTGTTTCACTTGGTTTTAACACCTCATAGCATGTGACGCCGAGCTGGTCCCACCAAATGCAGAGCACGATCTTGGAGCTGTGAATATTCAGTTTCGTCGTCGATGTGGAAGCATGGCCGGGATATCCTCATGATTTTTTGCGTTTAGGGTTATCGTAATAAACCCATTTTTCCTCCCCAGTCACAATGCAATGCAGAAATCCCTTCCATTTTTGCCTCTGAATCAACTGTTCACAAACACACAAACGCTGTTCAATGTCTCTTGGTTTCAGCTCACACGGGACCCAACTTCCTATTTCTGAATCATGCCCATAGCCTTGAGACGTTTTGAAATGGCTTGCTGTGTCACTCCCACTAATCGTGCCAATTCTTCTCTGAGTCTTCACTCAGCAATGTCTCCAATCTTAGAAAACATTCTCTCTTCCGCCACTAAGCCAGTCTACGACATTACTTCTTGAAGCATCTAAACCACTTTCTTTCACTAACAGCATCCTTACCATACATACTTGAGAGCACTAGATGAGAATCAGCCGCTGTTTTCTTCATATTGAAACAAAACAATAACACCTCCTGCAAATGACGAGAATTATGCTTGTAAACTGACATTTCCTATCAAGAACAACTTTATGATGCAGACACAAATCGACTAATGTTTAAATGAGGTTATGCTGACTGAGGTCCAAGCTAACTGCCTGACGTCAGCGATCTGTTTCTTTCGACCGCTACTTACCGTTGTCACCACCTATCAGTAAATGGCAGAAGCAAAGTTGTACATCTTGTATTATTGTTGTTGTTGTTATTATACCCAACTTGTGTACACTGACTCCTCATTAAACACTTTAACCATTCACAATAAAAATAAGTCTTGAGGTTAGTTTCGAGGTACGAATTCCATGGAGAAAGTTTACGTTTGCACTAAGACGATACTAGACTACTCTATGCCGTAGCTAAACTACTCAATTAGAACTCCGTAAGCACTGGGTAAGAATTCACATGAATTCGTCTGGTGTCGAACTGGCTGAGCTATCACCAGTAGGTCACTTTATCCTTGTGATCCATGGCACCAGTGACGTTTCTGCTCAGATTGCATGGAACTTGTGCCGCTAATGATTGGGTGGAATCAGTCGCTACCACTGCCACTTTCACACAATCAGGGAAGCTCTAGTACCAACTCCTGAGCCTCGAATGATTGCCTCCTGTGTGATATTGACTGATTACAATACCACAAGTTGAAATGTTGTCACTGTCACAGCATCGAAAGGCTTAGTTCCTTCTTTCTCTGTTCACACTTATGTGATTGTCAAACACACATTTAGAATTTGCTGATTCAGAAAAAACTTCTGGCAATGTTGAATGAAAAACATTCTTTGCACCTCTGAAGTTATCAAAGGTAAAATACAGTGAGTGATAGGTTATTTACAACTTGTACAAAAAACAGACAGTAATTCTAAGAGTTGAAGAACATGAACAGGAACCAGTAATTAAGATGGGAGTAGGACAGCTGCAGCATCCACCCCCCCTCCCCCCCCCCCATGTTAATCTGTAGATAGAGCATGCACTAAAGGAAGCTGAGGGGAAATTTTGAACAGGGATTATAATTTAAGTAGAACAAATGAAAATTTGAAAACCTGTTTATATATATCAAGAATTGTACGAAATGGGTCTTTTCTACTACATCACCAATAATGTAGTTTTAACTACACACATAATCCAACAAAATTTCTCTCACTTTTCTTAAGTGTTGCTCAAACTGGTAACATCTGAAAGTCTGATTTGATTATATCAAATCAGTGAAACTTGCTAAGAACTTTTATCACTAAAAATATTCTATTTTGTATGCTCATTAAAAAAATTATTTCCAGATGATTTAAGTGTCACTGTGAAAGATGTGTAATGTTAGAAAAATGATTTAGCATGAAGGATAATAGGCAAGCCCATGGCTTACAAGAAATAAGACTGCAGTCATTGCATGTGATCAAATGGGACACCTCCATAGTATTTTAAAAGGTTTCACTTCAATTTAATTTTAATTGAAGGAGGAACTCTCTTTCAGAGGCCATAAAATGGTTTAAGCGTAAATAAAATTTCAGTAAAATGAAGTAATAGAAATATTATTTGGTATTGGGTAAACATATAAAAGTAGATGTGGGACAGAATGGGACGTACACAATCCAGCAATCGTAATGCATTACAAAAATTCTTTTAAAATTACACCCAATTAGATTCTGAAATTGTTCTGTGTGTCAGAAGCAGAGTCAGTAGTTCAAACTGTATAACTAATTTCTTCATTTCCATCTGTTATTTCTTCAATTGATGGACTGGGACAATCATTGTGACTGAATGGGCCTAGTACAAAACTATTTCATTTTAACCCATAGAAAATACGGGATGGAATAACTGTGGCCAAGAGACTGCTAGACCACCCAGCTACTGCACATGTCACGCAAGAAAATGTGCTTGTGACAGTTTCACACCCTGTGCCTTCTATATTATTCCCAACAACACTGGATTTTTGATTTGTGGAGATGAGAACTCTCCCTGCAACGTATGTTTCATTCCCATAACATCCCTGGCCTCAAACTTCACCAACCTCTGTTCTTGACCTGTCTTTCCCCTTCTCTGCTCCCACTCCAACCCCAAATATGCTTTCTATCTCACCACCACACCTGTAGTCCTTCCCCCATCTCTAATTCTCTGCTCTCACCTTTGATCCCCCCCCCCCCCCCTCAATTGGCACAGCCTACTGATGCTGCACCTGGCAGGTGACTATCCTGTCCCCACCAAGCCCTTGCATGCATCCACAGGCAGCACTAGCATATTCCACCCACCCCAAGTCACAGCCTATCATCTGGATCCTTCCTACCACCACCAGCTTTTCTGAATTGCACAGGAGGTAACTCTCCCTGCAATACATCCTAACTTCACATAGCCCCCATGGCCTCAACCTTCATTAGTCACTGTCCTTCCCCCACCTACCCCTTTCCCTGTTCCCGCTCAATGCTACACAGCCTTCTATTCCACAATGCACCCACAGTCTTTGTACTTCTTTACTTCTCGGACAGTGGTCATGTGTGTGTGAGATGTACTTGTGAGACTGCATGTGTATGCTGTTTACTTCACGAGAAGGCCTTTTGGCCAAAAGGTCACTTGTTTAGCAGCTTTTTGGTAGAGCCTGTCTCTGACTTAACATCTCTGACCCAGCCAGGAACTGAACCCGGGCCCCTTGCATGACATTCTGCCAGACTGACCACTTGGCTATCAAGCCAGACACCACTGAAAACCTGTCTTCTAAAACTGCTGTTAAACAGCTTGGTTTATTATTAGCAGATGTCTAGGTTTGCATCCACAGTTACAAAGACATTATGCATTTTATACACAGTTGGCAACTTTGACTCTACTGCAAAAAATTTGCATATAACAATCAAGGAGTAAAAAATATTTCTCCATTGGTATGATTTCACTTTCGGTGGAATGGCACATCGAATCACGACTGCTTCAAAACATGGTACAAAAAGAAACTCAAAATGTTGTTCTCTCAAGATCATCTGGTACACAATGAAGAAGATCATATAACATTAACAGTACTGAAGATGAAAGAACTTTTTCTGTATGTATCATTTTGTTAACACTTGGAGAAACTGAGTTCTGCTGTCTTCAATAGATGAAAAATCTCCAGTAACAATGAGATCACAGAAGCTTGTTTACTTTGCTTATTTTCACTCTATTATGGCCATTGTTGCACACTTACAAAATATTATTAGGTCATGATAGGATGATTAGAATGATGTTCAGCTGGCTCAGGAACTTTGTGAAGACCACAATTCAGGTCTTTGCCGTTAGAATGAATCATACACTAACATTTCACAGAAGGCAGATCACAGGAGGGGTTATGTTAAGGCATTGGCACATTTTTCAATAATGGAGATACTTGCCGTGTACACTCTTTCATGAGATCTGTGTTTAACAATATTGTACACTCACACAATAGGGAACTGCATAATTATCGAAGTGAGCACTAGTCTAAAGAGAAGGGCAGCACAAATCGTCATAGGTTTGTTTAATCCGTGGCAGAAGATATTGAAGGAACTGAAATGGCAGACTCTTGAAGACAGATGTAAACTATCCTAAGACAATCTTATTAATGAAGTTTCAAGAACCAGCTTTAAATGATTACTCTTGGGATATACTGCACAACCCCCCCCCCCCCCCCTACATATTGTTCACACAGGGATTGTGAGGATAAGGTTAGAATAATTACTGCACGTACAGAGGCATCCAAACAATTATTCCCCCCTTGCACCATAACTAAATGGAACAGGAAGAAATTGCACAGGTTCCTTTTCCAAGACACTAACACAACAGAAGCTCTTAATGAAACTATAGAGTGTCATATACAATTTTAAAGGCTTTTTTGTAACATACTCTTCCCATACGGCACAGGAATTTATCAGAGTACTTTAGAGCCTTTCACTGTATGGAGTTGCATATTTGTGTAAACTACAACCAAACTACCACCAATTGCTTTTTATGGGGGGGGGGGGGGGGGGGGGGGGGTGTCTATCCTTTACCAGCAATCTGTACATAATGTATAGAGTGAATTGCTCCATCCACTCATTTTATGACCAAGCAGTTTTGGCTCATATAATCTCACACAACCAGAAAAGAAATAAAATATGAATCAATCACCAATCGCAGTGGAATACAACACAGTTATTTATTTACTGGGAAAATGTAGAACAATTACACTGGCATGCTCACTGGAGAGTAAATTCCTAGTCCACACCTGTTTGGCCACGATAAGTTGACCCTCTGCATGGTGGCTGTCAGGAGAGGCAGGAAGAGCGCATTGCCCCCACATTAGGACTGCAAGGGGAGAGGAGCAGTGATGGGAAGGCAGCGCCAACTCCTTCCCGCAATGCTAGCACAATTATCCATATTCTGTGCTTGTATTAAAGCAAAGGAAATGTTGGCAGTGAATATTTTCCATCTAGTGCCGATTTTCTCCACTACTGGCAGAACAGTAAAAAGGGAAAACTTATCCTGGCCAAATAGTACCCATGCTTTTGTACAATGATAGCCATGTTCCTGTCCACCTTGCTAACTAAGCACTTTACACTGACAGAAGACAATAAGCAACAATGCACATCTTACTTAACTGGGATAAAATGGCTAGGACAACCACATAAACAACCTCACATCCTCCTCAAAACATCAGCTTAATCTGAAAGTGGCATCATGGGGCATTGTCATCTGAAAGTACACCTCAACAGCAAGGTGCTGTAGACCAACAAACACACTCACATGAAATTTTTACCACTTTATAATAGGAGACAATGGTAGACTTAATAGGGGGCATCTACATCTATAATCGGTAAACCACTGTAAAGTGCATGGCAGAGGGCACATCCCTTTGTGCCAGTTATAAGAGTTTTATCTTGTTCCGTTTATACACAAATAATGATTGTTTTAATACTTCTGTGGGTGTTGTAATTAAACTAATCTTGTCCTCACAATTCTTACTCATGTGATAGGCAGAGGGTGGTAATATATTCCCAGAGTCACCATGTAAAGCTGGTTTTTGTACTTTGTCTGATGTAAATATCTATCACACATTTGTGCCTCCACATCTACCACTAGTGTCTACTATTGGAAACATTGTTTTTATAATTTGCTCATACACAAAGACTTTCCTGTAACAATATGGAGAGAGACTAATCATAATACACTTTGAGTGTGTTGAATGTACCAATACTAGTACTCTGCTTTGACCAATGACATTCTAATGTTGTTATCATACACGTCCAAACTTCTCTCTCTCTCTCTCTCTCTTCTCCCCCCCCCCCCCCGCCCCCCCACGTTTTTACGTAAGTTTGTGACAAATTAGTTATGCGTGGTGAGGCCAACAAATGTTAATATGAAATTTAGTTGTGATGACATGCTGATCTGCATTGTAGCCTGAGGAATAGAGTAAGCTGACATATGATAGGCTGGTTGGAAGTTGGATAAATCAATGAATGTGATATACATACACTTTAACATGGTACCATATGCAAACATTGTATGGTTGATTGGTTTGTTGGAGGGAAGGGAGCAAACAGCATGGTCATTGGCCCCATCAGATTAGGGAAGGATGGGGAACAAAGCGGCCTGTGCCCTTTCAAGGGAACCATCCCAGCATTTGCCTGAAGTGATTTATGGAACTCAGGGAAAACCTAAATCAGGATGGTCGGATGCGGGTTTGAATCACTGTCCTCCCAAATGCGAGTCCAGTGTGATAACCACTGTGCGACTTCACTCGGTAACATTGTATGTTGATGAGTCAGGTTCGTACATCATCATGACGATATAATAGGTCAGAGCACAAATTTTGTGACAGAAGGTTCAGCATCTTCAAGTTTACTTCTTTTAGTCTTTGAGTGTCTATTGGTGGTTTCCTTTTTCGCAAATGCCCAGCTGACAGAGAGAAACTTATCTGACTGATTGGATCGTATGTTCTGTAACTCCAGGAACAAATTCTGTACACACTGGATGAAGGGGTCGTGAACATAAAATGAGAATATAAATCTTGCCTTCGTTCTTCCTTGTTTGCTATTTCCGACCTCATTCACAGTGTCAAAACTCATGAATCCTTGATAACAATCCGAATGACAAACACCACCAGACATACAAGACGTGGATTTTCCACTCTGGGAGGCAGAAACAGTTACTTGTATTAATATCTGTTAATAGCGTTTGATTGTTTAGGGCGTTTCATATTCCACTACACTAGCCAAATATATGTTCAGTGTTAAGCACTCATATCAGGATATACTTTAAAAAAAATCGACAATGCCCGATAGAAATACGTAACAACACAAGTACATGAACGTATCTGTTTTCTGTTCTCCAATGCATGCAGTTATTAACGTTGACACTTACATGTTTACATGGGGCAGAAGAGGTTATGGATCCATATGGCATACGTAAACATAAACAAAGGAAAACCATCTACATGACGACATTTTTAAGGATACTTTCCAGGGTAAATAACTTGCCGTCTCCATCAATATTACTCTCAACAATTTCATCTGGCAAATCTGTTTTATTTTCAGATACTTCCTCTTCTTGAGCCACCATCGTCGTCACCATGTCAAAGTTCTTCCCATACCATAATACTACTTCTCGCTCCCAGTCATTACTGAAGCTCTTTGGCGCTATTCTCATGTAGAAATAATCAGCGACATTAATTTTCGTCACTATGCTCTAGAAAGTTACAATATATATATATATATATATATATATATATATATATATATTTACGAGGTCCACCTTAAACTAATGTAGTTGTTCCAGTGTCTATTAGGATCGGATAAATATTAGTACTAACGGGCAGATGACTGTGAATACATTGCTGAATATCTCATGCGTCCTAATGACACAGTTTCAATCTACTACTAGTCTGTAGGTCTAGATAAGAAATTTCAGCAAGAAGTGGGTTCGCCTCCAAAAGAATATTTCAGTGTAAATTCAGGACATTAACTCGTAATAGCGGGAATTCGTCATTGGTCTTGTGTCTTCATGGCAAAAGACCCCTAGGATATCGTAAAGTTAAAATTTATTAAAAACAAAAAAGGAAACACCGATCGTCCATAAGCGTTGGCAAAGCCGGTAATTATGAATGCGCAGTAAGGCGCAGATAAATGAAAAAAAAAGTTATTCATTTTTCTTTATACATGATTTCGTTTCTCATTCCCTTCCATGTAGAAGTTTCTGTTAAGATGTGCGGCTCGGATTAAGACGTGTTACGAATGTTTTGTGTCGTGTATGTTGCGAAATAAGAGAAAAGATTTGATATCAGTATGAAGTTTTTTTTATTGAAGTGAAGTGATACCAAGTAAGGAGGACTTCCTTATTTTTGACACACACGGGTGTCCTTGAAGTCTGCTGCCTGCATCTACAATTGAAATGTAAGAAAAGAAGTCCGATTAGCCAAAGATCACACAAGCATCACATTTCAAATAATGCAATTGTAATATACTTTAAATTAATTTTTTCCATTCATATATATTTTTATTATGATACAATTGGCGACCTGAGTGTCAGGACTTCAGGGCACTAGTTGGGAGTAGGGTTTGCTAACTATTTTTATAGTAAGAAATTTCTATGACATTGTTATTAGTCATAAAAACTAATTGTCGGGATTTTCTGTTTGCAACTGGGAGCAAGTGACGCAAAAAAGCAAAAATTGAGGAGAAAATAATGGAAAGGAATAAGAATTGGATCCAGGCCACGTAAAATTGTATATAGTAAGCTGCTTTCTTTGCGTATCAAAGGTAGGACAGGAGTAGATGTTACACAGGCTTTGACAACACGTAAACTACAATTATCAAGTGTAATAATTAGCATACGAAATTTTAACATTTTGTGAAATTTTTATTTTTGCATATTCATACAACATGGCAGAAAAATATATGTCCATTATTGATAGCAACGGCGAAAACGCAATCGGCCAAGATGGCGTAGAATTGCGCGGTCGAACAATTGGAGTTCAGGCGCCATGCATGCCTACTGCAGAAAGTTTAAATGGGTCAGATATGAGTGTCACAGGCGTGACAAATGATAGCGACATTCCACAGTACAATAACCTTAACAAAATAATGTTTACATTTAACAAGACAATGTCACGTATCTCCCAAAGCGACATACCGCTCATGAATGAAATACTAGAGAGCGATTCCAATACGAAACAACATGTTACAAACACCACTTGGTGTCAGCACAAACATTAACTTGGAAAGTACAGCTGACAGCAACCACAGTATACAACTGAAGCATTGCTATGGCAGTTATTATCTACATAAACATGATATTTGACTATATGAAACACAATATGAACACCAATTTCCGTGACATAGTCCGCCTCTGTAGCACAGTGGTAGCGTTATCACCTACCACACAAGGGGGCCTCGTTTCGATTCCTGTCAGGGGACTGGGTGTTGTGTGTTTTTCATCATCATTGACAAGCAAATCGCCGAAGTGGCGTCAACTAAAAAGACTTGCAATACTGCGGCCAAACCCTGAAGGGGATATCCTGGCCAATAAATGCCATATGATCATTTCAGTTTTCAGTGATATAAAACAACATACGAATACCAAAATTGATAATTTGACACACAATCAGAACACTGTCACACTAAATACAAGGAAACAAGAACAAAAACAATTATTCAAGGACTTACAAGACACGGTTTCGCAGAAGTTCGATGTCTTAGACAAAAATTTTCGAACTGAACTGGACGAAAAATTGAATGATATGAGAAAACAAGTAAAGCATGAAGTACTTTCTGAAGTTAACAGTAATATTACAGAGCTGAAACAGAAGGTAGATTCATTTAACGACCACAGTGATCCAGTAGAGCAACAGATAAAGAAAATCACAGATGCATATACAAATACAAAAGTCATACAAAACCAGTTGATTTCGACAGTAAAAAAGGTAACCACTGTTGTTAACAAACTAAATAAAGACTATGAAGGTGTACCTCTATCTGTCGACGAGCTTACTGTAAGGGTAGCAACATTAGAAGTTGACTCAGCATGTGCTAAGAAGGAGAGAGGGAAAACCAATGAAAATCTGAGTGATATCATTAGTCAAGCTGAAGCAGGTACGTTAGATAAGGGTAATTTCTTGTTGTATGATCCTTTCTCTCCAACGCAAACGACAGCTTAGTGCCCATGGCGGAATCCATACTCAGACATTTGCCCTGGAAGGAGTTCTCGTGTGTGTCGGTATTCTGCAGGGATTTACAGGGTTAACTCTGCTCTGTCTGCGGTTCGGTCCAACTGCGATGGATGGCGGGTGCAGGCCCGGCAGTGGCACATTACAGAAGGAGAAATAGAGAAGGAGCACGTGTTTCGACAGGAATTTCTTAGGTACTTTTCTTTGGGGATTAGCTTCTCAGACTCTCGCCGGTGTGGCGCGACCCGGCAGGTGATACAAGCCCTTGGGGTGTGCAGCTGGGGCAACCTGCACGGGCGGAATGACAGACAGTGCTTGCTTCACAGTCGAACGATTTTTAACAGCGTAATTATGTTTGATGGGTGCTTCATGAAAGTATTCCTTGCTCAATCGGAAAGAAAAAGCATCACATTTGTTTAAGTACGAGGGTTGGAGCTTAAATAGTGGCAACTATTCAGTCACAACCGATTCAAAAGAGTTATGTTTGCACCTGTTACTGTCCTTCAAAGTAGTCACCAGCATTATGTAGAACCCGTTGCCAGAGATGTGGAAGGCATAGTATACTGTTAGCAGACCCTGTTCTGTTGATGGTGCGAATGGAGCAGTATACTGCCTGTCGAATCTCTGGAACAGTTCCGAAGCGAATGCCATGAAGTGGTTTCTTCATCTTCGGAATCAAATCAAAGTCACAAGGACCTCAATCCAGCGAGTATGGTGGATGGTACAGTACTACCCAGTCCCATCGACCGAACAGAGCAGGCACAGCTTGTGCTTTATGCACCTGTACATTGTCGTGCAGAATGATGAGTGGGTTGTGCAGAAAGTGTCGCCACTTCTTTCGTAAAGCTGGTCGCAGGTGATGCTCTGAAAACGAACAGTAATATTGTGCATTGATGATCTGCTGTGGAGGAACGTGATGCGTTAGGATAACACCATCACAGTCGCACACGAGAATCACCATAACTTTAGACTGTTCCATCACACCATCAACAGAACAGGCTCTGCGAAAGGTGTACTACGGCTTCCACATCGCTGGCAACGAGTTCTACACAACGCTGGTGACTGCTTTCAAGGACTGTAACAGTTGTAAACTTGTAACTCTTTTGTATCTTGTAACTCTTTTGTATCGGTTGTGTATAAATAGTTGCCACTATTTAAGTTCTGACCCGCGTATTCCATATATCATCTTCTATCCCATGAAGTGTTTAAATACACACTATTCCACACAGTGTCTAAATTGTTCAACCAATATTCCATACACTGCAGTCGATTTCCTGCCAACTGCCGAATTCTTTACATACATAAATATACAGTCTCATATCCCATAAAGTGCTTAAATAAACAATATGCCAAATGTTGTCTAAATTGTTTAAATAATATTCCATACACTATAATCGATTTCCCACCAAATTCTTTAAACAGAATATGTCACCCTTGCTGACCAAATATATCTTCATGCCTTTCTTAACATTCCTTGAAGGGCACGTCATCATAGATGCTGTCACGGCCTTATGATCACTGACAGCCTTATGATGACTGGTCTTAGAGAAGTCTGCATGGTGCGCAATCAAAGACAATGATCCTGAGGGTTCTGGTGCAGTGTGCAGCGTTGTTAAATTTAGAATTTAAGTTGGCTATCGGAGATGGTGATCCATGACATTATAAATAACTTCAGAATCCAAGAAGGCGATCCAGGATGGGGATACGAGTGCAACTCCTGCGTTTCCAGTCCAAAAAATTTGTTCCAGTGTCCATAGCGTTGCAATCATCTACCTCCCACCACTCATCCTTAGTGTCCAACTTCATTAGCTATTGCCACATGTGCTCTGTGCACCATAGTGAAAGGTCAATCATAGTCATGAAGCATCATCATAAATCTACCACCTCCAGAAAGAATAAAAACTTACACACATACTTAGATGTAAATACTAACTCATTCCTCTCTCTGTCTCAATGATTATAATTACTATAATTTATTATGTATCTATCTGCATGTGGTTTTCTTTTATTTTTCCTTCACTTCATCAGCTGACAGACACATTATGCAGTGTCTGATACATTTGAGTAGCAGCAGCAGCAGAAATCAAGTGGGCACATGGACATGAACCCTTGAAGCTCCCAACATGCTGAAGTGGAAATCAAGTCAGCATGAAGTACTGTTTCCAAACTTCGAGTTTCCATTCTATATGAGGGGCGTTTGAAAAGTTCGTGCAAAGTCCGAGAGTTGGTACCACCAGCGCGTCCTGAGGTCATGTTTAGTTAGTAGCATCTTTGGAAAGAACGCACACCAAGTTTCAGCCACATTGGTCTATTTCTTTGCGTTTGGCATTCGTGTGAATCAAGGAAGTCGAGTAATTGTCAGAAAATGACGATAAAGAATTTCGTGTGGTGATTAAACATTACTTTATGAAAGGCAAAACGCCTCGGGAGACTAAAGAGAAGCTTGATAAATATTACGGTGACTCTGCACCTTCGATTAGAACAGTTTATGTGTGGTTTCAAAATTTTCGGAGTGGTCATATGGGCACAAGTGATGCTGAACGTTCTAGATGCCCTGTGGAGGTTACGATTCTAGAAATCATTGATAAAATCCATGATATGGTGATGGATGACAGAAGAGTTAAGATGTGTGAGATTGCTAGCGCTGTGGGCATCTCGAATGAACAGGTACATCATATTTTGCAGAAACATTTGGACATGAGAAAGCTATCCGCAAGATGGGTTCCATGATTGCTCATGCTTGACCAAAACCGGAATCATGTGAAGTGTTGCAAGGATGGTTTGCCACTGTTCAGGAAGAATCCGCACGACTTCAAGTGTCGTTTTCTCACTATGGATGAACCATGGATACATTACTATACTCCTGAGACCAAACAAGAATTTAAACAATGGGTTACCAAGGGAGAATCTGCACCAAAAAAGGCGAAGACCATTACTTCGGCCAGAAAGGCTATGGCGAGTGTCCTTTGGGATTCGCAAGGGATATTCCTCATAGACTATATGGAAAAGGTTAAAACTATTACAGGTGCATATTATTCATCGTTATTGGACCGTTTGAAAACCGAGCTGCAAGAAAAACGCCAGCAATTGGACCGCAAAAAAGTCCTTTTCCATCACAACAATACACCAGCACACACCTCAGCAGTTGTGGTCACAAAATTATTGGAAATAGGTTTCCAACTTGTTTCACATCCCCCTATTTTCCACAGTTGGCTCCCTCGGACTACTATTTGTTCCCCTAATTTGAAGAAATGTCAGGTGGGACAAAGATTTTATTCAAACGCGGAGGTGATTGCAGCAACTAATAGCTATTTTGCAGACTTGGACAATTCCTATTATTCAGAAGGGATCAACAAATTAGAACAGGTTTGGACGAAATGTATAAGTCTAAAGGGAGACTATGTCAGAAAATAAAAAAAGGTTTACCCCAAACACGTAAGCAGTTTTTATTTTTGCGTGGATTTTTCCGGCGCCCCTCGTACAATGTCTGCACCAGTCATTGAGTCACCAGTATAGTATAGTGAATCGAGGAAGGATATCTTGTTATTCACTACAGCATACAAACGGAGTGCAAGTGGGAATAAACATGTTGTAGACATGTCATCCTATTGTGGCAAAGACCAGTCATCATGTTTACAGTTTCGGGGTAAGAAAATCAGTGTTAGTTAAAGAATAATATTGCCACCCATCAAAGAGTGTGTGATCAGTGTGATACAGATAGTTGAGAATGAACTGAATTTGAAACAAACTGAATTGAATTTGGACTGAACTGGAAAACCAATGTTAGTTAAAGCATAATAGTGATCCATCAGAAGAGTGTGTGGTCATTGCGATACAGGTAGCTGAGAATCTGTAGTTATGAATCTACTACTGCTATACCTAGTTGGAACAAGTGCCCTTATAACTGCCTATGGTACAAGGCTTAAATCGAATTACTGTGGTTTGCCAAGAACTCATGTTGACGTCTTAGCCATCAAATTCGTCTGATCTGATTGCACCTGGAACAATTACTGTATGTCACGTTTACATCTGTGATTTACAGTTGTTGTGCATAAATATATGATCCCAGATACCTCAGGGGGAAATAGCTGTAAAACTGAGTCTTCAGCATGCTCGATCTTCTGGTAACCAAAAGCCTGCATCTAGAATCTTGTCTGTATCTTAACAGCAGACCTCTCTATCATGGCCATTCTCAACCTTGGTCAGCGAAAGATTTCCAACTCAGGCATGTTGTTGAGGGAATAATATCTGCATTCATCAGAAATGATTTAGAAATCCCAAGGAAATGTTTGATTTCTATGTCTGGCGATTATGAACATTGAGATGTGTAACATTCTCTGTTCACTGTCAAATATATGTGGTCATGACACTCCTGCTACCTGTTACATTAACAGGGTGTTATTGGGTGTAGGGTTCCGAAAACATATATAGATTGTGTAAAAAAAGCATCAAACCGAAATAAAAACTTCTCTGTCACATCTGGTATGCTTCACAACCTTGGGCAGCAAAAATTTTCTGTCACATCTGGTATGCTTCACAACCTTGGGCAGCAAAAAACCCAAGTATGTGGTTGAAGGAGTCACACATGTATTCGTCAGAGATGATTTAAACTCCTGTGGAAACATTTGATATATAGGTAGGAAAGTTAACTCATTGCACACCTGTGACACTTCGAATGGATGTTTAGCTCTACCATCTAACTTCACTCGCAAACCTGTGACACTTCCTACCATTCATTTAGTATGAAACAAGATGTGACTTTCACCAATCAGAGGCGGTATCCTTCCATGGTGCAAGGGTCTTCGACTATTTTTCGTCTTCAGTGGAGCAAACGTTGACTGATTCTCGACCAAATCCTTCTTTGTTTCGTATCACACTCTTCTACTAAAGGACTGGCAACTTTCCTCAAACATGGACGAATTCTGACAAACAGGACTGATACCAGAAACAATTGAATTTCCCCTTGACTTCTTCTCAGCCCTACGCTACAGTCTTCAGTATTCCGTGGGAGCTGCACACGGCCTGAAGTCTCTTTGCTGCTACTTGGGATGACATCACAGGCAGCTGGACTGCTCTCGGCGCCTTACGTATCTCGAAAGGAATACCTCAACAATAATATGACAAGATGATAATCTCCTTAAAAAGAAACACTCTAATGCTCAACTCGTTCCAGTTGTTCATTTGTCTGAACCTATGCAATTTGGATATGAAATTAACATATGTAAGGAACACTTTATATCCCTACATATGCCGCCCCTTACAAATGAACAAGCAGGAAAGAAGTAAAAAAGAAAAACAAACAAACATACACACATAAAATAGAAATACTTTTGCAATATTGTGAAACAATAAATGAAGTCACAAACACCATGGACGACTCATTTATCTGTTTTCATTTGGTCTTCTAAGGCGATATGTCATCCTTAAATTTATTTATTTTAGTTTTTTGTACCTTATAGGAGTTACAAAGCACTGTAGTTGTGGTATGACACGTTTGTACCTTTACAGTCTAAGATGATCAGTCAATGTCTCACTTAAACTACTTCAGTTACATAGTACAGCATTTGTAATAAACCCATTAAACAAATATTAGAACCCAAGTGTCTGAGTTTGTATTTGCATGCAAAGACTCATACAACACTTTTGGGGGTGTCATTGTGAAGCTTAGTTTCCATTATAAAATCCACTATAATGACACCAAAAACCAAATAAAATGTCGTATACAAAAGGGAATAACATGTCATACACAATTTGTGTCATGTGAATGTTAATTTATCAAAATCCATTCCTGATAAAACTCCTCTAAGTCAGAAATAACATTTAGTGAGTTGTAACATGATTATAAGTGGAGGAACTGAAGAAAGGTTTTATTTCTGCTCAGTCATAATGCTAGCAGTATCAATACTAGTATAGACATTATAAATATATTTCATTATAATGTACACCTTTGGTATACTTAACTCACTCTATACATGCAGCAGCATCAGATACCTTTATTGGTTTGGAAACCCTGACAGAGAACAAAAAAATTAATTTTGTTTTTCTTGATGGGTTCATTACCCAACTTAATACCGCATTTCATATTCATATAACGTAATCACCTTCCTCTTGACGCCACTCAGTGAGTGCATATAAAACAAGATACATAATTTTATTAATACCATAATAGTGTTAGCCTTACCCCTACCCCATTGTTCTAAACGATGGGTTACCATTATTATATAAACCCTGCTGAGCACTAACTACATACTATTTCTGAAATATTTAATTTGTTAGAATCTGCCGAATAAGCTTGTTATACAATACAATTTTGGAAAAATAGCTCTTTAATTTCTTATGAATGGTCGTAAATCCTGGGTATTATACATGCCCTTCTCTTTGCTGGTTGTTGGGTCGGTCAATGCATGTGGTATCCTGGTTATCATGAATGGGTCCTCACACAGTGGGTAAAACTTGCCCATTGTCTTTCCACACTTGTCACTTTCCTTGTGACTTTTAACCAAGACTGTATCATCTACTCTGTACGATATAGGGGTGCTTTTTCACGCTTTTCAGCTTCTGTGGCCATCTTCTCTCTAATATTCCTTATTGACATCGACTGGAGGGCTGAGTTTTCTTCTGGCCACTTAACCCATTTCATGTAGGGTTCCCCCTTGACCTATTACCTCTACTGGTGACACCTTGGTGTCTGTGGGTGGCAATTCAGTCAACTCTAATTCCAATTCACTTACTAATTCTGTTCAATTTTAGTCGCATAGTAAGGCCATAACAATTGTCCCAGTGTATGCATAACCTTTTCTGATGGATCACATTGCTATCAATCAAAATGTGGTTTACTTTCTGCCATACCAAAAACTCTTTGAAGTTCTTTGATGTAAACTAGCTTCTATTGTCCATTAACAGGTTCTCAGGTTTACTGACTTGCTTAAAATAGTGATCTCGTTGTTTATTTACTACACTATTGGTTGCAGCTTTTCTTAGAGGGCACAACTTTACCAACTGTGACCAACATTCTAAAATGACCAGGACGTATCCCATTCCTCCCCGATCTCTAGGCATTGAGTGAAAGAAATCCAATTCCACTTGACTCCCAAATTTCTTATGGAATAATAGGATACAGCAATGCATGTACTCCTAAAGTATTTATTTTTACCTTTTGGCAAATCTGATAGGAGTGTAATATTTTCTTAACCAAGATTCATGTTTTTAAAGTACTAGTACTTTTTCATATGCATGATACATATCTTTGGTCCAAAATACCCTAAGTGTATATGCCAATTATGTAATTCTGTGCTGTCTTCATGGATGCATAGCAACCATTAAACTGTTTTATTGTTCTTATGAAACAACATTACTTCCTGTATCTTCCATTTTTTATTCTGATATGAATTCTGTTGTTGTATGCTTTGAATTCGTCTATTTAAACTACTATCTTACAGTTGTAGAGTGGTTAATACATAACTGAGCGTTTGAATACCTTGTTTGTACTTACTAATTTTCAAGAAATATATAGCAAGTGTTCCTCTGTCCTTTACATCCTGTTTGATTGTAAGCCAAAGAGGTAATCTTCATAAGACAGCTGATACTAAGTTGTCTTTTCCTGTTATGTGGCTAAAGAAAATTTTAAATTGAATTTATAAATTTAACTATGTATTATAGTTTCATTGCCTGTCAATAAGTATTTAAACTTTCTGAAAGGCCACACTACAGATAATGTCTCTTTTCCTGTGATGGTATAATTCCTTTCATGGTTTGTAACCATTCTATTGGGGAAAACTATTGGCCTATGCTCTACTGTCTGCTGCACAACATGTTCCTGAAATGTGCAGCATCCCAGACCATAGTGGGATGTATCTGCTGATTGGTGGAATGGTAATGTGGAGTCTCGGTGAAACAGTATAGATGAATTTGCCACACAATTTATATCGTTAAACTCCTCTGTACAATGTCCATCCCAACTCTAAGATGTGTTTACTTTCAATAATTTCAATAAGTGTGCACATTCAGTATTGCTTGTGGAAGAAATTTTCTATAAAATCCTATCATTCCTATATGACTTCAGTTGTCTTCTGTTTGAAGATTCTGGACAAAGTTTAATAACATATAATCTATGTGGCTCTGGTTTTATTCCCAAAAATGTTCCTCATACATATCAAATTGCGAACTTTAATCCTAATTCCTTTTGATCTGAGTCTATTGAAAAAAAAAAAACAGTTAACATTTGTAAGTGTTCATTCCATGTAAATCTCTCTTACAACGGCAAGAGCTGTTTGCAGTGCTGATGTATACAAGACGTACTTGCTGGTTTTGTTCACCTACAAACTGTGATCTTAGAAATATGGAGAGACCGAAATAAAAAAAAACAGCACATTCCACCTCACAGCTTCCATTGTCCTAAGCAAGAGAGTGCCATAAATCTAATATGACAAGGTCTGCTGTAAAGTACCTGTGTTCACCCTCCTTATGATGATATTGTACCTTCTGGCTCACAGGTCCACCTGATGTTAAACTTTAGAAGTACCATTAGCAATCCGTTGGAGATGTTGGATATAATATGTACAACATAAAAACTTATAATTTGTGTGAGACAAGCTAACCTGAATACTAGATCGCATTCTGTTTATGGGAGGGATGATTGAAGTTTAACATATCGTACATTGTATTATTCCCAACTAAAGACTTTCACATTGCTTCTGCTAAGCTTTGTGTAGTGCACTCCCGCCGATTTCACTTCAACATATAGATTAAAGCATTGCCGGATAGTGTTAAATTTTCATCTAATGTGCGTTGTGAGTCCTGCATTGTCGTCTTTTGTGCATACATCGGATTCAACAGCAAAAATTTTAATCTGAATATATACTCAGTGGTCTGACTGAAGGTCTTAGCCATCAAGTAGTAATACTTTAGCGAGGGGAGAACAAGTGTATACTTCCATACGCTAAGTGTTCTCTGTCAAGTAGCTTCGTCTATGTTGAGAGGAAGACGCTGGTAGGATAGCAGTTGGCATTTTGGGGCAGGTAAACATTCAGCCGTGCATCAATTCCAGTGAGAAGGCTTTCCAAAACACATTGACAGGTACTGAGGAAAGTCTGCGAATTTCAGTATCCAGAGTCATGTTATCAGTAAGGACTTGTGATATGATTTCACTGCAACTGATAAGTAGTAGAATATCAGGGTCCTTTTTGGCCCAGATAATGATCTTATCATGCCCAGTGTCATGTTACACATCGAGATACAATTCGCAGACTTGGGCTCGGAGCCATCAGGAACTGATGAAGGTCACTGAGGGGAACCCACTCCTCCACATTTCGTAAACAATTGTCTGAGTTATATTCAAGGTTGTGACATAGCTCGATAGTGATCACATGGTCCTACCCATAAATTATGCAGGTGGACTAAATACGAATTATGTGATGTAAAATTGGTGGGAAATCCCTCATAGCCAGTGGGAACACAAAAACATGGTGGGAAACACAATGGAACAATACGATTTGAGCTCTCCTGCTCCTCACCATCATCATCTTTCATAACAAGCTCAACTGTGTGTGGACCTCTTCATTTGAGGTCTCAGCATCATAAGGGAGAGGTGCAGGTATGTTATAAACAATAGCAAATTATTGACAGCAATTTTCTCTCTCTATGTATGATTCAATTATTGCATGAGGCTAATCAATTGTAATCTATAGTGAAAGGGTTGTAAATATTAACAATGATATAAAAATAAATTATGTTTCATTGACAATAATTTTTTAGTTAACAATCTTTTGAACACCTATTAACAATAATATTTTCTGATTTATTTACACGGCTATTTTAAAGTAAATGGTTTTTTCTTGTAATTTGCTTACATACGTTTTTCTTTTAAACTAATAATGTCATGTACTATTTACAAAAACAAAATGAACTTATAAATACAACGATTCAAATATAATCATTCCAATGATCTCCTTCAATATTTATATTTCTTTCACTTTATTTATACACTCCTGGAAATGGAAAAAAGAACACATTGACACCGGTGTGTCAGACCCACCATACTTGCTCCGGACACTGCGAGAGGGCTGTACAAGCAATGATCACACGCACGGCACAGCGGACACACCAGGAACCGCGGTGTTGGCCGTCGAATGGCGCTAGCTGCGCAGCATTTGTGCACCGCCGCCGTCAGTGTCAGCCAGTTTGCCGTGGCATACGGAGCTCCATCGCAGTCTTTAACACTGGTAGCATGCCGCGACAGCGTGGACGTGAACCGTATGTGCAGTTGACGGACTTTGAGCGAGGGCGTATAGTGGGCATGCGGGAGGCCGGGTGGACGTACCGCCGAATTGCTCAACACGTGGGGCGTGAGGTCTCCACAGTACATCGATGTTGTCGCCAGTGGTCGGCGGAAGGTGCACGTGCCCGTCGACCTGGGACCGGACCGCAGCGACGCACGGATGCACGCCAAGACCGTAGGATCCTACGTAGTGCCATAGGGGACCGCACCGCCACTTCCCAGCAAATTAGGGACACTGTTGCTCCTGGGGTATCGGCGAGGACCATTCGCAACCGTCTCCATGAAGCTGGGCTACAGTCCCGCACACCGTTAGGCCGTCTTCCCCTCACGCCCCAACATCGTGCAGCCCGCCTCCAGTGGTGTCGCGACAGGCGTGAATGGAGGGACGAATGGAGACGTGTCGTCTTCAGCGATGAGAGTCGCTTCTGCCTTGGTGCCAATGATGGTCGTATGCGTGTTTGGCGCCGTGCAGGTGAGCGCCACAATCAGGACTGCATACGACCGAGGCACACAGGGCCAATACCCGGCATCATGGTGTGGGGAGCGATCTCCTACACTGGCCGTACACCACTGGTGATCGTCGAGGGGACACTGAATAGTGCACGGTACATCCAAACCGTCATCGAACCCATCGTTCTACCATTCCTAGACCGGCAAGGGAACTTGCTGTTCCAACAGGACAATGCACGTCCGCATGTATCCCGTGCCACCCAACGTGCTCTAGAAGGTGTAAGTCAACTACCCTGGCCAGCAAGATCTCCGGATCTGTCCCCCATTGAGCATGTTTGGGACTGGATGAAGCGTCGTCTCACGCGGTCTGCACGTCCAGCACGAACGCTGGTCCAACTGAGGCGCCAGGTGGAAATGGCATGGCAAGCCGTTCCACAGGACTACATCCAGCATCTCTACGATCGTCTCCATGGGAGAATAGCAGCCTGCATTGCTGCGAATGGTGGATATACACTGTACTAGTGCCGACATTGTGCATGCTCTGTTGCCTGTGTCTATGTGCCTGTGGTTCTGTCAGTGTGATCATGTGATGTATCTGACCCCAGGAATGTGTCAATAAAGTTTCCCCTTCCTGGGACAATGAATTCACGGTTTTCTTATTTCAATTTCCAGGAGTGTATTAATCATTCCTTTTCTATTTCCAGTATTTGTATTATGAATTTCTTCTTTAAGATTAATAATCTGAGATACTGAAACTAGAATTACTTATTACTACATTTCCGATTATGTTTCTATAAAATCTTTTTGCAATACTTACATTTTACTCAGATTGGTTTTGTCAAATTTTGATAATTAAGTTTTTCATTCTGATTATTCTAATTAATCGATCACCTCTTTCTGATTATTTGATTCACTATGTACAATATATGTGTAGGAAACGAGGACTATCAGCAGAAGGTGAAGGAAAGCCCCCCTGACACACACACACAAACATACACATACACATGCACACACACGCACAGATACATGTATACAATATTTTTACAAGCACACATAGCGTGCAAACAATACATGTGCAGACACAGTTTCTGCACACACACACACACACACACACACAGTTTCTTTAGTGACTGCCAACGGTGCATCGCTCTATTTGTTGATTGAAGGTCGTACAGTACTTCTGTGTCATCTGAAATCTGGCCACAAAGGAGAGGGATGGACCTCTGGAATGTGTTCCATAGCTCATGGAAATAACTGTAAGGCTGCGTGGCGTCTGTTTCTAAAATTATGCACAACGTTTTCGTACATTCTCACTACTATCCAGACGAACTAATGCGCCAAGTTTCAACTTAGTTTGGGCAGATGGTGCAAATGGAGTACCATACGGAATTCGCACAACTATGGAAATAACCATCAGATGTCGGTATTTCCTTGTGGCAGTTATTGTATTTGCACACAGTTCTTGTTCTGTGGGAGTTAATGAGCTACCACTACAGGTAACATAGCAGTTGGTAATGCTGGCCAGAATTCACACAGCTGCATAGCAATTTTGGGTAGTATAGGAAACTCATATCAGCAGATGTAACACATCTCGAACCTTCTCAAACAATATACTTAATAAATTTGGCACTACGGTGAGGAAAAACATTCACTGAGTTTTATCTCATACATAGTACAGAAAACTATGCAGTATATACAGTATACAACATGCTAATATTTTTTTTATAGATTTTGTGTTTACTGAGGCATTTTAATATTGTAGGTGGTGTGAAATGGAAAATAGTTGACTATCTTCTCAAAGTGTACGATATCCCTAATGCTTGATGGTATCATTAGGATGAAAAAGAGCCAGCATTGTATCACAGATTAATCTCATTAAAGTGTGTCTTTTCAACTTATGAATCCAAAAAACTTGTGTAATTTGGCGATACTTAACTTTGTGGCTTTACTAAGTGTAAACAAGTTTTCTCAATTTACACAGATCTATTACACAAAGGCTTTTTTATTTATTTAGTATTTGGCCATTGCCTTCGAAAAATTTTCTACAAACTATTAAGTAAATGAGTTTCATACAGGAAAATTGTGCAATGACATATTTGCACTGCAGACACATGTATGGCAAATTACGTATTTCATAGAGTTGTATTTGGAATGAATACAGGTGTTTACAATATTATACAGGTCAAATACATGCTAGTGGTATTTAAATAAAAGTATAGATTTACTTACATTAGGGCCTACTAGCACTTGTGCATACTACATGAACATATTTCAAGAACACATACTTTTTTGTTTTCAAAGAGCTCAAGTCATTTCATTTTCTATTATGTTAAGTAACACTGAAAAACTTTCTGCCAGATGCACTCATTACCACGTTGAGGTCTTGTTACATACATTTTGAGTGGTCATCTGTTTCATTCATGAAGTAGCCTGCTATATATTTAGACAGTTAACTGTGATGGTTCGAATGGCTCTGAGCACTATGGGACTTAACGACTAAGGTCATCAGTCCCCTAGAACTTAGAACTACTTAAACCTAACTAACCTAAGGACATCACACACATCCATGCCTGAGGTAGGTTTCGAACCTGCGACTGCAGCAGTCTTAACTGTGATGACATTAAATTGTAAAAAGAAAGAAAAAAGTAAAAAGCATGCATGTGACACTGGCAGATGAAGTATATTGGCAAGGTGCATATTATTGCCTCATATATTTAACAAAATGTGTATGCTATCATCATATTTAAGTATAAAAAGGCAAAACATGGAATCGACAAAAGAAGTATTTCTCAGGACAGGAAATTTTGTTATTGAGAAATTTCTGAAAACATGCTGCAAATTCGTATTCCATACATCTATACCATTAATTCAAAATCTCACAATCTGTGTGCCCAAAGAAAAATTAGATCAACAAGAGTAAAAAGTTAGAGTAATGGCATTTGAGGCGTTTAAATACACTCCTGGAAATTGAAATAAGAACACCGTGAATTAATTGTCCCAGGAAGGGGAAACTTTATTGACACATTCCTGGGGTCAGATACATCACATGATCACACTGACAGAACCACAGGCACGTAGACACAGGCAACAGAGCATGCACAATGTCGGCACTAATACAGTGTATATCCACCTTTCGCAGCAATGCAGGCTGCTATTCTCCCATGGAGACGATCGTAGAGATGCTGGATGTAGTCCTGTGGAACGGCTTGCCATGCCATTTCCACCTGGCGCCTCAGTTGGACTAGCGTTCGTGCTGGACGTGCAGACCGCGTGAGACGACGCTTCATCCAGTTCCAAACATGCTCAATGGGGGACAGATCCGGAGATCTTGCTGGCCAGGGTAGTTGACGTACACCTTCTAGAGCACGTTGGGTGGCACGGGATACATGCGGACGTGCATTGTCCTGTTGGAACAGCAAGTTCCCTTGCCGGTCTAGGAATGGTAGAACGATGGGTTCGATGACGGTTTGGATGTACCGTGCACTATTCAGTGTCCCCTCGACGATCACCAGTGGTGTACGGCCAGTGTAGGAGATCGCTCCCCACACCATGATGCCGGGTATTGGCCCTGTGTGCCTCGGTCGTATGCAGTCCTGATTGTGGCGCTCACCTGCACGACGCCAAACACGCATACGACCATCATTGGCACCAAGGCAGAAGCGACTCTCATCGCTGAAGACGACACGTCTCCATTCGTCCCTCCATTCACGCCTGTCGCGACACCACTGGAGGCGGGCTGCACGATGTTGGGGCGTGAGCGGAAGACGGCCTAATGGTGTGCGGGACCGTAGTCCAGCTTCATGGAGACGGTTGCGAATGGTCCTCGCCGATACCCCAGGAGCAACAGTGTCCCTAATTTGCTGGGAAGTGGCGGTGCGGTCTCCTACGGCACTGCGTAGGATCCTACGGTCTTGGCGTGCATCCGTGCGTCGCTGCGATCCGGTCCCAGGTCGACGGGCACGTGCACCTTCCGCCGACCACTGGCGACAACATCGATGTACTGTGGAGACCTCACGCCCCACGTGTTGAGCAATTCGGCGGTACGTCCACCCGGCCTCCTGCATGCCCACTATACGCCCTCGCTCAAAGTCCGTCAACTGCACATACGGTTCACGTCCACGCTGTCGCGGCATGCTACCAGTGTTAAAGACTGCGATGGAGCTCCGTATGCCACGGCAAACTGGCTGACACTGACGGCGGCGGTGCACAAATGCTGCGCAGCTAGCGCCATTCGACGGCCAACACCGCGGTTCCTGGTGTGTCCGCTGTGCCGTGCGTGTGATCATTGCTTGTACAGCCCTCTCGCAGTGTCCGGAGCAAGTATGGTGGGTCTGACACACCGGTGTCAATGTGTTCTTTTTTCCATTTCCAGGAGTGTATGTTACTCATATGAGATTCACACAATCAACCATTCACTGGAATTCTGCATACAATAATGCCAAATGTAAGAGATATGTAACAAATTGAATATTTGGAGAGATGTAATTAGCCATTCTCCCACCAAAAAATTGAGCAGTAGCTGAAGGACTCAAGCCGTTTTCCAGATCTCTCATAAAACAACCCTCAAATGGATTATCTTGTACAGAAGTAAACATATTTATCAATTGCATATATTTTTGTGTTGTATTAAGGGCCCAAAACTTATTCCACTACGTGAACAGTATCAGAAATTAAGCTTCGAATTCCACAGTATTCAGCTTACATTTCATTTTAACAGTACTGTAGCTAAGTTCCATGCACTTTCTGTTGCAGCTGCGATGATAATATTTCTAAAAGCGACAGGGTAACCTATATACACATAATATGAAACACCAATAACTGTTCAAACACCAACTGAAATGTACTGAACAGTTAATATGATAAGGCTATAGCACAATTCATGCAACATTCCTACCACTTCACACTACTCGCAGTTCTACTGACAAACTAAACTGATGGATTACGTCTACTCATTTAAATGTAACTTCGTCTGAATAATTCGGTGGTAAAGAATAACTGACTGATTTATAACAATTTAAAATAATTGATGTAAAACGACAGCTGTAAGCTTAATAATTGATACTCCAAAATAGCCGTTTGGCTCATCTCTATTGCAAGGTATAATACCTCATTTAAACGGGAATTGGCCCATAGTAACCTTATATTTACGAATACCAGTCTTGCAAACTCCAGGTCGCCCACTCCTCTCATGACATTCTGCGAAAAATGGATCAATGCAGTCAGGTAACTGCAGAATTTCTTTATTGCTGAAAAGCATTTGTCTCAGCGCCACACCAACACTTATTAACGACCGTATAATCAATTAATCATATACAATATCAAACTAAATTTGTCACTGCGTTGACGATCTATTGAAGACCAGGACGATGCCTGTTATCTTGGATGGCAAGATACTGACAGACGTGGAAGTAACTTCAGGCATGCTCCATAAAAGTGTGCTGGGGCAGAAAAAATGCGCAGTCATCTAGAAGCGGCCAAGATCGCCACTTCTCAGTGTAGTGCACTGTCGTGTGGTGTCGCGAGTACGTCTTTGCATGGAACTGTCAAATATTTTCCCGCCAGCCGCCAGAGGTGTTGTGTTTTGCAACGACGTTATGCCTATTCTTTGACTGAATGCTGTACCTTCCTCGTGAAAAATATGTACTGAGCTACAGGCTGAAGTCTAGCTAATTACTCTAGGGATAATACTACTATAAAGTGGCATTTATCGAAATTGTATTCTCCATTGACGAGCTCGTCATTTCTGTATGAATAAAGTATAAGAACTGTTATTCTACAAGAATGTCACATTCCATATGTCACGAGCCTTGATTACATCAAGCACATTAATCGTTTGGATGACGTCTTCTTCGCAGCTAATGCGACTCTGGTGACACTGACGAGACTGAACATGCAAAAGCACTGGAAGGTCAAGATTATAACATGACGGAATCATCGACTGAACCTTACCATTGGTGTCTCGGCTCGCTATGAGTTTATCACCCTTCTGGTCACATGACTCGGTGTTGTGATTTCTGCATGTGGAAACAAGTTTTCTCTATACGGGCGTTACAGTGGGTTCCACCATATTCGCAATCGTGGTAAACCAGCTGGGCCATAAATACGCCGTGGAGATTGAAAATGTGATCACCGCTCCAGCTGTGATGGACGCTTACGAGAAACTGTAGACAGAACAGATCTGTAGGGGGGCTGCATCGCAAGAAGAATGAATAAGGCAAGTTTTAACACCAGAAGACATTGGTAACAGGAGAAGGTCACTATATTTGAGACACTCAAAGAGGAAGTTTGAGGCCAGTACTGCGCCTGATAGTCTTCTGTGTACATTGTGGAGTAGTTATCTGTTACCTCAAGCGAAGATTATAATAACTTCTCAAACGAAAATGGCCTCAGATGCAGTGGCTGAACTGGCTGACAAAATATTTGATTCAATAACACCCACACTGATAAGTGGAGTGACAGTATCACACAACAACTTGTCGACACTCACGGTTAGATGCATTGATTATGACTTTCTAGTGGCCAAGGTTAATTTGTTGACCAAACAGATTGGTAAACTGTTGACTCAACAGGATCACAACAAGGACGGAGACTTGTTATCGCAAGAGACTGAGAATTTGCTCATCAATTATCTCCTCATCATCTGGCACAAATCAAACCTTCATCTCTTGGTACCACAAAAGTTTTGGAGACAGGTGCATAAATGTAGTATGCCTTGCGTCCCTCAGATGCCCCGGCAGTCGGCACATAAGTCGATTGCCGGCCTATATCCCTGGGCCTGTTCATAAGCGATTACTAGTCCAGGCAAAAATTTCTAGTGTACACTGAGGCGCAATTACACAGCAAGCGACAACCAGCCACCTTCTGCCTGACTAAGGCTGATAATTCTACCATACTGATGTATAGTACACTGCGGATAAAGCTGGACCTTGGATTGCAGCTTGACCTGGCGTTGGCCTTCACAATTGCAGACGTGTTGGAACCCATAATAGGGGCGGATTTTCTAGGCTCTTACCAACTGTTGCAAGACATGGCGGACACTCGGCTAGTTGACAGTACTACCTGCTTAACAGCCTTGCGTTTCCAATGAAATGCAGCAACACGCAACACCAAGCTCAAGCTCATACCAGCCACAAGCGGCGAGTACATGGCCTTACAACAGAAATTCACAGCACTGATGCTACTGCTGGATAGCTGAGAGAGGTATGTCACGACACTATGCATTATATTAAAACTACCTATGGCCCACCAGTATCCTGTTAACCCCCACGTTTGGCCACAGTCCGTCTCGCCATAGTAAAGCTGAGTTTGACAGCATGCTTCAGGAAGACATTATGTGATCATTCAGCCAGTCGTTGGTCACCTCCACTTAATGCATAAGTAATATGGTGCATGTCGTCCATGTAGGGATTATCGAGTCCTTAATGCCAGGATTGTGCCGGATCAATATCCTGTACCCTTACTACAATACTATTATTCTGTGTTAAGTGGTGCAACCTTGTGCAGTGTCCTAGACTGTGCCGAGCTGCACACTCAGATTCCTGAACCAAAGGCAGACATACCAATGATGCCCATAATCACCCCATTTGGTTTGTTTGAGAGATATTTCATGATATTTGACCCCTGAAACGATGCGCAGACATAGCAAAGTTTTATAAAATCGGTATTACAGGGTTTCCCGTTTCGCCTTGCGTATCTGGAGGATAGCCTGGTTTTCTCGCCCATGTGAGAACAACATAGGCACCATCTAAGTAAGTGTTTCAATGGTTACACGACTTCAGCATAATTTTAAACATCGCGAAATGTGTTTTCGGTCAGACACAGATTAACTTCCTGGGCCTTCAGATCTCGTCGTCAGGTCCACTACCTTAATGTGAGAAAGTTGAAGCCATCTCGCAAATCCCACCATCAAGAACCTTTGAAGAACTGCGTCGTTTCGTCGATGTGCTTAATTTCTATCGCTGACACTTGCCACATGTAGCCGAATTGCAAGAACCGTTAACGGCACCGCTGGCCTCAGTGTACGAGTGGTTCTAGGCGCTACAGTCCTTAGGTTAGTTAGGTTTAAGTAGTTCTAAGTTCTAGGCGACTGATGACCTCAGAAGTTAAGTCCCATAGTGCTCAGAGCCATTTGAACCATTTTTGAACAAGCTATCTACGACAAACAACTGACTGATAGAATGCTGTTTCGCCTTTGGGGCAACAAGTAGTCAACACACCACATCAGCGTTACCTGGCCACAATGGGAACAAGGCCACAGGCACAGTGGATAGCTCAAGTTAGCAGCTGTGCTGGTACCATTGTCAGTTTGCCATGACCATACATAGCCGTCAGATACTGTGGGAGTTCCCAAACTCCACACATGGGCTGCAATGGGCACACCAGCTAGTGTCATATTGTCAAATGGCCAACAGTCACTATAGGTGACTCAAGCACACACTCCCTTGACCACACACCTGTGTTGCCAATTGTACATCTCCAACCTTAATTCAAGAAAGCAATATTTGGTGGACACTGGATCCAAATCTTTGCTGTTTTTATAGATTTAGAAAAGGCTTTTGACAGAGTTCAGTGGAACAAGCTGAAGGATATGATGAAGAGGAAAGGAGTAGGTTGGAAAGAGAGACGACTGACACAGAATTTATTTTTACACCAGAAAGTAAGGATAAGGATTGGAAATGAAATGTCAGAAGGAAGCATCATTGGACGAGGTGTTGGACAAGGTTGTTGCCTTTTCCCACTGCTGTTTAATGTATACCTTGAAGAGATTATTGCGAAAAGTTTAGATGGGAAAAGAGGAATATGTATTGGTGGAAAGAGAATAGAATGTATAAGATTTGCAGATGACATGGTATTAGTGGCAGAAAGTGAGTGGACAGTGAATAACATGCTCAAAGATCTGAATGAAACCTGTGTGGAATATGGGATGCAAATAAACACAGCAAAAACAAAGAGTATGGTCATCAGTACAAGACGCAGACTGTCCAATATTAAAATAGGACAATCTACCATCAGCCAAGTAAGTCAATTTAAATATCTCGGAAGCACAATAACTGAAGACTTGAGTTGTCACCAGGAGGTGAAAACCTGAATTGCCATAGCGAAGGAGATATTCAACAGAAAGAGGAGACTCTTATGTGGCAAATTAGATAAAGGACTAAGGAAAGGGCTTGGCAAATGTTTTGTCTGGAGTGTGGCACTATATGGGGCAGAAACATGGACACTGAGACGAGCGGATGAAAAAAGGTTAGAAGCATTTGAGATGTGGATGTGGAGGAGAGTGGAGAGAATAAGCTGGATGGAAAGAGTGAGTAATGAAAGAGTATTGGAAAGGGTTGGTGAGAGAAGATGTCTGCTGAAGGATGTAAGAGAAAGGAAAAAGAACTGATTGGGACATTCATTGAGAAGGGAGTGCTTGATAGTACATGCTTTGGAAGGATTAGTTTGTGGGAGAAGACTGAGAGGAAGAAGGAGATACAAGGTGATAGACGATATAAAGGGAAGAGGAAATTATGCAGACCTGAAGAGGATGGCAGAAGACCGGACAGCCTGGAGAACTACCATGTGAAAACCTGCCTTTAGGCAGAACACTGATGATGATGATGATGGATCCAACTTTAGCCGAATACCAATTTAGAGAACATTGGCGTTTCACAAAACACAGTGCGTGGAACTACCAAACGTACCTCACAACTGTCACCTCATCACCAGCTCAGACAGACTTCTGATATCACCGAGTTATGAGAATCGACAACCTGCATCACTTTGTAAAGGAACTTACTAATTTGTTCTTATTGATGAATAGATAGATAGTTATTCGACTCTCATACCAAAGATTAATGATCGACAAAAGCAGGTTTACGCTCTTCGTTTATTAGTTTTAGTATTAGTTACCTTTCGTTGTTTTCATAGAGTAAATATCTCTGGAGTGAGCATTGCGTTCTGCGCATGTTGTCAACATTAGACCAGGATTGTCACGTGATCTCGGGACTTCGCTGTGCCTGTGTGCTTTCTGCAGCGTTTGAAGTTTATAATACCAAGAGTTTTTGTTGTGTTTCACCATTTGTTGATAGTGTAATAGCGATGGTGAATTACGTTGTTGCTACGGATGCAAAGAAAAATATGTGAAAGGAGGGATAGTAACTTTTCATGGGTACATTCCATATACCTCTAATTATAGTTTTCATTTTAGTAAGAGACACTGTATACGTTTAAAAATTTCGAGACGCATTATAATTAAGACTTGGTTCTGTAGACCTATTTTTCTACGATTTTATGACTATATAATAGATATTACGGGTCGTACAAAAGCTTACAAACAATCGCTTCCTTTCGTAAATTTGCTAGTGGAACAGGAAAAAGAAAGGTTAGTTGTTTCAGTAAATACTATCCTCCATGCATTTATCAGTGACTTGTCAATTATGTATATAGATTACTCCGTCTACTATTTATTTAATGAACTGGGAGCAAGTACTTAAAATGTGTTAAATAAATACCTCAAAGTGCCACCAGTAAGAAAAACTGTGCTTTAGGTCGCAAAAGCGAGAAAATAAATACGCAGAAATACAAGAAAAAAGGACGAATTAGCAGGGATATAATCGCTAATGTGTAGTAAATTCGGTGTTTTTCGGACACTTGCGAAAGTACTAACGTACTGTCAAGTCGTTTTGCAGGACTATCACTGCAAAAATGTACTTCAGGCTCTGTAATACTATAAAGTGCGGTATCATACCAAAAACTACCAAAAATCGAGTGCATCTGAACTATGACACCTATCGCAAAGAAGCTGAATATAATATCACTTGCCCTTAAAAGTTACGTAGCTGGTTTATTCCCGGTATCAAATGGATACTGTTAAAATGTCTGCGCAACATATATAAATAATCCACTACACGTACGAAACGAATCCGTCTGTACTAGGGATGTAGTGACATTCTAAATATACAGGGCGCTATACGAACAAACACACGACGTCCCGAGATCACGTGACCAGGCCGGCAATGTATGTTGACAACACAAAATCTGTTCTGCGCATGTGAGTGCTCACTCCAGAGATATTCACTCTATGGTTGTTTTCCTGTCCTGGTGATACGACGTGTTGTGTAATTTTAAAGTGAAATTGTGTTATACAATGAAAGCAATTCATGGTCAATATGATTTTCTGATTTACGATACCACGGATCCCAGCACCTGTGACTCTGGGAGATGATTATAATTATTTTAATTTTATATGGAGAATTTAGATGGAGGCTACGATATTCACGACGGCGTTGTTCAACAATAGAGGTACGAGAATGTGTTCATCTCTCTCCCTTCGTGGCCGCCAATGTCAGTTTCGATATATTTGCCGCGACATTGGTTGGTGAACAAGATGGCGGCGAGTATACACGTAGTTTCAGATCGCTCGGTAATTTGTGATCGTATTTCGTCAGTGAAGTGTACCATATGCCATAAAATTGTGTTAAATGGATTAAGAATTTGCGCGTTCAATCATAAGTGGTGCCATTCCCATTGTTTCTCACGATCGGAAGTTCTAAATAAGTGCGACTGCGGTATAGAATGCAACGGGCGGGACAATGCCAGTGAAATGCACAGGGCAGGTTTGCAAGTGAATGTAGAGAACTAACTTAGGAAAGAACTCGATTATATTATAAAATACGCAAAAACGCTTGAAAACTTGGTAATAAGTGTGAGAAATTCCTCAAAATCTAGCCTACAAGAGTTCTCAAATACCAGTCAAATAAGCAGCACACGACCAAAAACAAAAACAGCGGAACTTACTTTAAAACTAAGTAATAGGTTTAGTGTGCTTGAAAATAGCATAGAGGAGAAAGAACAATCAAATTGTACCATCATCCACACGGACAGTTCAGTGATCAACGCTAAATTGCGCTCACAAAGCAAAACAAATCGGCCTGCTATTTGTAAACAAAACAAGAAACACACGTTGGAAAATAGACATGAAATCCTTATTCTAGCAGTCAGCCATGGAAGAGCTGTAGCCGAAATTATGAGTTCTAATAAAACAGGATTCAAGGTAACTGGCGTAATCAAACCAGGAGCGCCACTATGTGAAGTTTTAAATAGCTGTAATCAATCTATGACGAATGGCAGCACATGTGTGATAATTGGAGGCGCCAACGATGTATACCACAATGAAACTAGACGTGCTACAACAGTTTTAAAGCAAGTAATTTGTAAAATGCCTGAAGTGAAATTTTTTGTTGTCAGTATCCCTCATAGGTATGATCTCATGGAAAACTCTTGCGTGAATACTGAGATTATTACCGCCAACAGACTTTTCGCTAAGATATGTCGAGGTTATCTTAATGCTACATATGTTGGGATAAATAGTGATTGCAGAGAGCATTTTACAGAGCATGGACTTCACAGAAACATGAAAGGGAAAGAAGCCATGAGTGCTGAAATATCGAATGCTATTAAAGACTATAAAGTAGAATGAAACACTATTACACTGTCTGAAAACGGCCTTATTAAAGTATCAACATTAGCGGAAATAGGAAGAGCTGATGTCCCACAATCATTGGTAGCAACAGAAGATTCTTTGGCATTAGAAGAAGTAAAAAAATCTGAAGTGTCGTCCAGTACAGCAGCCACATCAGCCAAATTGTCAGTAGTGTCGAAATCATCAAAAACAGCTGAACATTATCATCAGCAGTAGATGTACCACCCTCCCCAGCAGGTTCAAAATCAAGTCCAGAATCTGTGACTAGTCCATCAATCAGAAGAACAGAGGCAAGAACAGTGGTACAAATGCCACTCAGATATCATCAACAGAAGAAAAATCAACACCATTGGAGCTTCATTTATCAGCTTCATACGCAGCTTCAACGTCCACAGTAACGTCAGTGCCAACTGTAGTTCAAGATTTAAACGAAAATACAGTTTCAGCAAAAGTTCCAGTATCAATTGGAACATCACTTACAAAACCAGACTCAGCATCAAAACTGGCAGCATCTCCAACATCCACTGAATCATCAGCTTCAGAAACACCTCCAGCATCCACTGAAACAGCAGCTACAACTACAGATACATGAAGTATGGTGGCACGTCCAGGGGTAAGAAATACAAGGAGCAGGAAACATGTAATTCTTAAGGATTTTTGGTACCCAGCCTCAGCAAGGAACAGCCGGTAACATTGGGAAACATGAGTACAAACTCCTCTCAATCTAATTTCAATAATTTAAAAATAAAGAGCCTTAACATACAATGCATTAAAAATAAAATATTAGAACTTGAGATTGCAGCCAGTGAAGCTAGTATAGATTGTATTTGCATTCAAGAACATTGGTGTATGAGTTATGAACTAGAAAATATTTGCATTTCCACATACAAATTAGTAAGCCATTTTTGCAGGAAGGAAACAAGACATGGCGGTGTTTGCATTTATGTAAAACCTGGAGTAAAGGTTAAAAATATGACTATAACTGAATCCTTGAATGAAGAAAAACATTTTGAGGTTGCAGCAATACAGTTGAATATGCAAAAGAGTAAATTAATAATAATGTCAGTGTACAGATCACCATGTGGTGATCCTGAAATTTTTAGAAATAAGTTAGAGGCATTGCTCAAAATATTACATCATAGAAAATCAAAAATAATTATAAGTGGAGATTTTAATGTCAACTTATTGACTGAAGGTGCATCCAAAGATCAGTTCCTGAATGTTTTACATAGCTTCAATTTGTATCCACATATAACTAACACTACGAGAATAACAAACTCTTCAAAAAGTCTCATAGATAATATCTTCACAAATATAGATGCCATAGATATAGATGTAATAAATGTTGACCTAGGAATATCTGATCACAATGCACATATCCTTAAATTTCCCATAGCCCCTGTGACCAAAAATAGTTCATACCAAATGTACAAAAGAACTTTCTCCACAAATAGTTGCAGTCACTTCATAAATACACTGACTAACCAATCATGGGCAGAAGTACTGTTACAAACTAACACAAACACTGCATATAATGTTTTTTCTTCCCTGTTTATGTTGAATTTTGAAATGTGTTTTCCTAAGAAACCTGTCAAAACAAACACATATGGGCATACACATGCTAACTCCTGGATCACAACAGGTATTAGAAATTCCTCCAGGACCATGAAAATGCTTAACTATAGACTGAAAAGTTGGACTGACCCCAAGTTTAAAGAATATGTAACAAATTACAAAAAAATATATAGAAAAGTAATTACAAAAGCAAAATTACTAAGTAATGATAAATTAATAAGAAAATCAGGCAATAAATCAAAAACTATTTGGGAAATTGTGAAAAGGGAAACAGGTAAGGGCCTCAAGGATCAGGAAATAGTACTCAAAAATAGTGAAAATATTGAATTAAAAGATGAAACTCTGGCAAATTACATTAATAATTACTTTTTAAGTGTATCAGTGTCATTAAGCAAAAACTTTACTAAACATGAGAAATTAACAGCGCCAAAAGTAGACAGTAGTATGTTGTTAACTCCCACAAATGATAATGAAATATTAAAGGTGATAAAGAGTCTAAAATCAAAAATGTCTGCAGGTGTGGATGAAGTGCCTGTGTCAATAATAAAAAAAGTTGCCCAACAAATTATAAAGCCCCTGGTACATATTGTCAATTTGTCTTTCAGCGAAGGTGTGTTTCCTGAGAGGTTGAAAATCTCTAAGGTTAGACCTCTGTTTAAAAAAGGTGATCCATACAAGGTAGAAAATTATAGACCAATATCCCTTCTCCAATCATTTTCAAAAATTTTAGAGAAATTAATGAAAATCAGACTCATAAATTACTTAGATGCTCACAAACTTCTAAACTGCAATCAACATGGCTTTTGCTCAGGCCACAGCACAGAATCAGCTATCCATGCCTATACCAAAGAGATTGTCAGGAGTCTCGACACTAAAAAATGTGTAGTGGGAATTAACTTAGATTTATCTAAAGCTTTTGATACAGTAAATCACAAAATTCTGTTAAACAAGATGGAGGCAATAGGTGTAAGGGGAGTTGTGAAGCAGTGGTTTGAATCTTACCTTCAAGATAGAACTCAGGTGGTAGAAATCATCGCAGAGCATAAAAATCAGAAAATCAAGTGGGTCTCAGATGCAAAGAAATTGGAAATAGGTGTCCCACAGGGCAGTGTACTTGGTCCCTTATTATTCTTCCTTTATATAAATGACATAAAAAATCCTAATATTTCTACCAAAATAATGTTGTTTGCAGACGACACTAGCATAATTATAAGTGGCGATAAATAATCATTAACCACCACGACTGATATAGTCCTGAAATATATTCAACATTGGATTAATGCTAATGAGTTAACACTTAATCTAAGTAAAACAAATTATTTACAGTATGGCAAAGCAACTCAAGGTATGGACCTCCAGTTAAAACTAATGGATAAGAAGGTAGAGAGTGTACAATCCACAAAGTTTTTGGGCATGCACATTGATCAAAACTTAAGCTGGAAAGACCATCTGAAGTACTTATCCCACAGGCTCAAAACGGCATGTTTTGCATTGAGGATATTATCTAGAGTATGCAGCACAGACTATACTAGACTAGTGTATTTTGATTAATTTCAGTCCATCGTGTCTTATGGCATAGTGTTCTGGGGTAAAACTAAATCAAGCTTAACAGATATCTTCAAATTTCAGAAAAGAGCTGTACGAATCATAACACATAACTCTCCAAGAACTCATTGTAGGCCCCTTTTCAAAGAACTGCAAATACTCACAATACCATCACTGTATATTTTTAAAAGCATTCTGTGTACAAGAGCACATATGAAAAATCTACGTACAAATGAGGACTGCCATAATTATAATACTAGAACGCGTAAGAATTTGTATGTAGAAAGGGTAAGGACAACACAAACCCAAAAGCATGTAAGTTATTTTGGAATAAAACTCTACAATGCTCTGCCAGTGTATATGAAGGCAACAATAGATGAAGTAAAATTTAAGACTGAACTTAAAAATTACCTTTTAAGCAAAACTTTCTATGACGTAGATGAGTACTTTGATTGTGTGTAAATTTATTGCCAAAAATTTTAATTTGTATGTCTAAACTTGTACTTTTAAAAAATGCCTTGAAAGTGATATTCCATTATTATGTCTGTAGTACTTGTACTAGTATGATAACTTTGTTGTGACAATTCCTACATCATGTAAATGATATACAGGAAGATAATAAAATGAAAGGAAATGAAATGAAATGACATTCAGAACATGCAGTCTTTCTTTTCATTTAATTTGGAAGTCCGATTATTATCCTTCTTAGAGGAATAAATGCAATTTAATGACAATTCTTTTTATCTAGGCCACGGGGAATGATAGTACTTAGAACGTACGTGCCTCTATCCCGATCGTACGTTCGCATACAACTGAGTGTGTACCGGCGGAACTATATTTATGGCCCATTTCCCTTACGGTATTAATTCTTATTTTGACCCACTCACTCACGAATGTACGTGCTCTCTTATTTTGTGGAGTCAAAAAAATGGTTCAAATGGCTCCGAGCACTATGGGACTTAACTTTTGAGGTCATCAGTCCCATAGAACTTAGAACTACTTAAACCTAACTAACCTAAGGACATCACACACAACCATGCCCGAGGCAGGATTCGAACCTGCGGTCGTAGCGGTCTCGCGGTTCCAGACTGTAGCGCCTAGAACCGCTTGGCCACTCCAGCCGCCTTTGTGGAGTCAGTCGGGCGTATTCTATAATAACGTTACTTCTAATATCCAGTGGCTTAGTTTCCACAGTTGACCTTTGCCTGTGTCGCAACGGCGCTTCACGCGAAATACTTACTACACGACCACGATAACAACTCTTATTTCAAAATTACGACACCGACTGACTAAACTTCCAACAATTTAACAGGGCGGTTACAATGGCAACCGAGTTCCATGACCTTTGTTTCAGAAAAAATTAGTACAAATTTTACGTTGAAATATTTAAACATTTTTTCCATCCATTATTGCGACTACAATTAATTGTTTCTGTTACATGTTACGCCAGCTGCGTACCAGATTAAAAAATTATTACCGAAATCAGTCCATACAATTTACAAATATTTATTTAAAAAAATTTGGAAAAGAAGGCACTTCTGGAACGTTAAACTTTAAACCGACTACCAAGAAAATCGACCGGCAAAAGAAAATACGTAAGGTAAGAGCAACAGCACTACTACGCTTTTGGTTGATCGTAAATGAGGGACTGAATAGCATTTTTCCGACACCCACTGCGAAGCACACATTTTTTCAAAATTTCTTTTTTTGGTAGTTTTGTAGATTGTGTAAATATATCATACGCGAATGTATAAAAAGATGGCGGATTATTTTCATTGATTGCGCGCGTATAAGTCACTTATTAGTCTACTGTTTCACCAGAGACATGTTTTACTACGTTGAATTTCACGAACGAGCGCGACCTCATCTGTGGTTTGTTTACGTGTAGTACGAGCCGCAATAGTAGTGAAGATCGGCTGCTTGTTGGTTTAGAGTTATATACAGCCATGGTGAAATTAAGATCACAAACCAAAACGATGGATAATTCATCCGACGAGGAGTCAATTGCTCAACCTATACCTAACACAGAGGCAGAAAAAATTGCAGATACTGATAACGCAGTCGCAGCGACTGGTGGTACTCCGTCGCAAGCGACAGACGGTAATGTGTCAACTTTGGAAACTGTTCCGGATTCCGCAAATGTACAAGGTGCGTTAGAGCCAGTCATTATGCAAATGTTTGGAGTAACGCAGATATATTTGATGTCACAATTTGTAACTCAGATAACAGCCCAAACGAATGCACAGACAGAAATCGTCACAACAATGGTAGGGAATGAAACAGCCCAAATGAACACACAGACAGAAAATGTTACAGCACAAATAAGCAATGTCACTACGCAGGGAGACAATGTCACAACACAGATTGGGAACGTAACAGCTCAAATGAACAAGCTAGACAGTGATGTAAAAAACCTTACTGATATGCACAATAACCTGACGACACGACTAAAGAGTGGTAGCGGATCAGGTAATAGAAGTGGTGCGTGAAGATTAAAATTCCATGAATCAGGATATTGATCATTTGAAAACCACAGTTAAGGATGTGCCACATCAGATACGTAAGTTAACTGAAAATTTCAATGCTATGAGTGTACAGCAAACAGAGCTCAATACAAAAATGCAGGAAGCTGTAAATAAAGTTGAAGACATGACAAAACAGGAATTTGAGGATTTTTTAAAAGAAAAAGACACACACATAAACTGTGCTCTAGAAACAGAGTTACAAAAAGCAATAAGTACATCTGTAGTTGAACTGCAAACTGACATAGACCAGATACAGAAAACTTTGACACAGGACTTACCAGGCTGGCAGAATCAAATAGTCGAGCAACTAAACACGAAACTTACTACAATTAAAGAACGAGACCAACACGCAGAAGAGCTTGATAACATACCCTCAGGCAGAGCGATAGTGCAGTTAGTGACTATCCTACCGCGAATGTACCGGGTGATCAAAAAGTCAGTATAAATTTGAAAACTTAATAAACGACGGAATCTCTTGCGCGAGTCGTTTGGTGATGATCGTGTGCTCAGCCGCCACTTTCGTCATGCTTGGCCTCCCAGGTCCCCAGACCTCAGTCCGTGCGATTATTGGCTTTGGGGTTACCTGAAGTCGCAAGTGTATCGTGATCGACCGACATCTCTAGGGATGCTGAAAGACAACATCCGACGCCAATGCCTCACCATAACTCCGGACATGTTTTACAGTGCTGTTCGCAACATTATTCCTCGACTACGGTTATTGTGGAGGAATGATGGAATGATGGTGGACACATTGAGCATTTCCTGTAAAGAACATCATCTTTGCTTTGTTTTACTTTGTTATGGTAATTATTGCTATTCTGATCAGATGAAGCGCCATCTGTCGGACATTTTTTGAACGTTTGTATTTTTTGGTTCTAATAAAACCCTATGTTATTCCAAGCATGTGTGTCAATTTGTACCTCTCTATCTACATTATTCCGTGATTTATTCAGTTTTCAAATTTATACTGACTTTTTGATCACCCGGTACATGTGTATTCACCAAATTATGAGATAGCTGAACCCACTTTGCCATCAGGTTTATCCCTGAAAAAAAATCTGTGCATCCAGTAATTTTTATTAAGTCATTCAAAAATGCACTGCCTAAAACGTGGTCGGAACAGCTAATATACGTTACGGTTATGTCCAAGGCGATGGAGCGTTAAGGGCGATGGAAATGTCAGAAACTTGTCAGACATTAGAACAGTTTGAAAGCGCGCTTCTTTCAAGGTACTGGTCACATGGCGTTCAAGAGAGATTAAGAAAAGCCCTATTCAACCCTGAACAATATAATCCAAAATTTGGATCATGGCGAAAGTATTTTGAAAAATATTTAAATAAGACGAGGTTCTGAGATGAGCCAGTGACACACACTGACGTCTTACGCATTCTGAAAGCTAAACTACCGCTTAATATTCGGGAAAACCTAGCACAAGTACCCGAAAGCAATTTGGAGTATTTTCTATCTCTCTTAGAGTCTATTGACTTAATTAATGAAAATGCGAGATAGAGCCACACGAACAAAAATAATTTCCGTAGCAGTGGTGGCAACCAGCCTACTACGCACAGCCAGCCACAGTACGGCGTCAACAATGTTGCGTGCGCGGCGGAGTCACGACCGGCTTTTGTCGATTCCGCCGCAGCAGCGCGTATGCCACGCCCGAGTTCGGGGGGCAATTTTAGTAATAACTATAACCAAAATTCTAACTCAGGGTATAAAAGGAAAAGAAAAAATGGTGACAGAAACTACTCTGGCTACCCCGGTAACTGGAAACGAAACTGGAATATAAACGATAACGGGAATCAGTGGGGTAACGCTTACAGTGATTTTCAGCCTCAATTTAGCAACAACAACACGGCTGACCCACGAAATGTGCAGTTGCAGTACCTTATTAGTAATCAACCCTATCAGTCCCAAGCTCAAAGTAACATTACGCCTATAAACTCAGGGCAGAATCATGATCGGAATGCGCAACAGAGGAACAACACGTCGGGAGTGAATATGACATAAGTGACAAACGAAACACCTATAAACAGTAATACTGGGACGTTAAACTAAACGAGGCCTCATTATGCTCCCCAATGTTGACCATGGGTAGTCGGGGGGGGGGGGGGGGGGGGCGATCCAAGATACGACAGATATTGATCTCTATTACAGAACAAGCTCAACGCCGTAGGAAACATTTTGACAGACAGCTACCTGGTGTTACCAGATTTGTGGTTAGAGAATAAGTATTACTTATGACCCATGTGAAATCTTCTCTGTTAACCAAGAAAAACGCTAATTGGCAAATAAGGTATACTGGTCTGTACATTATTGTACTCCACAATGGTAAAATCAAAGGACTCTATGCACACAGACTTGAGAAAATACGATTAGGGTAATGTAAGTATATCTTATACAGCTACGTGCATCAGAGCATTTCACTATTTCTGTTTACATTTGTCAGTATCTGTGGACACAACACACAACCAAGCTAGGACATACACGTTAATTGATGACAAGCAATGTTAGCACAGGATGTACTTGCAAGGCTTGACTGAATAGTTCATGATCACAGTGGTATTTTAGTTTTAAATTTACGTACTACGGATTCTGGAGCGAACAATTAGCACATACCTCAGAACAAAGTAGCTAAAGTTTTTTTTATGCCACTTGTGCATCAAGATTATAAGGTACAGGGTAAGTTACAGAAAATATTGGACTCCCTAAGGTACATAAGTATACGGTCGCGCCAAGTACATGTAATGTTGCAGAGAGAATTTTTTTTTTTTTTTGACGTATCCACACCACTAGGCTTTATCTATGAATACATCGAGCAAAACGGTATTAATTTTTTGTATGCTGCGATGATGATATGATTTCTGGCTGCTAATGAAAGTTTAGCGTGTTATATACCATACGCACGACAACCTAATGTAAGTAAAGTTCATCTAAAGCTAGAACTTATGAATAAAAACTACTGTGATCTTACTGAAATACAAATAATTTTTCAACTTTATACACACGTTTGAGTGCAAGTTCACTGCTGAGGTACGATTCGTTAAAGTTATCTGAAGCAAACTTAATACCATCTCTTATAAAATAAAGTAAAAAGAAAGAAATACGTACGAGGTAAGACACAGGAAACTGACCGGCAGAGAAATTATGTAATACCGAAACAAACATAACTCTTTACAGGCGGCGTTCATCGAGATGCTACGCGACTCCAATCGGCGAAGAGAAGCAACTAAGTTACTCTTATGACACTACGATTTACGATCTACGTTATAAAATATTACCAAGATCACTGAGAAGTACACTACTTGACACTCAGTAATAACAGAGAATTTTAATAATTTGTCTTTTCTTCGGTTTGAAAGTACCAAGAATCTATGCTGACCAGAATGAGATTTTCACTCTGCAGCGGAGTGTGCGCTGATATGAAACTTCCTGGCAGATTAAAACTGTGTGCCGGACCGAGACTCGAACTCGGGACCTTTGCCTTTCGCGGGCAAGTGGAAAGCATACACTGATTTTCTCTTATGTTTATAATATTTTATCAAATCTGAGTTGAAGATGTTTTGTGGAAGAAGTAGAGTAAGGAATGACTAACGTAACGTTCGATTAAAGAAAAAAAAATGTGCACATACCAATGATACAATGATGCACACAAGAAACCATGAACAAACACAGAAACACACTTAGAAAGCAGTACAGCTTACAGCAGCCAAACTTCATTATCAATTGGTTGTTCGTGTTACTTATCATTTTAATTTTCTATTTATAAGTGAATTTAAGTATAGTGATTTACTTATTCATGTGTTTTTATTTCTTTCTACTTGTTTTTGATGTGTGTACCAGGAGTCGTTACAAGTCTGGGTGACTTAAAGATGAAATTCTCCCCCCCCCCCCCCCCCCCAGTAACTCGCGGGTAGTTAATGAACAGATTTTGCCTCATTTGGAGACAATTTCTATAAGCACTTTTAGTGCATTCATTTTTTTGTATTGTCGTTTCAATGTATAAGTGCATCTGTAGCACGATCCTAAATTAGGGGAAGTGATGCTGTTCTCGAAAACGTGTTCTCTTATGTCCTGTGAGATGTAAGATAGAATCGCGATCGCGAACTGTAATACTAGAGGCACTATTTTCTGTGAACACATTCACCTACCAACTTGTGTAATGAATCATTTTGAGCAATATGTTTTGACAGAGAATACATGGGCAAATAACGAACGTGGGCGTAAACTACTAAAATACTAAAAACTATCCAATAGTCTCATGAGCTACAGGTATTTTTTTTTGAACGGGTAGAAAATGAATGGGACAGTGTATAGTTACCCAACGACAATGAGTCATTCGAGTTATTCAGTGTCAGTGACATGTGAGTTATACGCATAGAGGCAAGTGAGAATACGTTTTATACCACAAGCCGTCTACTTCGAAATAAAGGAGACTTGGTAAATCGAGAAAGCCTGCTACGTTACAGGTGTCTGTGCAAATTATAGGACAGTGTGCCGTTGGCATGCTAAATAATAAAGTGCAGTTTAAACTAGAAAACCTTAAAAGAGAGATGGAAAAGAATCATATGGACCTCGTAGGAGTTGCTGAGGTAAGATGGAATGGACATGGAGAGTTGCAGTCAGATGAATATGTATTCTACTACTCAGGAGGAGAAGTAAAAGGAATTAATGGAGTAGGAATGATTATGACAAAGGAATTGGCTAAATGTGTGGAATATGTAGACTATGCAAATGACCGGGTTATTGGTGTAAGGCTGAAAGGAGCACAAAAAGATTTACTGATTGTCCAGGTGTATATGCCAACATCAGAATATGATGACCAAATTGTAGAGGAAACGTACAATGTAATAGCGAGAATAATGGACGAAAATAAAAAATGCTGCAAAATAGTAATGGGAGACTGGAACGCCATTGTGGGAGAAGGGAAAGAGGGAAACATAGTAGGCAGTCATGGTCCTGGAAAGAGAAATGACAGAGGTGAATGGTTAATTGACTTCTGCAGGGAAAGGCAGCTGATAGTGGCAAACACATGGTTCCAGAACCGTAAGAGGAGGCTCTACACTTGCAAATCACCAGGGGATAAATATAGAAACCAAATCGATTTTATACTGGTAGAAGAAAGATACAGGAATGGAATCAAGAAGGTGCACACATTACCAGGTGCAGATATTAATAGTGACCAAAACTTACTTATGGCAGAAATAGAAATAAGAATGAAAAAACTGAAAAAGGCGACAATGGTGAAGAAATGGGATCTAGAGAAGATAAGGTCCAACAAAGAACAAATTACAGAAATGCTGTCTCGGGACTTTCTAAACACATTATGAGACAAAGAAGCACCTGATAATGCCAATGAGTACTGGAATATGCTGAAAGAAGGAATCATTAAAGCAGGACAGCAAAATATAGGATATGTAAAAGGGAAAAGGTCAAAAAAACCATTGGTCACACAAGAAATGATTTCCAAGATGAAGGAGAGAAGAAAATTGAAAAACAAGAACACTGAAGATGCAAGAAAGATATACCGAAGGTTAAATAACGAACTGCGAAGAGAAACAGAGCAGGCTAGGAAAAAATGGCTAAAAGAGGAATGTGATGAAATTGAAGAACTGGACAGGAAAGGAAGATACGACTTACTATACAACAGAGTAAAGACTATGACATGGGAACAAAACAGAGCAGGAAGTGCTACTATGGAAATTTTGAGTAAAGACGAAGAGGTAGTGTATAAAGATCGTGACGATGTCCTCCAGAGATGGGAAGAATATATAAAAGAGCTAAATGACACAAATAGCAAACCAGAAACTCTGGAACTTGAATCACACAACAGTGTAAGTGATGAAGAGAAAGGACCGACCATCATAATGGAAGAAGTAAAGTCTGCCATTGCTGCAATGAAAAATGGCAAAGCAGTAGGTACAGATACAATACCGGGAGAAATACTAAAATGCTTGAACCACAATGGAATAAGAGAAATATTGAGGTTATGTAATAAAATATATGACAGTGGTGAATGGCCTGAGGACTTTTTGACAACAGTAATGATTCCATTACCGAAAAACAAGGAACCAAGAAATGCAGCGAGCGCAGGACAATCAGCCTCATTTCACATGCAGCCAAAGTGATGCTAAGAATAATTAATAAAAGACTTGAAAAAGTAATAGAGTAGAATCTCGGCGAGGAGCAGTTTGGCTTTAGACGGAATACGGGCACCAGAGATGCAATAGGGCTCCTACGAATCTTGGGAGAAAGGTTTATTGAAAAACGAAGAGACCTATATATGTGCTTTATCGATTTAGAAAAGGCATTTGACAATGTGGTTTGGGACAAGCTGGCGACTATTATGAGGGAAAACAGAGTGGACTGGAAAACCAGAAGACTTATAAACTCATTGTACCTTAATCAAAAAGTTTCAGTTAAAGTGAGAGGAGAAAGTACAAACTGGATCAGACTAGGGAAAGGAGTAAGACAAGGATGCTGTTTATCACCTACTCTTTTCAACCTGTACTTGGAAAATATGATTGACCAATGCTCATTAGATGACAAAGGAGTAGAAATTGGAGGAAAAAGAGTAGGGTGCTTGAGATTTGCTGATGACATGCTCCTTCTAGCCACAGGGGAAAAAGAATTACAGGATTTGGTGGACACCATTGCAACTAACGGAAAAAAATATGGAATGAAAATTAACACAAATAAAACAAAAGTATTGGCAATAGGAGGAAATAAGGAAATAAAAATTGTGCTGAATGGAGAAACACTAGAACAGGTGCAAAATTTTAAGCATCTTGGAAGCAGGATAGACACCGACTGGAAGTGCACCACAGAAATTAAAACAAGGATAGCAATGGCAAAAGAGGCGTTTTATAAGAAAAGGAGAATCTTCTGCAGCGGTATGGACAGAGAACTCAGAAAGAGACTCATAAAATGTCTTGTATGGAGTGTTCTTCTATATGGCGCTGAAACATGGACTATGAGGAAATAAGACAGAGAAAGGCTGGAGGCTTTTGAGATCTGGACATGACGGAAGATGGAAAGAATAAGTTGGATGGACAGAGTAAAAAATGAAGAGGTACTGAGAAGAGTGGGAGAGAAAAGGCAGTTACTAGATGTAATAAAGAGAAGAAAAAGAAATTGGATTGGGCACATATTAAGAAAGAATGACGGACTGATAAAAACAGTTTTAGAAGGTTATGTAGAAGGGAAAAGGAAGCGAGGAAGGAAGAGATTCCAGATACTGGATGACATGATGGACGGTACAACATACAGCAGCCTTAAGAAGGAAGCAATGGATCGCAGAAAATGGAGAGGCAAAGGACCTGCTAGTATAGCAGATAACTGATGATGAGTACTTATCTTCGTGCAGTGAACGTAGGAGGTGCCCTGTGGTCCCTTCTCACGGTCAAGGTGTACGACGAGTTGAAGCAGGTGCAGTAGTTTCGTAAACGCTGCGAAAGCTGTAGAAAACACTTCATAGAGATGTATTGAACGGCGCGCGCGGGATCACTATCCGTCGGTATGTGCACGGCAACTGGTCTCCAAATGGCGCGTAGCATGCTACCAGACTAATTGTTTCGTGTGCCGTTACTTGTAACTGACAATTTGAATGGGAAGCGAAATCTACGTTCAAATGGACACTCACCATAGTGCAAAGAGGTGTAGAGACACGATTTCCTGACCCACTAAATAAAGTCTTACCACTACAGCTCAGGATCTACGTCCTACGTTAGAAAATAAAAACGACACCCATGTTCATAGAACAGCACCTATGTTTATGTATATGTTAGTGTTGCCTCTCCCCGATGTTATTCAATCTGTATATTGAGCAAGCAGTGAAGGAAGCAAAAGAAAAATTCGGAGTAGGTATTAAAATCCATGGAGAAGAAATAAAAACTTTGAGGTTCACTGATGACATTGTAATTCTGTCAGAAACAGCAAAGGACCTGGAAGAGCAGTTGAACGGAATGGACAGTGTCTTGAAAGGAGGATATAAGATGAACATCAACAAAAGCAAAACGAGAATAATGGAATGTAGTCGAATTAAGTCGGGTGATGCTGAGGGAATTAGATTAGGAAATGAGACCCTTAAAGTAGTAAAGGAGTTTTGCTATTTGGGGAGCAAAATAACTGATGATGGTCGAAGTAGAGAGGATATAAAATGTAGACTGGCAATGGCAAGGAAAGCGTTTCTGAAGAAGAGAAATTTGTTAACATCGAGTATAGATTTAAGTGTCAGGAAGTCGTTTCTGAAAGTATTTGTATGGAGCATAGCCATGTATGGAAGTGAAACATGTACGATAACTAGTTCGGACAAGAAGAGAATACAATCTTTCGAAATGTGGTGCTACAGAAGAACACTGAAGATTAGATGGGTAGATCACATAACTAATGAGGAGGTATTGAATAGAATTGGGGAGGAGTTTGTGGCACAACTTGACAAGAAGAAGGGACCGGTTGGTAGGACATGTTCTGAGGCATCAAGGGATCACCAATTTAGCATTGGAGGGCAGTGTGGAGGGTAACAATCGTAGAGGGGGACCAAGAGATGAATACATTAAACAGATTCAGAAGGATGTAGGTTGCAGTAGGTACTGGGAGATGAAGAAGCTTGCACAGGATAGGGTAGCATGGAGAGCTGCATCAAACCAGTCTCAGGACCGAAGACCACAACAACAACAACAGTGTTAAGTCAGACTAAGTACTAATCTCTGTGAATTTCATTTGTTACATGTTTATCTTACCCATGATGAGACAACTATAACACCCAGAAAGGACATTATCAAATAGATCCTGGTATGAAAGAGGGAGTCAGTGTAGAGCACAAGCAACTATAAGGAAGAATTTATCCCACTTACTACTCCAGATACCCTTGCTAACCCTACAGCCTAGATCGATACATCAAAATATACAACGTACTTGTGAAACTTTCTTATTTTCAGCAAAAATGTAATTGTAGAATCATAGAAAAGACTTGTGAAATATAATTTTATTGTCAACGTGCGACTGAAAATGTTATATGTACGTAGAAACAATGACGCTGCAAACCATCATAAAGAACTGAACTATGGACTTGAATAAAATTTAATGTAATATCCAAATATTTGATGTAAAGGACGATGTAGTAAGTTTTGTGTTTGTTATGTAAGTAAATGTATATTTTGTGTGATCTAATGTATACGTTTTGTTTTCATTGCTAAGTGCCAGGGCTGGCACCGGAACTATATAAGCAGAGTGGTGAAGAGAAATCCCTTAAAGAGATGAACAGTGCAATTGAAGTATGTGTGTTAAGGTGTCAAGGACAACCAGTGTGTGAAGTGGTTGGGCTCATTGCCCGAAATTTGACATTTCTTCGGACAATTCGCCCAAGGGGGCGATGTAGAGGAACTTTATAATTTTTTCTTATTGTTAAATACATAGATAGTTATTCGAGTCTCATACCAAAGATTAATGTGAAAAGTACTCAGGACTCAGCAGGACCAGCCATACCTCTGAGGATGTCTAACGTAGTATTGGACGAAACGCTAGGGATAGAAGAATTCCATGGACGATGGCCATATAACCCGGAAAAATTATCAACAACAATAGCCAGAGATAGTTTTAAAGTCGATAGCACGTGATGAGTGGTGGCGCCATCTAGGAGTTCTATATAAGCGGGACCTCCAGCGCCTAACAGCCAGTTGCCAACTCACCTCAGAAGATGTTGCCCGCGGTAGGCAACGAAACGTCAGGAAGGAGAAGCAGTTTTATATATGGACCATGGCAATTCACCCCAGAAGGTTTAATTAATAAATAATATTTTTATTGTTAAATCCATATAAATTTCTACAGTTTCTGTCTTCAGTATTACTTCAGGTTACATATCTTTCTTTAACCTTCCAAACAACATAAATTCTGCCAAGAGTACTAAAAAGTTAATCAATTTTATCCTCAACAGAATTTACTCAGATCGAAATCTGTTACAGAGACCACTTTTTTTAAAAAAAATGAAGAATGTTCTCTACTTGTGAGAAGGTCCTCTAGTTTTACGAAATTGAAGAATGATATTTATTTTGAGCAACTTTCCCCACCCATTTATTCATGTTCAGAACATTCACGGGTGAAGTATATTCTCCAACTCTCTTTATTTATGCGAATGTGAAAATGTTCTCCAAAATTTCGAGTGTAAAATATAGTCTTCTTGTCATATTTGAGTATTTGTTTCATGAAGATGTTACTATTTTTGCCAGATATTTATCATGGTAATCTTGGAAGCAGGATAGACATGGTAATTTAAGAAGTGGTTAGTCGCAGAGAGAACCAAAAGACTCTTCTCTCAAGCACATATAAATAATTATTTAAACAAAATTTAGTGACAATCTGATGTCACTTAATGTGAGTGCGTTGGTGCAAGAACGCTGTCTTATTTATTTGTGAACAAACTATAATTTACTTTTATTGTACATGATCTGAGTGTGACCGCATGTTTATAACATTTCCCATTCAACTATTGTCCTAATATATAAGCTTAGTGTTGGAAGTGGTCAAGTTGAGTCAAATTGTGTCTTCAGAACTGCAGAACGACGTGTTTTTGGTGGGGACGGTCTTCAGACACTGGAAAAGCAGGCAGTGGCGGAAGATCACTGAAGTCAAGGGGAGACAGACGTTTTTCGAATGAAGGGCTCAAGGAAAAGATTCTGAAATTTTTATGTTTGTTCTGGAAGAAGACATACTTGCCCGTGGTGACACGAGTTTTTTTTAGTATTGTAGGTGATTAATTCTGGGTGGTGAATGGCTGCTAAAACGCTCTTTACTTTCTTCCGCTTGCATTATCGAATTAAGAATAGACAGGGTATGGTTTTCTGCCCATTATCTCACGTGTGTTAATTTGTGATTTGTCAGTTGAACTCTGAATTATTTTGAAGTGGTGAGTATTTCGTGCATTGTGTTCACGAAATAAACGTAATTTTAGTGAACCTTGGATGAATATTTAGCTTGAGGATTCCGCTACCATCTTCGAAACGCACTCAACACTACTCTACTGTATTTCATAAGATTAGTTTCTATCCATATTTTAACTGGATGTCGTGGGATCACTTTCCGTTTATTATAGATGTGCTTTCTTGAATAAACATTTTGCAGCATAACTCTCTGTCATTTACATGAGTTACAGACGATAAATACAACCCTTTTTATTAATTTATCCATTTATCTTTCATTTTATAATTATGTGTATTTTGTTAATTCGCAATACTAGCCAATGCACACGATCACCGCTACAGATTATTATTTACAGAGAGTTAGCTGCTGGCCACAAAGGTAGATCTGTGCTGCAGCTCAACCCTATGACTGCACTGAGTTACTCGTTTTTTAGCAGAGCTGTATATTGCAAGTCACTTAAGGTGCGAGCATCATGAGGTAAAGGTGCAGCTGGTTTACTCCTGTGAGATGTTGTTTAGCGAGCAATTACTCATCGGGAAATACCATTAGATAGTGTCACAGTCGAGATTTTCTCATCCGGGATATGAATCATGTCTCTTTAGAATTGCAAGGCTGCACCTACCCAGTCAGTAGCTGTTGTGATAAGTACCAGTTGAAGTTCATTTTTACCAGCGGTGGATGTGAGCGGAGTGTCCAGAATGAGGTGGGTCAGTGTGATTGGATGTGCAGAGCAATCCTTAGCAAGTTCAAATGAGTCCTTCATCTTTGCAGTTCACTCAGTCTTACTTCTCCCTTGCTTGTTAGATCCTGTCAGTCCGTCAATGTCGGGTTCTTGTAAGGCCACTACTTGTGGCAGGTGACGCCAGCAAAAGATCAAAATTCCTAAGGATGCTCATGATAATTCTGGGCGAGGGAAAGCTAATGTATGGTGTCAGCCTGATCTGGGGTCAGTCTGTTCTCTGCAGCATTAACTATGAGCCTGAGGCAGATACCTTCTGTTTTTGTACTGAGATTTGTTCTCATTGAGCACCAGACCTCAGCTTTTAGAGCAGTGAGAATTTATTCGAGGTCCCAGTTGTGGTCTTCATGCGTAGCTGAAAACTGAGAACGTCATCTGAATAGGCGCAGCAGAAATCCTGTCAATGAAGCACTACCACGTCTGAACTGCATTCTTCAACCAGTACAGCGTGAAAAGACAGTGAGACTGAATGGTGTGGTAATGCAGTTTGTGATATTTTCTCTTGCATGGGGATTTATAGGTAAGCTTTTTACATTCAGTCCCACAGGTAAGCACGCAACATTCAATACTGATTTCATTTAAGTAATGTTTTATTGACATTTTTAAGCAAATTAAAATGGATATTAAAGAATTGTTAAAAAATATTTATTTCTAAAATCGGATTAATCCCAGCTCTCCTGTTTCTGTTTGAACAAATTCGTCACAATTATTATTGTCCATATACACAATTTCACAGCTAGGTTTTGCAACCAATGTTTCGATGCTCGGAGTTTGCTGTTCTTACTCCCCCAAAGCCGCTTTAAAAAGAACATTTGAAAATATGTGCTTGACATATGTGGGAGGTACACGTTCTTCAAGAGCTACATCGCTGTCATCTATTGATACTGTGTCCTCTGTGTCATCAGTCTGAAAAAATAGGGAATGTAATGAGTAGGTTTTACTTTTCAGATTCCAAAGGATACTGAAGAATGGCAGAAGGTAGCAAGAAATTTCGAAGTGAAGTGGAATTTCCCTCACTGCATAGGAGCCATATATGGCAAACATGTGCAAATTATGTGTCCTCCGTATAGTGGAAGTGAATACATCAACTACAAAGAAACATTCATCATTGTCCTTATGGCAATTGTAGATGCGATTTACTGCTTTCAATATGTAAATATTGGATGTCACAGGACAGAAAGAGAGGGGAGGAGGAGATTCACTTAGAGGGGGAGAGAAATTGACCTTAGTGAAGGGGAGAGTGACGGTGAGGGTAGGAGGTGATAGAGGAGAAAAGCAGATGGACAGAGAGAAGGGCAGGAGAAGATGGGGAGTGGGAACAGAAGGAGATGGACCTAAGGGGTAGGTAGAAACATCAGGGCAATACAGAGTTTATTTACCTCATTTATAAAATTAATAAATCTTCGTATGTTGTTAATTAACAACTCTGTAAATGATTCATGTAATATACGATACTCAACCTATATTAAAATGTGAGATAAATAAAATGCAAAATTAAAATTTTTGTGTTGTTTTGTGCTTAATTTTAACACTGAAATTATAAGTGAATGTTAATTTGTTAAATCATCGTATTATGACAAAGCCACAGCAAAGTGTGGCTGGTTCAGCTAGTACTAGAGTATGTAATTGTCATTTTAACTTACAGAGTTTAGTTGAAGAGACGAGATGAATGAGACTGCTCCTGAAGATTCGAGGGTTTGCCTGTTGGTTTGTCAAGGGCGCTGTGGTGCTGAGATTTGATCCACCTTGCTGCAAATTTTTCAATTTTTCTGCATCGAAGCAATGCAGTGGAGGTCCATTTATTGAAATGAAAAGTAGATTTGAAAGTGTCAGAATTTGTAAGTGATTTCTCTGATCAGTCAGTGTTAAATTCGTGGCACTAAATCCGCGTTCATATTCAGCCGTAGATATAGGTATAACTTCGACTGCTTTCACAAGTTCCTTCACAGAAATGGGCATGTGTTGAGGATTTTCTTTATAGATTCGAAAATCTTTAACTAGTGACGCACACGTGCTTTCACGTAATTTAAAATCCATCTTGTTACACAATCGAGAAATTGACATGTCACCATAAAACACACGTTCATAATCATCTGCAAGGCCATGTATCTGAATTTAATACGGCTACATCCGAAAAGAAATCCAGGTCCTCAAAGCGGCTTCTTATATTTTCTACCAAAGACTGAAAAAATTTCTCCCGAAATGTCTGAAATCTGTTAAATTCATGACAAGATGGCTTTTTAATTAATACCCCTTTGAATGTGCGCATTTCCTCCAACTCCTGTACTATCATTCTAATTCGTGGCGAGTCATTTGTTTTCAGTGTTTCAAGAGCTCTTATAGCCACATCAATTTCCTGTTTTGCTTTAAGGACTGAAGAATTTCTGTTCTGCATAAAGAATGGTAATACTTGCAGAACTTCTAGGGCCTCATAAAGCATAACTAATTCCATTACAAGCAACAACTTTGTGGGATGTTTTAGTAAACCTTCAATTTTAGATCCCTCCTGAGTTGATCAGGAACCATCATGGGTCAGTTTTTCAAAAAGATGGACAAGAGAACTGTGACTTTCAAGAAGAGCTCGAACAGCATTAAATGAGCGAGCAACCCAATGTACGCGAAAAATACGGCCTAGTTTTAGTAGCTGCGAGGATAATTCTTGTGAAACACTTTGTAGTAGTCTCTGATTTTTGGACTTCGAGAAATCACAGAATAAAAGGAACCTAAAAAGAACTGTATATGGTATACATCAGCTACATCATTCATAAAGTCGTGGACAGCTAATTCCATTTTGTGGTTCATACAATGAACGACAGTTACGTAAATGACTACGCAGTAGAGCGGCTATGCCTTTGTAAAGTGCAAGCATTGTTGAGGCACCATCTGTTGCGATACCTACAAGGTGGTTTTTTAGTATGTAATTTGCAATGCCATACTTTTCATGAGCTGCTAACAGTGTGCTGAAAAATAATTCTCCTGTCCCACTTTCTAATTCAGCAATGTCAAAGAAATAATTGCAAGCAACTCCCTCAAAGGACAAACGTAAATATATTATCAAACAAGTTTTATTGGAAACCGTTGTACTTTCGTCCATCATGATACTAAAGTTTGTACCCGATTCTACAAGGAAGTGAGCAAGATTCTTTTTCATTTCTTCTCCTACAAACATAATGATATTTCGGCATGCATGGTCAGAATGAAGCATATTACCGACTGATAAACCATTAAGGCTTTGTAGTTCGATTACTGTAGGATACGATTTGAATGATAATTTCTGTTTGGCTATTACATATGCAGATCTGAACAACGAAGCAGTTGCGATTGCTTTTTCTTGATGCTGCTTTCCCCACAACTTTTCATTTTCACTCACGCATTTTTCTAAACTTTTCTTTTCTTTTATACTCATGATTTCTACGCACTTCATGTGTGATTTGCACTTTGCATGATCCCAGATTTTATCATTTAGTTTTTTGGCGTTATTAGCAGAAACATCATCTAAAAACGCGTTATCAATACGCACACGTTCACTGCTTTCCACCTTCAGTTCACGAACTTGTGACCACACTGTGCATATTACTACGTTTTTGTCATTTACGGACAGCCACGGCTTAGTCTTTTGCCAGTTTTGAAAAAAGTGATAAGGCAACACAATTTCCTACTATAATCTCAATAGTATTGTTTCTCCCATTCCTACCTTGAGACGTGTCACAGTTTCCAGTCACCGGAGATTCAGTCTCTTCCCCTGTATTAGCACCATCATTACCGTTTTCTTTTTTACATTCACTGTCTATTTTAACTCTGTTAGCACCACTGTTAGTATCCTGACTGTCAGAGTTTGTACACGTATCAGGTAATGCCTGCTCTTAAGGAAATCAGAAATTTTGCTTTGTTTGAAAGACATCCTGAAATTCCGTAGCTCTTACGGGCCCGGACGCACTCAACTCACTAATGAAGCTACTGAAGCGGGAACGTGTGAATATCGCCGTGTGTTTGGCGGACGCGAGGCAACGAACGAAGGGCACCAATTAATTTGGAGTACGCGATGCTGGGGAGCCTGTGTTAAGCTCCACCCACGTGGTTCGCGGCTAGCGAAGTCAGACTGTCCGATCCCGTCTGGTAGGTACCGTTGCTCGCTTCGCAGTTCGCACTACTTTGTGGTTTCGTCCCAGGCGCATTAGTCCGCACCATACCGTTGCCAAAAGGTGGCCTAACGGTAAATGTTCGCACCCTGTGTCAGGGCCCGGGGTGGGACTTTCAGCCCCCAGCTCACCCAACTCTGCGGTGCGACTGCTGCGGTATGACTTCCACACTACTTCCCTCGCAAGCTCGCAAGTAAACGGATGACGCACCTTAGACGAAAGCAACAATGACAACATGAGAACGATGATTTAGTTCTAAATGTTTTGAAATGCTTAACTACTACATCACACTTTTTCAAAATTAATAAGCAAACATATTAATAGTATTAATAGTAAGACTGTATTAAAAACTTCCAGTGTTTGGCTCCACAAGTTTAAATTATATGTAAAGTTTTACTCCAGTGCATGGGAAATAAACATTCCAGGTTGGGATGCATAAACTAAAACCAGAGGAGGGGATGGTCTGATACAGAGGGGGGGGATCCCCCCCCCCTTCCCTACAAATCGCAAACTGCACTACACACACTTCACACCTTTCAGACAACCCTCGCAGACAAGTATGAATGATTCTTCATCATTTGCTGTTCTGTAGGGGTTGCTAAGATTTTTCTTCGGGGGCTTCAAACATGAAGGTGAGAATGTCCAATCTGTAGGAGACATTTAACAACATACCTCCTCCGGCTTCTCACTCAAGTACCGGCAAAGTAGGGATCCCAGGGAAGGAGGGTGAGAAGGGTTTTCCTGTCTTTGGTGCTATCTTCTTTCACTTCTAGGATCTTAGCAACTGTCCCTACTTTTTCCTTTCTAACTTCTCTATTGAATACCCATCTATCTTTCCCTCTTTCCATATGCATATACTACTATCGCTGAAGTCCTTGTCAATTTCCATGGTTCATTATAACCTTCAACTTATTTCACATAAGTCGGCCGAAGAATCAGGATACACAAACACACTTAAGCATACACCCAACATAACACAAAGATGCAAACAATGAAAGTACAGATTGAAATGTTGTGAGAACTGTAGGGGGAAAGTATGTGCACACAGAAAAATATGTACACATTATTGTTTGCGGTGACGGTTCTACATCACATATATGTAAGTACCGTAAAATATTTAGATGTGTAAGAACTATGATAATTATAGTTCCTATTGGTGATGGTTCTGCATCGCCTAGAGAGAGAGAGAGAGAGAGAGAGAGAGAGAGAGAGAGAGAAAGAGAGGGAGAGAGAGAGAGGACTAATAACGACCCCATATCATATATGTACAAAAGTATAGAAAAGCTAAGTTAATTTTACATCAAGTACGCATCAGGATGATACTTGAGTGAGGAAAGAGGACTAAGCCAGAGGATAAATTATTAAGGAGGCTCAGTCCATCAAATATTCTGACAACGTGTAGGATAGTGGGAGGTATTAAAGAGTGAGTATGAAGTGTGATATAGATTTTAATTTTACCAGATAATTTTAAATTATGGTGTACATAAAGATACTGGGGCAATGAACTATAAAGCCTACTCAGGAAGGAGAAGGAGGGCGCACCCAGCATTTACTGGATGAAAAGGGCAGATAGGCAGACCCAAGAGAGGCTTACCTATACTGTGCGAACAGGGGCACCAAGAAGGGGATTGACCTGTACCACAGATTAGGAAGTTAGCAGTGGCGTACCTACCAAAACGGAAGGAGGGAGAGTATTCATAGAGTCAACCGATAGGTAAGGTATAGGTACAGTGCCTAAAAGCAAAAGGGCAGTATCGTGACAAATGTCACACCTTTTGCAGAAATTATTCTGGTAAGTTTGAATTCTCTATTCTACTAACAGTGTCAGGTTGTATGTTTAAGAGCATCTGAAAGAACACTTTTATTTGCCCAGAGTTCCTCCAGACAAGTAGCTGCTCTCAAAGCACTCTCGTGTAAATACTTAATGAATTTTCATTCCATATGTAAGTTGTGTATTTCCTGTATGATAATGTGTAAGCAAGACAAGCTGACATCTCCAATCCAAAATACAAAGAAAAATGTGCCGACAAATAAAGGTCATTGTACCCCGTTTGGCAAAAATTTACATTTAAGCTGTATGGCTGTATACAAAACACTGTGCGCCTCCATTGCATGTCACCGCACAATGTGGGGACAATTGTATAGGTACATAAAGGAAAAGCCCCAACACGCTACGATAAAAGTTATTACCAATGACAACAAACAGTGGCGCGGCCACTGTAAGAGTTGGCAAAGAGATATTTTGCTACGCCGGAAGGTGAATGACAGATGATGGAAACTTTTTTCAATTTTTTTTTCACAATTATTAGAGAGACTCTGTCTTCAGTTCTTGTGGCGAGGAGACATATTCTTGTGATATAGTACATCTGAATAATAATTTTATTAAAATATGAAGTCTGAGAGTTCGTTTTTGTGCAAAACCACGAAAGTTTTCTGTTCTTCCGCGCATTATCCCAATGTCATGTCACTGCAGCTGTCTGCATCAGAAGAGGAAGTCTGATTACGAATCAATATTGTACACACAGTCAAGAATGAGAACTAATTATGGCGCAAGGAGAACCATTTAACCAACTTGTGTAAATCTCAACAGCAAAGCAAATACAGGAATCGATGTAAGTTAAAAGTGAAATACATTGTATTCACTTAAAAATGTAGAAGGAATAAAAATGATAAAAGTGCAAAAAAATTAATTTGTTTAATTAATTGTATTAAATCTTTTTTAATATAAATTTGCACAAACCACAGAATCACGAGATCCGTCAGTCACTGGGTATTAGTGTGGGCCCCACCCACACCATAATGTATCAACACTGGAACTTTCGCAAAATCTGTGAGCAGTGGGTTCCCCGCCAACTGACCGCCGAACATCTCAATACTCGAACTGCAACGTTGTTATGAGGAGGAATACAGCTTTCTGTCGCGTATTGTCACAGATTACAATACCGTTAGAGCAAGCAGCGAAAACATGTGACGTCACCACCTTCAAAGAAATCAAAGGCCATGCACAGTTCCCCTCTTGACCACAAGGGGCCACTGCTTGTCGAGTTCTTGGAATGGGGAACCACCAATGCCCAGTGTTATTAAGCCATTTCACAGAACCTTAGACGAGCCATCAAGTCAAAACACCAAAGCATGTTCTTCAGTGCTGTTATCCTCCTGCATAATAACGCCCACCCACACGTGGCCAATGCGGTGAAGACGGCATTGCAGCAGTTTCTATGGGAAAATCGAACATCCACTGTACAGTCCCGACCTTTCACCATGCGACTCGTGTTTGGACCTCTAAAACAAGCTATTCGAAGACATCCATTTGCCACAGACGCCACAGACGACGAAGTGTGTGAGGTGTGAAATACGTTGAAATATGCTGAAGTTAGGCCACTGTTTAAGAAGGGAGATAAAGGTATAGCATCAAATTTCCGTCCAATTTCACTTTTGCCAGCATTCTCACAAATTTTAGAAAAAGTAATACACAATCGGCTTTATAACTGTCTTATCTCAAATACATACTGTCAAAGTCACAGTTCGGATTTCTAAAGGGTTCTGATATTGAGAAGGCTATCTACACTTATAGTGAAAATGTGCTTAATTCATTAGACAAAAAATTGCAGGCAACTGCTATTTTGTGATCTGTAAAAGGCATTTGACTGCGTAAATCACAATATCCTTTTAAGTAAATTGGAATATTAAAGTGTAACAGGAAATGCTGCAAAATGGTTCAAATCTTATATCTCTGGCAGGAAACAAAGGGTGTTATTAGAAAAAACACATGTATCAAGCTATCAGGCATCATCCAACTGGGAACTAATTACATGTGGGGTCCCACAAGGTTCCATTTTAGGGCCCGTACTTTTTCTTGTGTATATCAATGCCCTTTCATCAGTAACATTACCAGAAGCCAAGTTCGTTTTGATGCCAATGATACAAACATTGCAATAAATAGCAAATCAAGTGTAGTCTTAGAAAGGCCAGCTAATAAAATATTTGTGGACATTAATCACTGGTTTCTAGCCAATTCTTTGTCACTAAACTTTGAAAAAACACACTACATCTAGTTCAGAACTTGTAAGGGATGTCCGACGAGTATATGCCTAACATACGATGACAAGCAGATAGAAGAAGTGGACAGTGCTAATTCTTGGGATTAGAGCTTGATAATGAATCCAACTGGGAGGAGCACACCACAGAACTGCTGAAGCATCTTAACAAATCTCTATTTGCAATTGTTTCAGACATAGGGGACATAAAAATGAAAGAGCTGGCATACTATGCTTACTTTCATTCCATAATGTCATATGGGATTATTTTTTGGGGCAATTCATCAAGCCAAGCTAAAGTTTTCTGAGCTCAAAAACGTGCAGTAAGAGTTATATGTGGTGTAAATTCAAGAACAGAAGCCTGTTTAGGGAACCAGGGATACTAACTACTGCTTCTCAATATATTTATTCCTTGATGAAATTTATCATTAAAAATATATCACTTTTTCAAACCAACAGCTCAATTCATGGAATCAATATTTAATATTTCTAAAATTTAAAAACCTCTCTCACACCGGCCTGATTTAGCTTCACTGATCAGGATAGTAAAAAACATGCGTATATTAAGGGAATTTTCATTGACAAAGCAGGCTTATCACATTCACACAGTTCAATACTGTTCTATCCTGATTAAATTGAGCTTAACTTAAATTCCATAAGGCAGTGAAGCCATTTCGAAGTCTCGGTGCGACGAAAATTGTCAGTCGATCTCCTGGAAACATTTGTAATAATTATTAACTTTCGCTGATCACATGGGGAAGACCGGAGATCTGCTGGTAAGACCGTGTTAGCCTATTTATTTGAAGTAACTGGATATCTTGAGCATACAAAACGGCAGGTTCCCCACTGATCCCGTGCAACACAGCGTAGTAAGCAGACACTGTCAATAATAATAATCCGTTAAATAATACGCGAACACACTTACTTTAGTTTAGTTCATGTATTAAATTCCTTCTCATACAGAATCTCATCAAGATGGCGCCTAGCTCAACAATACATACATATACATCCTTCTTTCACGACTAATCGGCAAGAAGTCCCCTATTCTTTTTCCCAAGAGAAAACATAGATAGCAGAGAAGCTATTCCATGGAGTAAATGGACGCTCCAAGGAATAATTGGGCTTGAAACTACTTTGCATTGATAATCGGTAAGATAAGAAGAGATATTTCGAGATATGTACTGAGTTATATAACTTATAAAATTTCTGAAAATATCGTGGAGAGACCGCTGCAAGAGACATTACAAATACTAGAAATAAGAATAATCTTCACAAGGATTTAAAGTCACTTAGTCTTGTACAAAAATGTGTGCATTATTGAGGAACACACATTTTCAATAACTTGCCAGCAGCCATAAAAAGCTTAACAACCAATGAAATTCAGTTTAAGGGAAGCCTAAGGGACTTGGTGGCCAACTCCTTCTACTCCATTGATGAATTTCTCAGTAGAACCAACTGATTTTATATATATATATATATATATATATATATATATATATATATATATATATATACACTCCTGGAAATTGAAATAAGAACACCGTGAATTCATTGTCCCAGGAAGGGGAAACTTTATTGACACATTCCTGGGGTCAGATACATCACATGATCACACTGACAGAACCACAGGCACGTAGACACAGGCAACAGAGCATGCACAATGTCGGCACTAGTACAGTGTATATCCACCTTTCGCAGCAATGCAGGCTGCTATTCTCCCATGGAGACGATCGTAGAGATGCTGGATGTAGTCCTGTGGAACGGCTTGCCATGCCATTTCCACCTGGCGCCTCAGTTGGACCAGCGTTCGTGCTGGACGTGCAGACCGCGTGAGACGACGCTTCATCCAGTCCCAAACATGCTCAATGGGGGACAGATCCAGAGATCTTGCTGGCCAGGGTAGTTGACTTACACCTTCTAGAGCACGTTGGGTGGCACGGGATACATGCGGACGTGCATTGTCCTGTTGGAACAGCAAGTTCCCTTGCCGGTCTAGGAATGGTAGAACGATGGGTTCGATGACGGTTTGGATGTACCGTGCACTATTCAGTGTCCCCTCGACGATCACCAGTGGTGTACGGCCAGTGTAGGAGATCGCTCCCCACACCATGATGCCGGGTGTTGGCCCTGTGTGCCTCGGTCGTATGCAGTCCTGATTGTGGCGCTCACCTGCACGGCGCCAAACACGCATACGACCATCATTGGCACCAAGGCAGAAGCGACTCTCATCGCTGAAGACGACACGTCTCCATTCGTCCCTCCATTCACCCCTGTCGCGACACCACTGGAGGCGGGCTGCACGATGTTGGGGCGTGAGCGGAAAACGGCCTAACGGTGTGCGGGACCGTAGCCCAGCTTCATGGAGACGGTTGCGAATGGTCCTCGCCGATACCCCAGGAGCAATAGTGTCCCTTCCGCCGACCACTGGCGACAACATCGATGTACTGTGGAGACCTCACGCCCCACGTGTTGAGCAATTCGGCGGTACGTCCACCCGGCCTCCCGCATGCCCACTATACGCCCTCGCTCAAAGTCCGTCAACTGCACATACGGTTCACGTCCACGCTGTCGCGGCATGCTACCAGTGTTAAAAACTGCGATGGAGCTCCGTATGCCACGGCAAACTGGCTGACACTGACGGCGGCGGTGCACAAATGCTGCGCAGCTAGCGCCATTCGACGGCCAACACCGCGGTTCCTGGTGTGTCCGCTGTGCCGTGCGTGTGATCATTGCTTGTACAGCCCTCTCGCAGTTTCCGGAGCAAGTATGGTGGGTCTGACACACCGGTGTCAATGTGTTCTTTTTTCCATTTCCAGGATTGTATATATATATGTATATGTATGTATATATGTATATATATTGTAAATAAGTGTGTGTGTGTGTGTGTGTGTAAGTACAATCTAACTTCTGAACCAGTTCAGTGCAGTAATGTGTTCATTGTAAATAAGTACTTAGTGGTTGTAATACACGTTTATTACCCTGTAAATAAATAAAAAATATTTTTATTTCAAATTCAGTGCATTAGTATTTGTAAAATAATTCTTTCATATAGTGTTCATTAAAAATGATGACCATGCCACTTGGGTCCTGTGGAATGGTATATTAGCTTATTTGTTTGAGTTGTAAATATTTGTCATGTATTGTTGTTTTTCTGACATGTTCTACATCCTGGAGGACCTCCTCACTACAGATCAATTGGAATGAAAGTAAATCTAATCTAATCTAATCTCCTGGGTCCAGGCCTGGATTCACCAGCAACCAATTAGTTTCTTCAAGGATGAAATCGAATGGCTAGTGCCGCAATGGGATAAATGTGCTAACAATTTTGGTGACTATTTTGTGAGTGCACTGTGTATAACTACATTTTTGAGTTAATAAAATCATTACCGTTACTTTACACTAGTGAACAGGTTTCATTTGAATGCCCCTTATATTTAGTATCATCTGACTGAAAGACAAATTCCATCAGCCTTAGCATTGGTGCCATAAACTTTGCAGTAGTTAGTATGAACAAAATCGCTTATTAACAATAACAATAAGAACACACATCCCATCTGCCATTACATGATGGAGAAATATATCCATGGTAGAGGCAGGCAGTCACATGTGGCACTACTTAAGTATAGAAAGCTTTTTATTGCACAATTCCTGGATCCATCACAAAATATTGGATATATCATATCCCATAGAGTGAAGTTGTCACTCTGAAATGTAATCATTAAAAACTACAGGGTTGGAAACCAAACAGAACGAAATTGTTCAATTCCTTAGAGCAAAGCTGCTTGTCATGCAGTCTCACAAGGCTGTGTGGAATTCTTACCAGCATTTCCCACAGCGATTGGTCGGCTGACAATGTAACCAGGGCTTGACATGTAATTATCCAGACAACCCACCAGTCTACCAAAGAACTCATTGCAGGGTGTGCAGATTTCTCTTGGGCACTACTGTATCCTTAAAAGAATTTTATTAAAAGGTGTCATTTTGTACCTCCTGTATTGAATCTTTTTTAGCACGAATGGCCCTCTTAATACGAGATTTCGTACATGTTTGGCCCAACAACATGTAAAAAATGTTATCATACCAAAAATGTTTAGGATCTTATAGTTTGTAATGTACAAGTAAATATTTACATTGCTACCTTTCACAATATTTATGAACTTCCACTATATTGCTAGCAGTTTCTTGATATTGTTTTTGGAAAAGCAGATTTGCACCATCAGATGTACAATTTCATATTTATTCTCTACTGGTTTCATCTTCACAGGAGAAAACTGTCAGATACAAAAGAAATTTAAAATATAAACAGGCAACAGAGAATGGGGGAATTTAACATGTTTTTAACTTTTTAATTTCACCATTATCTATGTTGCCTGTATGTATTTTACATTAATCTCGTCTCAATTTTCTCCAGTGAATGTGAGCCGAGCGGTTCTATGCGCTTCAGTCTGGAACCGCGCTGCTCCTACGGTCGCAGGTTCGAATCCTGCCCTGGGCATGAATGTGTGTGATGTCCTTTGGTTAGTTGGTTTAAGTAGTTCTAAGTCTAGGGGACTCATGACCTCAGATGTTAAGTCCCGTAGTGCTTAGAGCCATTGGAACGCTGCTTAGAGCCATCCAGTGAATGTGATTGTTACAACTGAACTGGAAGAGAGTAAAGGTACAACTGAACACCTCATGGCGTACGTAAGCTTTCTTTCAAAATACTTAACATGAAATCACGTCATGGTCTCTTGTTATGAACTATCACAGCATATAAACTGTAACAATGAAAATAATCTATTATTGATGATAAAATGTAAATATATAGATAAAAAAGCTACTCACAAAGCAGGTAGGAGAGAACACACACACACACACACACACACACACACACACACAAAGGATTTAACTTTTACAATCTTTAGGAACCAGTGGCTCCTTTTGGCAGAAGAGTTGAAGGGAAAGGAAGAGGGGTGAAGGACAAGGACTGGAAAGATTTAGGGAAAGGGATGCACAGGTTGTACACATGAACAAGGAAAAAAAAATTCCCAGATTTCCCGGTTAAAAATACGCTTTCTCCCGAGTGGAATCACTTTTTCCGTTTTAAGTGACAGTGTATCTTCCCTCGGAACTGCAAAACTTATCAATCCTTTGAATAGTTATGCATTTATACATGGGGGTAGAATTTCCCAGCACTTTAGAAAATGAAACTCGGCACGTGATGTAGTCGGCCAACAGCAGCATCACTGTTAAGTAGCACGAACACACAAACAGTGAAAGGTAATAGTTTAAATTAACACTTTCGCTTCGGCTAACTCTTATAAGCGTCAGAAGCCATGAGCCAGTGCGGCTGACGCAATCAGTCTGATTACTCAGTCTAGTTGCAACGTTTAAGCTAGCATCAAAGCGTGTAAACTTTTGTTTTGTGTGGTCAGTTATCGAACGTATATTGTTTGTAATGGCGGCTAATGAACCGACACCTCGACCTACCAATGTGAAAAGGAGCAGGAAAAGTGTTAAATTGACAGAGGAACAGTTACTTAGTGTAGTGTAGTGATGACGAGGCATACCACGGAGATTGTCGTTTAGACGCTGCAGAAGAAATGCAGAGTGATGATAGTGTGGAAGCACAGCTTATCACAGGGGGCAAGGTCACGCTGAAAAGGTCGTTTTGCATTTGATGGCAGAAAATGCCGCATGTTGGTCAGCACATTTACTTGGACAATTATAACAGTTTTCATTTAGCTACAACTCTGTTGAACCTAAATACATTTTCCACAGGTACTCTGAAATTGAATAGGAAATATAAACCCGAAGACGCTGTATCAGCAAAACTTGGGAGAGGAGAGACAATTGCGTGGTATTCTAATGGAGTTATGATAGGAAAATGGAAGGATCGACGAGAGGTTTCCTACATTTCCACAGAACATCTAAATGTTATGGAGCAAGTGACGAATGCGCGCCAGCAAATAGTCACGAAACCTTTGTCTATTATTAGGTACAATGCGTTCGTGTCTGGGATTGGTAAACAAGATCAGATGTTATCGTATTATTTATGTAAACGAAAGACTATCCACTGACCGTAAAAACTATTCTTTTAATGTCATTCTCATGCTAGTTTTCAATTCTCTATATCTGCACAACAAATACTCAGGAAATAAAATGACGTTGTACAATTACAGAATGAACATTATGAAGGGCCTCCTTGCACCAAAAGAACGTTCCACGAAATGTGAGCAAGAAACATCACAAACAAACACACGTTGCGCAAAAGCGGAAAGCTAGTGTAGGGAAGAAGCAAGTTAAGGAAGCGGTGTAAGAAGTGCGCGGAACCACACGAGTGTATAACCTGTCCAGACAAACCTGGAGACTGCTTGAACTGTTGTATAATTTCCCATAAGTAGCAAAAACGCGATAATATCCGGGAAATTCCGATTATCAGACATCTTCTGACATTGCATGGTTTCTTTTTATGACGTGAAAGGTTAGAGCTTTGTTTCACGAGCGACAGAAAATGAAGTTTTCTTTTGTGTTGACTTATTTCTTGTTGCGTTGTAAAGCGTTCACTTCAGTGTTTTGCGAAAGAATATGTTGTGCTAAATTTGTGTTAATAGCACAGACAATTGAAGTGATGGGGGACACAAAATAAGCCTCTACGTAGGTTGTGTTTCGCTTACTAATTTCTACACGTCTGGGATAAATGTAGACGGCTAATTCTCTCATACTAGGAGCAAACATGCTACTAAATTGACGATCTCTAGCAGAGTCAATCTTAAAAATGCGCATTTGAAGTAAATATAATTTCAAATGAATCCAGTTTCCTTCTTAAGAATTTGCGTTTTGGAATCCAAACTTTTTCCTGAATGCAATGGATTTGTTGCTTTGTTTGAATTGTATTTTTTGTTACATTACCAACAAATCACGAACATTTGAATGAGGCCTGTGGCACCTATAGGTGTCAGACAGCAAACAGACTTTAGAACATGACCACAATACATTCAAAGCTTATTTGAAGTAATGCATCTAAGGCGTCATCATTAAGTCAGTATAGAACATGATCCTACACATCTTACAAGGTCTTGACGTCAGCCTGTAGCTCAGGTGTGCTTAGGAGCGTCAGCTCCAAGCGGTACCTGCCGTTTAGTGTGTTACCGGCCGGCACTCGAGAGTTTCGCGCCTGCACCGATGCAGCAGCGAAAGTGTTAAATATACATAGTGTTGCTACAAGAAAAGCTTTCACATATAATATTGGCCTCTAAGGTTAATTAGCTGCAATAGAAGCTAAGCTTTCGCATATAATGTTGATCTTTATGCGCGTCGTACACTTTAAGATATATCGCAAAATGTGCCACTAAAATTTTTAATAATGACATAAATGACTGAACTTCAGGGTTCGAAATTCTTCTAAATGGCTCGTCATCAAAGAGTTTATTTTTAAACGAGAGTCAAACGCTCTGTGGTTTACGAAATTCATGGTGCATTCTCGTACATAGTTCAACTTACGTAAAAGGATATTTACTCTGAAAGTAACGCTTTTCAAACCACCATTCGCAATATTTTCCCGCGATCTTTTATAAATAGGTTCGTTTCACCAGTTACCAGACAGCGCAGGTAATAGGCGGTAGCAAGCTTGCACACCTACAATGACATAGGAAGCTCGTAAATACGTATGTGTAAAACATTGAAAGATCATACATTATGTCATAAAAGAAACAAGACATCAAAGGATACTCCAAGAGCATCGGAATTTCGTTAACCATACTAAAATGTGCACATTTAAAGACCTCGACCTCATATTAAGGTTTTCAGTGTGGCTTTCGGGATGTAAATTTTCTTGGAGCACCAGTACTATGGTATATCATGCTTGGTTCTTTATTATGGCATAATGCCATAAGTGCTAGAAGATGAAAACGTGCACTTGAAATGCAGCGAAACAGTTAAAACTAGCCAGTAATAAGGAATTAAACATTTCGTTTCAAATACATTGACTGCCTCTGCAGAAGAGGCTAATAAAAGTCAAATTTCTTTAGCAAACAGACAAAAATGACTTCATTGTTCTGCAAGGCGATTAATGCTTGACAGTCATAAAGGTGGGAAAAAATAAAATCTGAAGCTAATGACATTTTAGCCTTCCGTAATTATGTGAACGTATTTTAATTCAATTGATATCTCCCGGCCACAGATATCCGTTTTGTTTTCGTTTGACGTGAAAGTAAAATAAAGGGGAACAGAAAAATCACTAAATCTAAACACGGCTCACATGGAGACAACCCACTATGACTGTTCTGTGCATCCGCCCCGGATCTCCGATAGTTGCTAACCGGGTTAACACTTTAAAAAATCGAATTTTCAAAAATATGTTCATCTTGTAGCGCACATCTTTCTGAAAAGTCTGAAACATAAAACGTGTGTTTGAGGAAATGTAAGACATGTTATTTGGTCTTAAGTGTGCCAAAGCACAGTGCCACGCCTCTTCATACAGCATTCTTCTACCGCACGTCACTGTTTTTCGCTCTGTGGAATTGAAACGTGTATATTTTGTAATGGATGCCATCAAATTATATTCAGGACAGTGGAAATCGAAATGTCCTGTGGTGCCTCCCTTGCTCCCAGTCGGCCAGTTTGACAGCCTGCCCCTCTTAAAAAATCTCGCAGTTGATAGCTAATGGGATTATTTGTGGGAGAACAAGAACTCTTCAGAAAATTTGCACTCTATTGCCTATTAGCTAATAACTTTGTTTTGTGTGACAAAATTAAATACAGGGTATATAAAACCAATAAAAACAAGAGACAAGCAAGGAAGTACACATTTCTTCAATCCTTAGCTCCTAGCATTTTTCCCCCTCTAATCTTGCTGCAGCTTTACATGCTGTGCGTTCCTTTCTGAGGAAGAATCTATTACCTCATCAAAGTTTGTCAAACGTTTTGCCACATGAGACTGTTTTGGCACAAATGATAATTTTTGTTGTTGTTGTGGTCTTCAGTCCTGAGATTGGTTTGATGCAGCTCTCCATGCTACTCTATCATGTGCAAGCTCCTTCATCTCCCAGTACCTACTGCAACCTACATCCTTCTGTATCTGTTTAGTGTATTCATCTCTTGGTCTCCCTCTACGACTTTTACCCTCCACGCTGCCCTCCAATACTAAATTGGTGATCCCTTGATGCCTCAGAACATGTCCTAGCAACCGATCCCTTCTTCTAGTCAAGTTGTGCCACAAACTTCTGTTCTCCCCAGTCCTATTCAATACCTCCTCATTAGTTATATGATCTACCCATCTAATCTTCAGCATTCTTCTGTAGCACCACATTTCGAAAGCTTCTATTCTCTTCTTGTCCAAACTATTTATCGTCCATGTTTCACTTCCATACATGGCTACACTCCATACATATACTTTCAGAAACGACTTCCTGACACTTAAATTTATACTCGATGTTAACAAATTTCTCTTCTTCAGAAACGCTTTCCTTGCCATTGCCAGTCTACATTTTATATCTTCTCTACTTCGAACATCATCAGTTATTTTGCTCCCCCAAAACTCCTTTACTACTTTAAGTGTCTCATTTCCTAATCTAATTCCCTCAGCATCACCCGACTTAATCCGACTACATTTCATTATCCTCGTTTGGCTTTTGTTGATGTTCATCTTATATCCTCCTTTCAAGGCACTATCAATTCCATTCTACTGCTCTTCTAAATCCTTTGCTGTCTCTGACAGAATTACAATGTCATCAGTGAACCTCAAAGTTTTTATTTCTTTGCCATGGATTTTAATTCCTACTCCGAACTTTTCTTTTGTTTCTTTTATTGCTTGCTCAATATACAGATTGAATAACATTGGGGATAGGCTACAACCCTGTCTCACTCCCTTCCCAACCACTGCTTCCCTTTCATACCCCTCCACTCTTATAACTGCCATCTGGTTTCTGTACAAATTGTAAACAGCCTTTCGCTAGCCTTTTACCCCTGCCACCTTCAGAATTTGAAAGAGAGTATTCCAGTCAACATTGTCAAAAGCTTTCTCTAAGTCTACAAATGCTAGAAACGTAGGTTGCCTTTCCTTAATCTATCTTCTAAGATAAGTCGTAGGGTCAGTACTGCCTCACGTGTTCTAACATTTCTACGGAATCCAAACTGATATTCCCCGAGGTCGGCTTCTACCAGTTTTTCCATTCACCTGTAAAGAATTCGTGTTAGTATTTTGCATCTGTGACTTATTAAACTGATTGTTCGGCAATTTTCACATCTGTCAGCACCTGCTTTCTTTGGGATTGGAATTATTATATTCTTCTTGAAGTCTGAGGGTATTTCGCCTGTCTCATACATCTTGCTCACCAGATGGTAAGAGTTTTGTCAGGACTAGCTCTCCCAAGGCCGTCAGTAGCTCTAATGGAACGTTGTCTACTCCCGGGGCCTTGTTTCAACTCAGGTCTTTCAGTGCTCTGTCAAACTCTTCACGCGGTATCGTATCTCCCATTTCATCTTCATCTACATCCTCTTCCATTCCCATAATATTGTCCTCAAGTACATCGCCCTTGTGTAGACCCTCTATATACTCCTTCCACCTTTCTGCTTTCCGTACTTTGCTTAGAACTGGGTTTCCATCTGAGCTCTTGATATTCATACAAGTGGTTCTCTTTTCTCCAAAGGTCTCTCTAATTTTCCTGTGCGCAGTATCTATAGGTTCGTTTGAGCAGCTACCAGACAGCGCCAGCCAACAGGCTGTACTGCGCATGCGTAGCTACGATGACGTAGGCAGCCCGTGCTTGGTGCTTGCTCTGCTCATACGCTTTCCGTCGCATTTCTCGTGGTGAGGCATCTCGCAACCCTGCGGCATGTTGTTGAGCGGACATACAGAGTTGTGCTTGGAGCAATTGTTGTATCATATCCCGCCCAGATAAAGGATGCAAATAACGAAGCAGTTCTTGGCAAAATATAATTTCAAAATTAGACTCCACAGCTCGAAGTACCATAACGTTTTGCTATGGGGTGACTGACAGATTTTTATTTTTTTTTCTAATTCGTACTCTGCAATATTGTTATGTAGCATTTACAACAGGTTTACATCTACAGAGCACTGCAAAAAGCTAGTAGGATGGAACACAAATTTCTTGCAAAAAAGAATGAAACAGTTTCTTGTGTAGCTTGCACCGGAATAAAGGACAATAAATTTCATGACTATTTCAAAATGTGAAAAAAATTAACAAGGTTGTCTGCGAGGCAAAGAAACTGTAGAACTGACAGTTTATATTCCACTCTACGAATAAATATGAAGCCATTTGGGGAGTTAAAACGACAAAACATGGTATGCTGCCACTCTACAATTTAGCATAGAATGGCATTCTATAAATTTAAGACGTAAACACCAATTAAGAAATAGCTTCAGGCCTAGAGGAAGTACTAGACAAGTGCCTTGTGATCGAAAAACACTTTCGCAGAAGGCAGACTTGTAAAATTCTGCTACAGCTGTCATTATATTTGAAACAAAATATTTAATTCAAAACTACTGACCAAATTTGCCTACTTAGTCAGCTTCAAGTAAATGTTTACGTTTGTAGTATTAAGGGATCTTTCAGTGTCATAAAAGGAACAGAACATCAGAGACTATTCCAGCAGCATCGGAATTTCATGAACCATACTAAAATGCTTCATTCCGCTCTAATTGCACATTTCTATGTCCAGATGCACTATGAAGTACATGATATTCAGCTTTTCATGTGGTTTTCGTGATACCAATTTTCTTGGTCCAGTACTGTATTTTCATGTTTGGTTCTTTATTATGGTATAATGTCATTCGTCCCAGAAAATGAAAATTTGCACTTGAAATTGAACGAAGTTGAAAGTAGCCAATAAAGCGGAAAGAAACACTTCGTTTCAAATAAACTTACTCAGCTTGCTCTGCGCATGCGCAGAACTGGCAGCTTGGGTTCGCCGGAAAAATTTTTCCGGGTAGCACCCGGCTACTTGCTGCTACTGTCATACGGAAAACCGGCCACGCTTCAAGTAGCCAGAAGCGGGAGGAAGGCACTGCTCATACGCGAATTGAGCTCTGCGCATGCGCACGAGCCCGCTGGCAACTGCTCATACTAACCTATCTTACTCCTAGTGAGATAAGCCTCTACATCCTTACATTTCTCCTCTAGCCATCCCTACTTAGCCATTTTGCACTTTCTGTCGATCTCATTTTTGAGACGTCTGTATTCCTTTTTGCCTGCTTGATTTACTGCATTTTTATATTTTCTCCTTTCATCAATTAAATTCAATATTTCTTCTGTTACCCAAGGATTTCTATTAGCTCTCGTCTTTTTACCTGCTAGATCCTCTGCTGCCTTCACTACGTCTCTCAAAGCTACCCATTCTTCTTCTACTTTGTTTCCCCCATTCCTGTCAACGATTCCCTTATGATCTCCCTGAAACTCTACAACCTCTGGTTTAGTCAGTTTATCCAGGTCCCATCTCCTTAAATTCCCACCTTTTTGCAGTTTCTTTAGTTTTAATCTACAGTTCATAACAGATTGTGGTCAGAGTCCACACCCACCCTGGAAATGTCTTATAATTTAAAACCTGGTTCCTAAATCTCTGTCTTACCATTATGTAATCTATCTGAAACCTGTCAGTATCTCCAGGCTTCTTCCATGTATGCAGCCTTCTTTTATGATTCCTGAACAAAGTGTTAGCCATGATTAAGTTGTGCTCTGTGCAAAATTCTACCAGGCAGCTTCCTCTTTCATTTCTTAGCCCCAATCCATATTCACCTACTGTTTCCTTCTCTCCCTTTTCCTACTCACGAATTCCAGTCACCCATGACTTAAATTTTCGTCTCCCTTCACTATCTGAATAATTTCTTTTATCTCGTACATTTCTTCGTCATCTGCAGGGCTAGTTGGCATATAAATATTTACTACTGTAGTAGGCATGGGCTTCGTATCCATCTTGGCCACAATAAGGCGTTCACTATGCTGTTTGTAGTAGCTTACCCGCACTCATTTTTTTATTCATTATTAAACAGACTCCTGCATTACCCCTATTTGATTTTGTATTTATAGCCCTGTATTCACCTGACCAAAAGTCTTTTTCCTCCTGCCATCAAACTTCACTAAATCCCACTATATCTAACTTTAACCTAACCATTTCACTTTTTAAATTTTCTAACCTACCTGCTCGATTAAGCGATCTGACATTCCATGCTCCAATCCGTAGAATGCCAGTTTTCTTTAATTTTTGTAACACAAAAGAATATAATTCACAAAGTACCAATATCAAATTCCTATTAGGCCTACTACAAGCAAAAAGCTCTGTTAGGAAAGTGTTACACATTTCATTCATACACACCAGTTTTTCAAGCATAAGATCGAGAAGTAGTATTACGAAATTTTTATATGAATTTGAAATCCTATTATTCTATAATTTGTTTGATGTCCCCGTATCTTCTCCTTTCTCGTTCTAACAATGTCATCAATTCTGTAGCTATTCCTGCCACTGTCAAAATTTGTTCGCCAATAAACTTCAACAACCCTGCCATAATCACAGGTTTAGTTATCCCACATGTTCCTATAACACTTTTCACATTACTTCCAGAATAAAACTTAAGTGGCTGTTAGCTGGGGACTGTACAACTGGTCCTCACTAGTGTAGCAATCTGACCAAAAATTTTCTGTCAAATTATTTTCTTGGATACACTGAGAAGATAATACATAATCCTCCTCATCTATTACTCCTGTTAGTCGTTTTCAATTCTGGTAGTCTGAATCTATGGATTTCGCAAGTAATTAGAACACTGATCATTCACAAACCCATCAACCACATAATCAGACAGCAATTGGCATTCATTCGTTCAGCTTCACTCTGCTCAGTTCATATAGTGCAGTCAACTTTTGTCTGAGGGAAGTTTTATTTCTAGATGCAACCAGGATTCTCCTGACAAACATCACGTACACTATGCACACAGTCAAAACTCAACTTATTCATTCAGAAAACTTAAAATGAATGTGTTCAAAAACCAACAGGGATGCGTTTTCAAAATCATACAAAGAATCGATAGACCAACATGCACCGGATGCTAGCCACTTTTGAAACAAGTTTCCCCTTCAAGAATATGAATTTGGCACCCCCTTTTCCCAGTAGCATCTAGCACAGCCACATTCCTGTAGCCAGAAGCAGGAGAATCCACTAAAACACGATTAAATTTCACATGCACATGAGCCCACTCGTAACTGCTAAAATGAATCTAATGTAAACAGTTGTGACTTCTTGCTCATCGGAGGCCTTTTTATTGTTATGAAGCATTGCCCACGACATTTTGCTGTTGGCAGATGCTTGCATGAGCACTGTCATTGTATATGGCTAATTTCCTTGGCAATTTATGTTTAGTTTTTTCTCTCATGTTTTATTGTTGAAGTACTATTCTGCAATAGCAGGATATAGTAATATCCTTTGTTAGAGTATTGGTTCTTACCAGTCAAATCACAAAAATTTAACAGAAAACTAAATGAAAAATTCCTGGAACTTTAAATAACTCCCAGATTTTTCCCGGATCTCGCACATCATATACTCCCTGGATACAGTTCAGGAAAGGCACCCCTCTTCCTTTCCCTTTAACTTCTGCCAGGAGCCACTGGCTCCAGAAGCTTGTGAAAGCTAAGTCCTTTTGCATGTTTCTTCCCTGCTGCCACTTTGTGAGTAGATTTTTTTATCTGTCCATCTACATTACAGCATATGAACTAATATTGTAGTGTTATACATATTTTGCAACAGGTTAGAAAAAATTGCTTGTCATTAGGATTTGTGGAACAAGATCAGACAAAAATCACAGGCAACATCAGTCATTACAATATTCATTAGTACTTTATTGATGCTTCATATTTTCCAAATTAACAACACTTAATCTTCTTCTTCATCTGCTGCTCCACCACCTGAAGTGGCCTTCCTCAGATTCTTCCTCTTGACACGGCCTGGACGTCCACCTCCGAAGGGAGACTTCAATGAGAAATCTATGTGCTTCTGAGAGTCCAGCCGAACAATAAAGCTCGGAATATTGACAACCTGTTTCCGAACACTGAAAGAAGAAAATGAGAAGCATATAAGTAAAAATATTCTTTATGGCTAGAGAAGAGTTAGTAAATTGAAATGAGTTGTCAAAGCTACTAAATTCTTTTATGGCATTTGAGACTGAATTGGCAACACTTAGCAAGCAATATTCTCTGAAATATGAGAGGTTTCTTCTGAAGTGAAGAATGACCCCCTAAACACACTAATACAATTGCCATAAAATTGGCAATAATAATGCTTCCTCATACCCAACATTATATATTTAAAGAAACAAGTTTATAACATTCAGTGTAGAATTTACAACTTCCTAGCCTAGAAACATTTCAGAAGTGTTAAAAAGTGGTTTTGGATAAAAAACTTTTCAACACTGTTGCCTTTATTCACTTACTGATTACAAGGGTATACAAGAGTTCTGGGGTTTGGAAACCAACCAAGTGGTGTTCTTTACTAATTTGGCACTCCTTAACACGGAAATAAAAGTTTAATCCCTAATATACGGTCTTCTCTGCCCAGCTACCACTCATCCCAAACTACTTCAGGCTAATTACTATTGGTTGCAAAATCTATGGTTGCATAATGTAACTTGTACAGTATGTTGCAACCCTTCTTGTTTGTAGGATGGTAAGGTAGAGGGGGAGAACGACTTCAAAGCTTAAGTTCTATAACCACCACTGAAAACGACAGCTGAGACAGGTAGGTTCTTACATTTGTGAGCAGTATTATTTCATCAAAGCCATTTTCGAAAGGTGTGTGAATGGCCCAGATAAATGGAACTTTTAAGTAAAGGACATTGACAAAAGAATTTGTGCAGAAATCCTCATTTGCTTGTTTCAGCACAAAGTTCAGAGATTAGAACAACTCATTTGCTCTACATCTGCATGGAACAATTCCACAGAAGCTGAGTGAAGCTAAAATTATCAGTTTTAATTTAACTATTCCCACAGTATGGAATAAACACAGAGGAATTACATGTCTATGATTGTTACTTCTATATGACAAAAGCAGCAGGAAGGTAAAAAATCTTGCATACAAACTTAGATTTTGACAATCAGACCTGGCCCTCATTGTCTAGGCCTGCCAATCCACTCAACACCATCAAAGGATACATTTGAATTCTCTGAAGTCTAAATACACCATTAAAGTAGAGTCTTACTCCGAGTGTGGTACTGATGCCAATGGGAGCCCAAACAGAGCTTAAAAAAAATTCCGTGAAAGACTTTGGACTTTCAGAAGATGCAACAATTTCTGGGACCATGTATCATGGGGAGGCCACAATGTTTGGATCATGGATTTACTGCACACTTAATAGTGCATTAGGAAAACAATGCACAAGCAGTAAGGCGTAATACCTTTGAGATTTCAGAAAAATCTAAAGAGATATTTTACATGTCAGTGGTGTACCGGTGCATTGTGACCCTGAGCACGAGCTGGTGGATCTTATCCCACTCATTTTTCTATTTACATTTTTTCAACACTAGTCATTGTTTTGTTCATATTACATTTGAAAGACAACATTATGAAAAGACTTTTTGCATGAACTTTTACTGAATTTCCAATGTTATTTGGCTGTTTACTAATTTTTATTATTACAGCAAACATTTTACTTATTTCTATATGATAGTTAAAACACTGCCAGGGGCCTTCAAACTTCTTCATATTTGATTGAAAAACAAGAAAATGCTTCTCATAAAGTTGCTATTATAGTACATCCAACCTTACATCCCCATTTTTGGCACACACATTTACAAAAATGTCGCACTGTACATGGTTAGCACACAAATTGCTGGAACAAAGTTTTCAAAATGCTAACAAGCTTTTTTCCTTAATTCGAAGTCACCTTGGGCATACAAGAAAACTGCTTTCATTCGATGTAGTAGATACATTTTTAATTGATGTTTTCTGTGTCTGTATGAAAAATATCATCATGCAACTTGTAATGTCGAAAGCACATTTGACCTTACATTAGGCTCATATGTTGGCATATTTTAACTCAATGAAGTTATTTACACCTTTGATGCTTGACTTGGGCTTTCAAACCTTGAAACCGTGTCTGCAGATTGCAGTGTCTAGGGGCAAAGCAGTCCCAGTACCTTACCAGATTTGACATATTAGGGATTTCAGAAATTATTACAAGCATACATTATGAGGAAAATACCACAAAAGCAAGGACATGAATAGCTGGCACCTGGTAAGTGTCAAAATCTCCATATTTTCTTCTTCTATTTCACTTCTCATTTAACTTTTTACCATTTTATTGCACTTTTTCACTACCTTACTGTAACTGCTTTCTAACTTCAATGGGCACAGATTTTAATGATGGCACAAAAACAATGCGTTGTAGACCTACTAGTGTCACACTTTAGTATAAAATCATTATTTATGGGCAAACATAAGACAATCACTGTCAACATGTTTCCTCAGATCAGCATACAAAATGGACTACAAAGAAAGGGTAGAAACAAAAAGCAGAACGCACTGCCTCACACAGGACAGTGAAATTGAGAACGGCGAGCTAGAGGACTTATTGCACACAATGCATTACCACTGTTTAGTTTGCTATGTTTATACTATGCAGCTCCTAAAGAACTACACATCTTCCAATTCAAAATTTTAATCTTCACTACAGAAATACTTACACTCATATTGATAACAATGGGTTGGAACAATTGTTTCCCCACCCTATCTGCACCTTAACACCTACTCACCTTCAAGGGCATCGTGTAACTTACGGTACAAGAATTTATAATGAATTATCAGATAAACTAATTTGCATTTGTTATTTACAAGGAAACTACGTTGTCAAAAAGTATAACTAACTGCATTAATATTATTGACCAGTAGACTAACTTAGGCACAAAAATGGAGGACAAACAAAAAGACCATAGTACACTAAAGATTTTTACCACTCCATATCTTCCTCAATTCACTGGCGCCCTAGCTCAAAACATTTCAACAGTACTTCACAGGTATGGGCACTGCAAAAGAGTCTTAGCAGACGTTGAAAAATGAATACTTCATTTTTCAAGTGGCCTGCACGAAAACACTGACATGTATTAACCTAGGTAAAACAGAAAGTAACAATAAAAATCTGTCTTCCAGTAATATTACATAGAATGTTGCAATTATCATAAACTGTTCTCCAACATACCGAATATGCCTCTGCCGAATGAGAACTCTTGCATGATGGATTGATTTAGCAAGACCCAGTTTGAAAACCTGGGTCTGTAATCTTCTCTCCAAGAAGTCTTCAATCTTCAAACCCAAAACATAATCAAGCTTCATACGACCTTCATCCAATACTCCAATTCGTACCAACCTCCTCAACAAGGCATTACCTGCAAATCAGCAGCAAAAACTGATTGTTAAAAGTCAATAATGATGAATGACAAAAAATACACAAAATTACCCAAGTATAATCACAAATATGAAACACATGACATTTTCCCCCTGTATTTGCTCCTGCTATCAGAGGAGAATTACCTGTAACAATACTTATGTAGTGTGCACACAAAAATACATGTATTTCCTTGGAATACTTTAATCATTACCTGAAGACCTTAAGTTCTGATGCAACTGGTTCAATGCAATAAAATGAGACTTCATTTTACAATGACAAAATGTTTTTAAGGAAAAGGCAACTGCTTACCTAAAAAGGATTTGTGTATGATCCTCGGAAACACACACAGAAAATGAATACTAGCTCACAAACACCTCTCCCCCCCACACATCCATCCATGCTCACGATAGCAGCAAAACCAGTACATGATCTGGATGGGGGAAGAGTCTTGTGCACAGAGTAGAGAAAGGAAAATTTAAGGTGAGGTAATGAAAGAGAAGTCAGCAGAGGTTTAGGCTAGGGGGACTGCAAGAGCACAGGGTATGCTGAAAAGAATCCCGATCTGCCTGTGCTGGAAGGGAGTGTCCAAACAACCCATGTAACCTAGCAGCTGTTTAAGTCACTGGCATGGCAATATGTTCGGCAACTAGATGGTCAAAAGTTCTTGTTCGCCACAGCCTGGCGGTGAACATTCACGCACATGGACAGCTGGTCAGTTATGATACCACCCCACTTGCGTAACACTGCACCCAACAATACTACGTTAACAGCTTCACTACATATGTCATTTAGAGACTGCCGCCAAGTTTCTGTGCACTATGCAGGTGCAAATTCAGTCACCAGCATATCCTGTACTCTACCACTCCCCTGGCCTCAACATCCACTAACTTTTTTCCACCGCCTCACTATACACATAGCCTTCTCTCTTGTGTGTATCACTCCTTCACCATCCAGACTGTACTTTCTCTTCACACAGTCCCACGTGGGCTAGTACTCTTACTAGAAAAATAGCAAGAGCTTAAAAACTAGTTTTAACTTTACTGTTAGATGTTCTGTGCACTTCACATATATCCTCTATAGGTAACTGCTTGCCTTTCTCTTACTTTGTGCAGCTCACTATTAACACAAACACACACAAGCATTCCATGAACAGATAAAAATTAACGATACTAACCCTCAAATAAGCGACGAGGGTCTTTCTCCTCCAACGTCAGCAGTTCTCTTGCAGCCTTCCGTATTTTGGCCAATGTGTACTTCACACGCCACACTTCCCGCTTGTTTCGCAGGCCGTATTCACCAATGATCTTTAATTCTTGATCAAGACGAGCCTTTTCATATGGACGCCTTGGTGTGACATAGGTCTTACTAAAGACCGACGGTATGCGGCCGTTAACCATATTCAGTTACTAGCCTTCACCTAAAAAAAAGGTAATTTTATAACAGTTCACTTTTCTGAATAATCTGATGGCAAATATAAAATACAATCTGTATATGTACATTTATTTCAATGTTAAATATGAGCAACAGGCAAGACTGAAAATTTGACAAATTAGAAGAAACTGAGAAACTCAGCTAGGTAAGTCTGGGATAAAAACTCACAAATAACAAAAACAGATCAAACAAAAAGTATATAGTAAGGTAAACTCAATTTGCAATAAGCAGAATATTTAGGGAAAGGAATTATAAAAACACTGACACGAAATCAATCAGGTCTCACAGCAAATACTGGCAGCAACAGGTCACAAAGATTCTTTCTCACGAGTATGTCTGGTGCTTCACTAAGACATGCAGCTCTTTCAGCTGTGAGTGGAGCAGAGAAGATACAAGAATGGTCCGAGATGAAGTGTTGGAAGCACTGAAGGAGAACTAACTAAATTTCCTCATTCTGATGTTACACCTTAAAAACCAGTCACTAGAGCTTAATATTAATTTCAACATTGTTTATTCATCCACACACAACAATTACAAAACTCTTGTTTCAGAGCCATGAATCAGTCTGGCATGGAGAGCCTGACTGGGATTAAACTCTGAATTTTTTCTAGCCTCATAATGATTAGAGATTCTGACATACAAACCAGTCTCTTGCCCAGTAATGAGGCAATCTGGAAACCTTTTTTATTACTCATTGTATGCAACACACACACACACACACACACACACACACACACATTTTTCTAACTAAAATATCATTAAAAATGTCCAGAGATGTCTTGAAATGGTTATTACAAAAAAGCAAGCTTTATGACTCCCTATTCCGATAACAGCCTTTCCTCACATGTAACCAAAATAAGATACTTAATTCTATATATTAAAATTATATATAAAAACAAAGATGAGGTGACTTACGGAACAAAAGCGCTGGCAGGTCGATAGAAACACAAACACAAACATACACACAAAATTCAAGCTTTCGCAACAAACTGTTGCCTCACCAGGAAAGAGGGAAGGAGGGGGGAAGACGAAAGGAAGTGGGTTTTAAGGGAGAGGGTAAGGAGTCATTCCAATCCCGGGAGCGGAAAGACTTACCTTAGGGGGAAAAAAGGACAGGTATACACTCGCACACACACACATATCCATCCAAACATACAGACACGAGCAGACATATTTACTTTAAATATGTCTGTATGTGTGTGTATGTTTGTGTGTCTATCGACCTGCCAGCGCTTTCGTTCGGTAAGTCACCTCATCTTTGTTTTTATATATAATTTTTCCCACGTGGAATGTTTCCTTCTATTATAAAGATACTTAATTCCTCGCAGTTGCCCCAAGTATCTCATAGAAAATGTGCCATATGTGATGGTATCAGAGCAAAATTAATGAATATCTCAGTGCATCCCACTAACAGCAGTGGAAGCTCTTTGGAGGTGAAGAAGCAATGATGCTTCTAACTTACAGTTTTCACCTGCCACAACAAGCAGTTACACAGCACCACTAGCATGGTTTCCATAAACAAGCTGGATGGTACCAATTTCAGAAATTTATGGCAGTGGAAAAGTGAATCACAAACAACCCACATTGACTGAAGTACAACTTGAATGAAATAACAGATTCCATTGGAAGAGGTGGGCAGATGGGGTGCAGTGTTGCCTGAATGCAGACAGCCACACTTTACACAGCTCTACTGAATGGCCTCTTCCACTTTGTTCCAGAGCCATGAATCAGTCCAGTAGAGAGCCTGACTGGGATTAAACTCTGAATTTTTTTTCTAGCCTCATAATGATTAGAGATTCTGACATTCTGCTCAGTCTCTTGCCCAGTAATGAGGCAATCTATCTTTTTACTTCCCCTACTAAACAAAACATGTCTCATAACATGCACATACACTTCATGTAAACACAGTAACAAATAAACTATTACAGAATTTTTCACAGCCTTACTTAACTTAGAAAAAGCATTTGATAATGTACAACCAAGATTTAACACCAACAAAAAGATGAATCAAGCTACCAAGTGGGAGTAATCCCAGTACCTGGGGAATGAAAGGCAAAGTGCAACCAGTGTATTCAGAACACCCATTACTTATCACTGCACCAAGATTCACTAGCAGCAAATAATTTTCCCTATACTAAGTTACTTAGATCTTGCATTTTTTGCAGATTATGATCATCATATGCATAAAATAGGCAACAACATAGTACCTGACTTTTTTTACCTAGTTGAGGTTTCATGAATAACCTTGTAATGTTAGTTTAACTGATAAAAGTGCTATAAATACAGGTGTGTTGCATACACAGACATCAGCTAATGCTCTAACCTTACCACAGCATTTACTTCCACCATTTGGGATGGCCACAAGTTTTCCAGTTGAAATTCCCTGATTCCCAGACAAGTTTTAGCATATTTCCACAACAAATTTTTAGATCCTAAGGGTAAGTTAAAGTTGAAAATCCACTTTGCACCTACAGTACACGAAACAATAGTGCAAACAAGAAAACATCTAAAAAACTTTCAAGCAGATGGTGTTTCCTGGTGTAAGCAAAAATCTTTAAGTACCAATAACATCTTGTGTATGAACTGTTTTTAGATGGAGAAAGCAAGCCAATTTGTGTGTGCGCGCGCTTCATTAAGATCACTGATATTTTATTTCAATAAAACAAAAGACATTTCAACACAAAAATATGCATTTCCTTGGAGTCTCAAGATTAATTTAAAATACCTTCACAAATTTCAGGAAGAAGTAGGCATCTTCAAGAAGTGAGAAGGCAGGGAAGAATTGTGTAAACATAGGTGACCACCAATAAAATGTTGGTTTTACTGTTTGTTATTGTCAGTAATTACCGAATGTGTTATACCTATTATTTTACAGGTATTGTGCAAATTTTCTTTCGAGAAATATAGGTGTACATAGCGTACAAACTGCTAGCAACAGTTTTCATATTATCATCTTCCATGATTTCTAACACATAAATTACTTCTGAAATGCCAAAATGTACTACAACAAATAAAATGTCTATGAAATGCCACACTGTACACTACATGTGCGGTAAGACAGTCAATTACTGAAAGCCATCACCCATGGCCTCTGGCCTGCTGACTAGCACCACAGTCCTGGGTCCATTGACAAACCATGAAAATCCACTGCATTAAGCCACAAAGGCGCCCAGCCTGTGGGCAGATCGATGAGACCAGATCTGACAGGCAGGGCATGCACAATAGTGGTAACTGAAATGGCTTCAAATTGGCACACCCCGACCCATCAGATACCTGCAGAAATGGCTTCCAGTTTTTTGCTAGTCATGGAAATCCTCTAGTATGGAGAGCAATTCACAAGCCACAGGCAGCATATTGATGAAATGAGACCATGGTGATCAATCCACGCACAGGTAACTTTTTCAAATACTCTGAGAATCAATAATGATGAGGATAGGTAGCATTTCACCGTAAAGATGATTGCTGAGCCACAGACAGGAATGTAGAAAGCCACTCAACTAAATTTGTAACCACAGCTTCTGTCAGAAAACGAGGTCATACACACATTCACACAAAATTCATTTGAGCAGTTGCCAGAGAGTGCTAGAAAACATGCCATACTGTGCATGCACATCTACGATGACGTGGGCAGCCTGTGCTTGCTGTTTCCTCTGCTCATACACTTTTCATCGCATTTGTTTGGAATTTTGTGCTTGGTGGGGCATCACCTGGCCTGGTGTTGTACCTGTAGCAATTGTTTTATCATACTCTACCCAGATAAGGAATGCAAATAAGGAAGCAGTTCCTGGCGTAATATCCATTTAAAAACTAGACTACAGCTCAAAATACCCAACATTTTGCTATGTGGCGACTTAACAGTTTTTTTGTTCGTACTATTGTTTTGTAGCCTTTCAAATCAGGTTTACATCTACACAGCATTGCAAAAATGCTATTAAGAAGGCAGACAAATCTCGTGCAAAAATAAAAACACAGTTCCTTGTGTAGCTTACCCAGAAAGAGAGAACAAATTATTTCATGACTAATTCAAAATGTGTAAAAAATTAACAGTTGTCTGAGGCAAAGAAACTTTACAACTGACAGTTTATATTCTACTCTATGAATAAATATAAAGCCATGTGAGGAGTTAGAATGATAAAACACAGTATGTTGTCTGTCTACAATTACAAAAATTAAGAAATAATATCAAGTATAGAGGAAGCACTAGACAAGTGCCTTGTGACTGGAAAACACTTTCACAGAAGGCAGATTTGTGAAATTCTGTTACAGTTGACAATATATTTGAAACAAAATATTTAATTCAAAATACTGGCAAAATGTGCCTGCTTAGTCAGCTTCAAGTGAATATTTACATATGTTCATACGTATACAGCATTAAGAAATCTTAGTGTCAAAAGAAACAGGACATCAGATACTACTAACAGCATTGAAATTTCATAAATCATACTAAAATGCGTAATTCAGCTTGAAGTGCACATTTCTATGTCCAGAATAACACTGAAGCACCTGATATTCGCCTTTTCTATGTGGTCTTTTGTGATACCAATTTTCTTGGAGACCAGTTCTGTATTATCTCATGTTTGGTTCTTTATTATGGTATAATGTAATTAATGCCCAAAAATGAAAATGTGCACTTGAAATTGAACAAAGTTTGAACTAGACAAGTGTGGAATGAGACCTCGTTTCAAATAAATTCACTGCCTCGGCAGAAAAGTTAATGGAAGCAAATTTATCTACCAAACCGGGGGGGGAAAAAAAAAAAACCCAACAACAACTCAATTATGACAATGGTCGATTGATGATAATGTGGAAATAAAATCAGAAAACAAACTACTAACTTATTTTAGTTTTGAGTGATTATAGGAATCTACATTAATTCATTGATGGCTCCCAGCCACAGAAATCTGTCTTGTTTTCATTTCACATGGGAGTTAACGAAGAGAGAGCAGCAATTAGCATATACATGGGTCACGTGAAGAATGACCCCACTATAACAACATTGCTCTGCACATGCACGAACATGGCAGCCTGGTGGCACCAGAAAATTTTTTCCAGGTAGCATCTGGCTACTTTCTACTACTGCTCATACAGCAAACAGCCACACTTTAAGTAGCCAGAAGTGCGGGAAGGCACTGCTCATAGGCGAATTCAGCTCTGCGCATGTGCACGAGCCTGTTGGCAACTGCTTAAACGAACCCACAATCACTCAGACAACTCATGCACACACGACCGCCATCTCCGACCGCTGTGTCTATAGTCCCAGAATCAGATTTTAACAAACCAATCATTCTCTGCTCTTCACTGGCAGCTGCTACGCTAGTGGCAAGAAGTGGTGGCAGCACTTACTATAAGCTGAGGGGAGTGATAGGAAGGGGACAAGCAGTAGGAACGAGGCAGATGGGAAGCGGTTAACGTAATCAGCTGCACTCAGCCAGTGACTGTGCATGCAGGAAATCATTTCATATGCTGTTATTTTAGGGTTTTTTTCCAAATTTCCTCGGCATGTTTCAAGTTCCCCGATTTCCAGAACCTCTGGCAACCCTACCATCCAATTTGCTTGCTTTGTTATTCTCAAACCCAGTAACAGGAAGTTCGTGCATTTGCAATAATATAAACAATCTTAATATAAGAGATAAAAAGTCTAAATTATCCACAATAAAAATAGGCAAGGTATCAAAAGGTTAACAATGCTTATAATTAGCGGTAATCAGAGCAATAGGAACATTTAATTGCAAACATTCTTGAGCTTTGTTTCAAATTTCGAACCTTCAAGGTCCAAAGTATATTATTAATTTATAATAAAAGATTGGTCCTTCCATGGATGGGCTGCTGACAAGAAAAAGTTACTTATTTTAAAACACTTGTCTACATGACAGTATGTAGATTACTTAACAGATGTTCTCTACTACTGACTCAATTTGTGGTCCTCTCATCAGCTTAATAGTGTGACAGTGATATGTGAGCAAACTGTGCCCAATAAGTAATTCTATACTTTATCTTTTATTAACTTTGGCAATGAGCCTTATTGCTATTTTTTTGCAACAATGCAGTAACTATAAAGTCTCTCCACAATACCAAACCACACACAGTGAAGGGATATATTACATCAAAATATACCATCCGTGTATGTGTGTCCAAATATAGGGAAAACCTTAGCTGATCAATAATGCCCAATGCCAAATATACATTACGATTATTGTTGTTCGAAGTAAAATTTTTTTATCAAAAAACATTCCTAAAAAATTACAAAACCTCTTTATATAAAAACTTCAGGTCAAGGCACAAACCTCTACCTTGCAACCAGCTTGCCAAGTGCTATGCACAAACTCCACAGCAGCAGATATTGTGCACACGTAAGCCACATTGGAAATCAGCCACAAGACCCCAGAGAAAGTTACCACCTACTTTGAGAACTAAGAACTTTTCAACTAATTTACTGCGGACAGGTTTAAGTGGTACTGACAGTTTTGCACGTCAGTTCTAGGTCCCTTTTGACAAATAGGTTTCACAATAGGAAACCTAGGTACTGAGCTGAGGTACAATAGAACTATTTTAAATTTGTACAAATGTTACATCCGCATTTTTAAAATATACAGACGTGTTAAAATATAAAGTTTTAACAAATCTAGGTTCCAAACTCTCTCCCACGAAAGTCTTACTACCCGAACCTTTAAATGAAGTAAGTACTGCTATGTGCATATCCATAACAATCATACTATCAACTAAGTAAACGGGATCATTAACATAAAATCTTTAAATTTGTCACCAATAATAGATCAGCAATAACATTAATAATTTAAGAAACCATTTCCCCAACCTTATTTACACTATCCTGGCCTCCAACTTAACGAAATAGTGAGTTATATATATTGTAACTGTGTACGTACATCCATTTCTTGTATTCACAAACACGTAACATCAACCATGCCATAACGATAAGCAAGCGCCTTGAAGTCCCGACACCTAACCTAATCTAGTTCTACGGCTAAATTACAAATTTAACACCTCCCTACAATCACGATTTCTGGCAAAAAGGGTAGTTGGAGTTTGATATACCCGGCCATCCTCATTTAGGCTTTCCCAAATCGTTTCAGCAAATGCTCCGTCAGCTTAACTACGGCCACTACCTGCGCTAACCTCCAACATTAAGTTGTTCACATTGTTTGCGTATATAATGAGGATATTTGTTTCCACTGGCAATTTATCCCTGGTAGGATGAATGAAACGTTACATACGTAATACTAATTAGATGTAAATTGAGTCTCGAAATCATGATCGAAATTAACACCTGTCCACCGTAATAGTGCGGAAATTCAAAACTGCCTACTGAAATACTACAATTGAAATAACGTCACTAGATTAATCGCGAAAGATATTACTGCAGAATTAAATCATGCGAAAGACCATCAAAAAATTACCATCATGCAGCAGACCATGTGATTGAGAAAGTTCGTAAAGTAATCTACAAACATCCACTTATCTTAAACTTTTACCGAAAGAGATACCAATTTAACAATGTCAAAACTCAAAAAATAAACAAAACAAAATAGAATTACAACAAATACAAACCAGCTTTAGAGACAAACACGACCCCAATTTCCAACTACCATCCGACCACTTGCTTCAACGACTACTCAAAGAGCAACCATACACCGGAAGACACGTTAACCGGGAACCAAATAAATCTAAGGAAAGATATAACAGTCTCATACTACAAAGAATTCTGTAAAAAATCGAGGATCGTTCCAGATCGAACGACGGTATATTTCACATAATTATTTAGTTTGTGATTTGCAGTCAGCGCAGGATACGGTAGCCTCCACAGTAACCACTTTACGTCCGAATCGCTGAAGTGCTTCATTCGTTTGTTCGAAAGGGGAGGCCAACTTTGTTTGCCCGCTTTTGGTCGGTTGGCGACACGCTGCGCTGATCGAATTTCATTTCATTTCATTTCATTATCTTCCTGTAAATCATTTACATGATGTAGGAATTGTCACAACAAAGTTATCATACTAGTACAAGTACTACAGACATAATAATGGAATATCACTTTCAAGGCATTTTTCAAAAGTACAAATTTAGACATATAAATTAAAATTTTTGGCAATAAATTTACACACGACCAAAGTACTCATCTACGTTATAGAAAGTTTTGCTCAAAAGGTAATTTTTAAGCTCAGTCTTGAATTTTACTTCATCTATTATTTCCTTCATGTACACTGGCAGACCATTGTAAAGTTTTATTTCAAAATAACTTACATGCTTTTGGGTTTGTGTTGTCCTTACTCTTTCTACATAAAAATTCTTACGAGTTCTAGTATTATATTTATGGCAGTCCTCATTTGTACATAGATTTTTCATATGTGCTCTTGTACACAGAATGCTTTTAAAAATATACAGTGATGGTATTGTGAGCATTTGCAGTTCTTTGAAAAGGGGCCTACAATGAGCTCTTGGAGAGTTATGTGTTGTGATTCGTATAGCTCTTTTCTGAAATTTGAAGATATCTGTTAAGCTTGATTTAGTTTTACCCCAGAACACTATGCCATAAGACACGATGGACTGAAAGTAAGCAAAACACACTAGTCTAGTACAGTCTGTGCTGCATACTCTAGATAATATCCTTAATGCAAAACATGCAGAATTGAGCCTGTGGGATAAGTACTTGAGTTGGTCTTTCCAGCTTATGTTTTGATTAATGTGCATGCCCAAAAACTTTGTGGATTGTACACACTCTATCTTCTTATCCATTAGTTTTAACTGGAGGTCCATATCTCGAGTTGCTTTGCCATACTGTATATAATTTGTTTTACTTAGATTAAGTGTTAACTCATTAGCATTAAACCAATGTTGAAAATATTTCAGGACTATATCAGTTGTGGTGGTTAATGATTTTTTATCATCACTTATAATTATTCTAGTGTCATCTGCGAACAACATTACTTTGGTAGAAATATTAGGATTTTTTATGTCATTTATATAAAGCAAGAATAATAAAGGACCAAGAACACTGCGCTGTGGGACACCTATTTCCAATTTCTTTGCATCTCAGACCCACTTGATTTTCTGATTTTTATGTCCTGCGATGATTTCTACCACCTGAGTTCTATCTTGAAGGTAAGATTCAAAGCACTGCTTCGCAACTCCTTTTACACCTATTGCCTCCATCTTGTTTAACAGAATTTTGTGATTTACTGTATCAAAAGCTTTAGATAAATGTAAGTTAATTCCCACTACACCCCAGTCCTTCTAAAACGATTTTACAGAAACTATTCCATAAAAAAATCATTTTGTGCATTACCTATTGATTTACATGTCAGCTTCATGATGATACATCCATCATTTCGTTAAGGGCCATAGCGTAGTCATAGTCATTGTGATATTTGCATGTAAGTAAAACACTGCGCATAGTTTGAAAAAAAAAGTTTGCAATGAAAAACAGGAGTCGCTATGATTTTGCATTTGGTGCATATTAAGTAAAATGTTTCTGAGTACGAAATTTAGCTGACATATTGAATTTTTCTTTAGACTTGGCTGGAGGTCTCTATCGGTCACAAATTTCGAGAAAACAAATCTTATGTACACACTTATTTGCGATCACACACGCCACCGATGAAACATATATAAAATTCCTCATCTCTCATAAACAGTTTGGAATATCGAAAAGAGTTTGGCAAGTATTAGCATGCAAAGAGGAGAATATTTTGCCATATGGTTACTATGCTTAACTTCAATATCTCTCGTGTTATTCCACTAACTAAGACTTTTGCAACTAAAGAATGTAATTTGTAAGGACCATTGATAGCTGGTGAAACGAGAAATGCTGTGGCCTGCAGAACAACATAAGTGAAGACATTGCACATTTGTTTTTGTTACCGAGGATGTCCTTTTTCGTAAGCAGTTGACCTTACTTGAATTTCCCTCTTAATAAACTTACTGATTCACTGTTTCGGAATTCTCTCGCTATTATGTCTCCACGATATGTTAGTGAGGGGACATTATGTAAAATCCGCTGTGTTTTGCAAACGAAGCAAATTTTAACATGATAACAAGAGAAAAGTGGAGTTGCTGAAAATTCTTCTCTGAAAGTTACAAATGGTTAGCAACTCAGCCGGAAATGAATCGCTGCTTTTGTTGCATTTTTAGCGGAATTATTTTTTAGATACTAACCAAAGCAGAGGTGATAGTAGAGTTTTAGGATGGTCACCTCGCAAGTGTAGGCAAGGAGAGGCTACACTTAATCTTTACAAAAAATATGGGCGTAGGCTTCACCACCGCCACCTGCCCACGACGTGGTCGCACATGGAACTTGAGATATGAATGTGCAGTTTGCAAGTGGGAGCACCATGCTACTGTACGCATAGGCCTTTGATGTATGGTTTGTTGAATCGAACACTACAGAATGAGCTATGAAGGTTTTTTTTCATTCTTATCTAGACGTCTTTTTTTTTTTGCAAATTTGGAAAAATGACATCGACATGTTACTGCGAATGAAGAAAGAGGAAAGTGACTCAAGTGAAAGTGAAGCAAAATTACCTGCAAACAACCAATGTTGACTCAAAGGCCATCAGGCACATCCTTCTGATTATTTTGTATTTATTTAAATGAAATTCATGCAAACATGATTAGTCCAGTTCGTGAGTTTATATCGTATTGACTTCAGTGATCTTTCAGTTGGTATGGGTAGATCACATAACTAATGATGAGGGTATTGAATAGAATTGGTGAGAAGAGGAGTTTGTGGCACAACTTGACTAGAAGAAGCGATCGGTTGGTAGGACATGTTCTGAGGCATCAAGGGATCACAAATTTAGCGTTAGAGGGCAGCATGGAGGGTAAAAATCGTAGAGGGAGACCAAGAGATGAATACATTAAGCAGATTCAGAAGGATGTAGGTTGCAGTAAGTACTGTTAGATGAAGAAGCTTGCACAGGATAGGGTAGCATGGAGAACAGCATCAAACCAGTCTAAGGACTGAAGACCACAACAACATGCGAAGGCTGGCTGTGGGCTGGAGTCTGTGCACACCATACTGCCTGCCCTACAAGAGACAGCAAGAGGTAATATTTTACAAAAATAATGTAATATACAGTCAATCGATGGTTTTTTTGGTTTTTAATTCTTTTTAAACTAGCTATCTTCGCATGTTTTCTGCTGCCATGAATTTCATAGTTCTGTACCGCGTTATTTACCTATAGTCGATCAATAACCTCTTAAGGGTTAAAGTACTCATCAATAAAAACAACTTCTACAATGACACCAACTGCGAAATCGCGACAAAAATGAGCTGTTTCGCACAGTTTGGTCAAGTAGGTTAGTAAACATGTAACTTTTGTAGAGAATACTGTTTTTTTCACGATTTCGAAGTTAGTCCCATAATAAAAGGAAAGCTGTTCTTATTGACTGATGAGTAATATTTAACCCCTTAAAAGACTATTGGCCGTTTTTAAATAACTCTGCAAAGTTGTTCTGAAGACTTAGTTAAGTTGTGGGTCAGTTGTTGATTTGATTACGTATGATTCCCCACTTCATGTACAACTTGTAGCTTTTTTTTGCTGCTGTTACAGAGGCCAAACCAATGCTAGTGGGATTGACTAGTACATACACTATTTTCGCTGAAAATCATTTTGATATTTCTTATGTAACGGAAGAAATACTCATGGACAAAGAAAAGTACGAACATCTGACGGAGTCTTCAGAACCACCACGTAATTATGAATATCTAGAGCACATAGAGGGTGGAGAAGATAGATAGTTACAATTGGAATGCCTAATGGAATACTCTTGGCTAGTATATAGCCAACAACAGAAGGCTGCATTTTTTTCTTTACCTCGTGTATTATTTTCTGGTCCAGATAGTGGGGGCAAGCGTTCTATGGCTCTAAGATGTTTAGTTACTCGTTCACTTTGCAAACACACTCTAAGAAAAAAAGAAAAAAAAAAAACGATGCACCACGAAGGAATTATTCGAATGGGACAGAAATCGATAGCAAAATAAAGAGTTTCACAAACTGAGCGGGTCAATAACACATGCGTCCAACTCTGACCTCTATGCAAGCAATTATATGGCTCAGCGTTGATTGACGGATTTGTTGGATGTCCTCCTGACGTATATCGCGCCAAATTCTGTCTAATTGGCTCTTCAGATTGTAAAAATACCGAGCTGGTTGAAGGCCCCTGCTTGTAATGCTCCAAAAGTTCTCAGTGGTGCGAAATCCGGCGACCTTGCTCGTCAAAGTAGGCTTTGGCAAGCTCGAAGAGAAGCAGTAGAAACTCTCGCCATGTGCAGGTGAGCATTATCTTGCTGAAATGTAAGCCAAGGATGGCTTCCCATGAAGGACAACAGAATGGGGCATAGAATATCGTCGACCTACTGCTTTATTGTTAGGGAGTCACAGATGACAACCAAAGGGGGCCTGCTACGAAATGTAACTACACCCCTGGTTTTTGGGTCATATTGTGGGCAACAGTCAGGTTGGTATCCCACCACTGTCTGGAGCGTCTCCAGACACATCATTGCTGGTCATTGGGAACCATCACTGATGGCAATTCTAGTCCAGCCAATGGGATTCCAGGCAGAATGTGTCGATCACTTCCTTCTTTGTGCTGTGTATGGCCATGGTTCACCCATTCCTGCCAACATCGTCGAGTAGTGGCATCGCTCCTACTCAAATGTTGAGTGATTTGTTGATTACTCCAGTCGACTTGCTTGAGCCTAACTACATGTCGTCTCTCAATTACTGACATCTGCATGTATTGTTCATGAGCCTGTCTGTGAGGTATAGCTAATGTCCAACTGAGAACATGGAATGAAATTTGCAAAGACTTTATGCTGTGGTAACGACATGTCCCATGTTTACTACTCTTGCCACCTGCACAGTGAAATTGTGCTACAGTGTAACACATTTACCCATTGGCTGACACAGTTTACAATTTTGCATTTACCATTGATACCTTTATGAATGTCAATTTGCGAACAGTATTTATAACTCCTTCATGGTGCGTCTTTTTTTTTTGTCTTATAGTGTATAAAATAGCTACAGACCTTGGGAAACTGTTCCACTATCGATTACCATAATATGAAGGTGTTAAAAAAGTAACCATTTCAAAAGTTTATATGAAAATTATGGAAAGTATGCCTATATTTTAATGGAAACTGAGAAAAATTATTAAATCAAATAGAGAGCCGCTGATTCCTGTAGTAAAGATGACCATACTATGTGGTCGAGAAAATATACCATTAGGAGATGATGGTACACTAAGTGATGCAATCAGCCAAGGAAAATATTGAGCAATTTTGAAATTTCATATTGGCTGAAGTGATTCATCTCTCCAAAACCGTTTAGAGACAGTGCCAGAAAATGGTACATATCTGAGCAAAACAGCTCAGAATTAGGTGACTGACTGTTGCCATTCTGTTGTAATGAGAAAAGTACTCAACAAAGTCTAAGAAACAAAATATTATGCATTCTTTGGTAATGAAACAATCTATACCAGTGGTACACGACAATAAAGTGTATGTATCAGGTATTTGGATGTACAAAATAGCACAGTAGACAAAGAGTTTATACGCTTTCTGTCTGCAACTGATCTGACTGGTGCTGCATTAAGTGATAAAATCATTAAACACTCAAATCAACTAGAACTACAAGTTCAAAATTTGATATGTCAGGGTTATGACAAAGGCGTCAACACATATGGAAAGTTCAGTGCTGTACAATCGCACTTAAACACAACCAACCACTAGCGACATAGAGGCACTGTGCAGCACATAAACTAAACCTAACTACCATGAAGGCCTGCAACTTGCCTAGTGTTTAGAATATGATGGGAATTGTGTTCAAAAGTACCCAAAGCCGAAGAAAGCACAGAGGTAAAAAAAGAAGAGGTTGTCATTATGTCACAAACTTGAAGCTGGCGATCACCATCTTATGTAGTCCAAAACATTAATTTCACAACATTTATACTTTCATGGTTCGCTACAGTGATACTTCCCTGTGATGTTACTCTGACATCCCCATGCCCAGTCTCGACCGGTCGGGTATCTGTCGGCTTTTGTGGTCATATCCTAAATAGCTTCTGGCGCTTTAATTGTGTGGAGACTGTTTTATCAAAAGTGCCAGCTTGTGGCACTTGTGGATGTACTAATAGATCCGATCGTAATCTTAAGTTTAAAAGAATCATATTTCATTTGTAAGTGGAGCCATTCAAACAATATTTTCTTTTATTCCGTACTGTGTTTTTCATAGTCGTCCAAACCGCAAACACACCAAAATTGGAGTCACACAACACATGGCTACGTGCCAACTCTGACTATTGGTGTGTAGGTCATGCCTTAAATTCCTGCTGCTGATAATTATTCATTCATCACAGTTACTCACTCTTTAACTAAGAAAGATACTGGCTAGAACAGTTGGAGACAGCTGTCTTGTGTGTGTAAGGTTTATGTGTATGATTCTATCAATGTGTGTGTATGCTTTACTTCCTTTGTTAAAAAGACTTTGGCCAAAAACATATGTGAACAGTCTTTTCATCATGCCTGCCGGTTGCTTGGAGTGGGAATAGCAATCTAACTGCTTCACAGTATGGTTATTCCCTCATGAAGTTTGTTGTACATAAGCCACTGAACTTCAACAGAAACAATAATGTACAAAATTACAAAACCAGAACAAAAAAACTGACATTCATTACGCCACATTAAGGTTTTCTGTAGCACAAAAAGGGTTCACAATAGTGTTACCAAACGGTTTGATCACTTACCCAGTGATATAAAATGACAGTAAAGTAAAATTTGAAATTAAATTGAAAACATTTCTCTTTGACAATTCCTTCTGTTCCGCAGAAGACTATCTGTTACTGCAATGTGTACATGGTCATGTGTAGGAATTACTGATTCACATCTGTTTGTCTTTAATTAAAAACAAAAAGCTAATAAATGAGCTATACTCAGTGAATACTCAGTTAAATACTAAGTTATATGTACAGAGACAAGAACTAAGTGATCAAAATCTTTCTTTAAGTGAAAAACTAGAAGCGCAACTAAGTGAGCAAAATGTTTCTTTAAATGAAAAACTAGAAGCACAGAGTGAAGCTTTTGAAAAACTAGAAGCACAGGGTGAAGCTTTAAATTCTAAATTTGAGGGGGTTAAATGATAAAGTGGGAAATTTACGAATACATTTAAAGAATGAATTAAGTAATTCTTTAACTGTACAAATGTTTATGGACTTTAACCAAAATTAGAATGATCAATTTGAGGAGTTGACCCAGAAATTAGAATTTGATACTGAGGACAAGTGTACCAATATAGAATCTGAATTTAATGAGAAGTTAGGGTCATTTCAAAGTGTGTGTAATGTTACATTCGACGCAGTGAAACAGAGGTTACATACCTTAAAAGAAACCATTGAAAGACATGACAAACTGATCCCTACTGTCCAATCGCTAATTGCAGGGATCAACACTCGTCTAGATGCAGTAGAGAGAAATTTTAATGAAAACCTAGCAACATCATACACCATAAATATAAGCGGTCTGGAGGAACAGTTAGAGGAAAGTTGCTGTGAGGGTAAACACAGACAGCGTTCCACCACATTTAGTGTTGGATCTCGATGATACTAAAAGGCACAGACGATTTGTGGAAGGAATTTAAACTTATCCAGAATAAGATAGAGAAGGGGGTAGCCTCACAGAATGTAGTGTTGATTAGTGAAGTAGTAACAGATTTACAATGGGGCGCAAATTCTGGACTCACCACGCAATTGCCCAAATTTAGACCAGATGAAGATGTGCACCCAACCCATTTCTTAAAAAGATTTAATCAAGACTTACCAAAAAATTGGGAAGATGCAAAAAAAGATAGAATTTGCTGTGGGTTACCTTCTAGGAGAGGCTTCCAAATGGGGTACAGTGAATATAGAAAATTTCTCGTCTTGGTCGGACTTTCGGAGAAAGTTTAAGGAGAAATACTGGTCATCAAGTGTGCAGGAGAAGTTAGTATCTGATTTATGGGACCCAAAGTATTACAATACTATGTGGGGCACAATGAGAAAATATTTCGAGTGGCATTTAACAAGAGCCAAATATTTAGATAAACCCATGGAGGAACAGGGTTTGGTATGGATTTTGATAAGGCGATTACCCACTTGTAACACTGGAAATGCATATCCTCCTATTTACATCTATTGTACTATAAATTTTTTTCGTTATTTTGTTACTTGAAGATATGACGTTTCTGTGTCTCTGTATATTGTAATTGTTTTACTATTTGTATATACATATTTATGCATTTATGTCGATGTATAATTGGTTTGTTTTGTAAATACTATTTGTATTTTTACGCTGGGTCTTGCCTAGGGAAAACTATGCTATCGAACGAATACATCCATAGGCTGTATGGAGAACCAAAGTGTTCAGGATCTTGGGTAGTGTTAACTCTGCCGCGTGGAACGCGGGCAGAGCAGAGGGAGTCCGGCTGGAGTAGTGCGGTTGAGCAGGTGTGTTGTGTGACGCTCCCGCGAGTTGCCGCGCTTTTGGGGTTTGGCAGCATGTAATTGCGCTCGACTTGTTATGATAGTTTCTGACACGGTGTCGCGGACGGGAAGCATTAGCTGGCGCACATCAAGAGCCCGTTTCGCCTGGTGACCGTGTCGAGAAGGCGCGCTAACATCCAGTTTCTGCAGCAGCGACGGCCGACAATGAGTGACTGTGGCCACCTCCTCGATCGACAGCTTCAAACCTTCAATCAACCAACAAGGAAAAACCTTCAATCAACCAACACGGAAGACTGAGAGCACGTAAAGTTTTAGAACTGTATGGCAGACCTCAGCTTTGCAAACTATTTCATTAGCATCAGTAAAAATACAGCAAGTCAGCATGAACCTTTGTTGCTCATTGTCCCAATTGCATTACCAAGCAGGGTCCCTTCCCTTTCCAGAATGAACCCGAGTGTCGTTGAAATTCAGACGCCAGCATTAAAGTAACATCATTCCATTTCACTGCTTTAATTTCAAAGTTCAGTTAAGGTATTCATAGCTGGCTACAATACTTAGATTACACAAGCACAAATTAAGAGTGCAAGTTTTGTTAGCATATTTTAGCTTACCTGTGACTGCAGCTCAGCTTGGTACGTACTAAATGTTACTATTGTTAATTGTCCAGAATCATTTAAGTCAAGTTCAAAGTTAAATCTCTTATTTCTAAATTGCGTAGATTCAAGTAGCTTTTGAAATGATTGTTGAGGTAGCCCTAGACTAACCTTATTTTACTGAATTTCGTAGTGCTTCAGGAACAAATCTCACTATTAATTTCAGTCACTAAATTAGCTTTCAATTTTCCGGTTTTATCAATTCTTTTGCTAAATTAAGTCAGAGTGTAGCGAAATTTATTACTTCTGACAAACATTCTGTTTTCACACTACACATGTCAACCTTCAGTTGCCACGCTTCTAGTGCTAATTATATGTGTAATAACCTTTCTTTTTCAGTTACTATAGTAATTGTCCATAGGACTGGCGACCGTAATTTCCCCCAAATCTCAAATATCTAATTACCGCTAGTTAATTGTTAACGTAACGGCCGCAAATTTACTTTCTTTATTAACTTTACCCCTTTTCAAAATTAATTTCCACCAGTTTCATCTGCATTTTTCCTTTCATTTAGATGTAACCCTTTCCTCCCTCTTTACCGACAGATTAACTTCGGTGACGATTGCTTTTCCCAAATTTCTATTAGGTACACGCGGTTTAAATTTTCACTGTCATTAACATGTTCGCTGCGGTCGCCAGTGCGAGCCGCTAACGCGCGAGGCGGACGCTTGTAAGCGCACGTGCGCTGAGAGCTGAAATCATAGCCCTGCGAAACCTGTAAGTTTGTGGCGAATAAACTAGATGCCGCCAGCTGATTCGTTTGGAGTTCGTACGCTGGCTACCAGAGGCGCAGCGTTCCACTCAGTCAAAACAGTTCGGGGCTAGCTGCCAGGAGCGCTGCAATCACTTCTCTTTGCAGCCGCACGGCCTTCTATGATTTTTATTTCGAGGAAATAACTTTACATAGTTACCGACTTAGCTCGCCACTGTATCTTTTCATAATTCTTATGGATGAATAAAACTTTGTTCTGCAAGGGAAGTCAGCAGTTTCAAGTTATAATAAGATACTGCTGGAATTTATATTTCGTAATCCATACCTGGCTGAATACAAATTATGAACACGCCTAAATTTTGATCGCAAGACTAATGTCTAGTTTTGCGACAAATTCATGTTGTGCACGAACGTAATATTGGCAACGAATATAACGTCTGCGGAAGAGGTGCTAGATATAGAAATACAAGTACACTTTAGCTGCATGCCGATCATGTGATAAATGCTGCCTGCTGTCTGTCGCTTATAAGCGTTACATGCATTTATTGCAAACAATTCTAACAAAGCCCCTTATTTATTTATTGTATTGCTAACTGGACAGAAAATGCAATTCACACAAGTGACAAATCCACTCCATTGAAAAAGAATTAGTCGGAAAACACCAAAAGATTTATAAAACGAAGAAAAAGAAACAGGAGTCGTCTGCAATGTGGTGCTATGGAAACCCAATCACAAATATATACATATTATAAAAATGACTGTATGTGTATGTATGTATGTTCCACATCTCCTCCTACTGGACCGATTTCAACGAAACGTGGTACACATATTCCTATTATCGGAAAACTATCACTGTAGGGGTAAGAACCACATACGACACATACGTCAGGAGATATGACGTCATGAACAATGTAATTCGTCAAAAACGGCCGCATCATGTGACGATATTCCACATCTGCTCCTAAACTAGTACACCGATTTCAATCAAATTTGGTACAAATCTTCTCTAAGGTAATGAATCATTTGCTATGGTAGCAAAAACTACTTACGATATATAGTTCAGGAGATATGACGTCATAAACAATTCTGTTCTTGAATAACCGCAACATCAGGTTTGTGATTTCTATTTATTATGTCATTACTACTAAAGCTATTCGCGAAGAATTTTGCAGAGGATATGCATATATACCACTAAATGTAGCTTTGAAATTATATCATAGTATGACACGTAGTACAGGAGATATGACGTCAAAACTATGAAACGCACGAAAATACGTCCCACTATGCATGTGGTTGTAATGTATTACGTCTGTAATACCAACTCCATTCGCACCTCATTTTGCAGTTTCCTAATATTCTTCCCGGGGAACATGGAAAATTATATTCTTGTGGGACACATAGTACAGGAAATATTATGTCATGAAGATTGACCTGTGTGAAAACGGAACTGAGATGAATGGAAAATAGATAGCGATAGAACAGGAGGCGATGGACAGAGAGAGAAGAAGCAGATGGACTAAAATAAGACAGGAATGAATACACACCCGGGCAACGCCGGGCACTGCAGCTAGTAACAAATAAGTTTTCAAGGTGTAGAGGTGATGTTTTTATAGCAAACCACAAATAAGTCCACATACGGTACTGTACAGAAACATCATATTCTGAGCAACCAATGTAACTATATTTACATGGCTATCAAATAAAACAAACACTTTACAAATCAAACACAAACAGATCTTCCTCTGTAGATACGACGTCCCATTACATTATGGATGTGTAATTGTGCAGCAGTTCAAACAGAATCCAGGTTGGTTTGGACACGTTATACACACGTATGGTGTATCCGTACGCTTGCCCCGTGCCGCGCACGTTTTACATCGCTTCCGCATAACTTGCTTCGTCCCTTCCGTTGCGTCCCGCTTTTGCACAACATGTGTGTCTTTACATTTGTTACGCACACCTTTTGTAACGTCCATTGGTGGAAGTAGTCCCTTTATCATTTGTATTCTATAATCATACAAAGTCATATTATGCCCTGAGTATTTATTATATAGGTAATGTGCATTGAACATTAGCATGTCAACTACATGGAAGAATAGTTTCTTTGGCCAGCGGATTGTCTTTCGTTCACATAAATAATAAGACAACATCTGGTCCTGCCTATCGGTCCCAGACATACAACTATTATATCTGATAATTGGCAGTGGTTTCGCGACTATTTGCTGGCGTGCATTCTGCACACGTTCCATTGTATTGGGGTATTCTGTGGAAATATAGGAGACCTCTCGTCTATCCTTCCATTTGCCGATCATTACCCCGTCCGAATATCGTGCTATGGTGTCCCCTTTCCCCAGCTTGGCGCATACCACGTCTTTAGGGGTATTTTTCCTATTTACCCTTAGTGTCCCGGTGCAATGTGTTTTTGCATTCAACAGGGTTTTAGCTAAGGCAAAGCTGTTGTAAAAATTGTCCATGTAAATGTGATGGCCAACATTCACCTTCTCTTCTAACAAATGCAATACTATCTTTTCAGCATGCCCTTTTCCCCCCATATCACCACGCATCCCCGTGTACACAGCGCATTTATTGATGAAGCCGTCTGGGTTATTTAGCATGTACAATTTGATGCCATACTTATTTCTTTTGTTTTTTATGTATTGTCTAAATGACAATCGTCCCCTCCAAAGAATCATTGATTCATCTAAAGAGAGATCCCTACCTGGATAATACACATTACACATTTTGTTGTTGAAATAATTCAATATAGGGCGTATCTTATACAGTCGATCATTTGGTTTCGGTTCGCCTGACTCTGGATTTTTTGCAAAATGCAATGCGCGTAAGATAAGCAAATATCTGTCTCTGCTCATACTCATCGTTATTCCTTTATTTTCGAACAGCGGATCCCTCTTCCAGTAGTCTTGTAGTCGGGCACATTTGACATTACCCATATGTAATGAAATCCCCAGGAAGACAAGTATTTCTTCTATACTTACGGGTTTCCAATTACTAATTCTAGAGCCCTCTTGTGTATTTGCGCTCGCGAATATATTCCGTGCGTTATCATTTGTTTCGTCAACTATGAGCTGCAGTATGTCATCTGTAACCAGTAGCCTAAAGAAATCCATTGGCGTATTGCCAGCAGGCTTCATCAGCAAACATTCTGCTTTCGTAAACGGGTGATACTGCATCCCATGTGGTTCTTCATGCCACGTAACACCTGGTTTGCTTACCTCTGCGAGCGCTGGTTCTTTATCGTCGGCGATTTCCTCATCATCGTCGCCCGTATCGTCCGATTCCGAACTGTCACGAAACATACTGGACAGTTCTGCTTCCACACTGTCATCACTGTGGTCTGTTTCTGCAGTCTCCAAATGCCAGTCACCCTCATCTGGTTCGTCCTCTCTGAACTCTACATCACTATCTTCTAACACACGTAGTAACTCATGGTCAGTATATTGGTCACTCTTCCTACACTTTTTCGCGTTCGAAGGCCCCGGTGTCGGTTCATTCGCCGCCATTGCAAACAATGCACAACACAGACGACAAAAAACGAAAACACACAACTGCAGACAGGAACACGTTACGTGATATGTCGTTGGTTACTTGAACTAACACGAGTGCACAGCCGAACAAACTAAACTGAGAACTCTGCTAGTGAACGCGCCGCTTATATGCGTCAGCCGCAGCGAACATGTTGACGGCGTAGCGTAATGGTCAAGCGCATTGCTCACGAAACAGTCGACCTGGAATCAATACCAGGTGCTTCCTAATTTTTTTCAATTGTTTTCATTCTTATTTTCCTTGGTTTCGTCAGATTTTTCAACTATTTACCGTAGAATTTAAATACATTCAAGTAGTATATTTATATAACTAGGCGAAAGTTTTAATGAAAATAAAGATTTTAAAGATTCTTGTGATTACGTGCGCTACTTTTTATTCATTACGACAGTAGAAGTTTTGCCATTTTTATGGTGACATATCATAGAAACATGTGAAACATATATGTTTCACTCTAGGCACATTTTATGAAGGCATTGTTTGAGCAGTTACATTTCTCTGCAACATGCTTCATTGGAAAGCACACTTAATTCAAGTTTTAAAACTAAGGTGTTTCCTCTAATAGTTTGGATGCAAACCAAGCGTACTAGATCATAGGGGTGTCCACAAGAGCACTGAATTGATGCAGCACGGTCGAATGTATTTTAATTGCATCTTCTCTTGATGATACCTCTCGCTGTTGTTGGAGTTATTCAGGGGCACTTTGTAATCTTTTAATTAGATTTTTGACTTGACGATAGAAATATACATCTACCGTAAATAACCGAACACTCTGAAGATACGAAGTAAAATAAAAATGAGAAAAAAAAATCAGAACGGACCTGGGATTGATCCCAAGTCGCCTGTTTCGTGAGCAATGCGCTTGACCATTACTCTACGCCAATAACGACGAACAGAGCGCTAAATAGGGTATAGCCTCCTATAGTGCTATCGGAACAACTTTCGAGAGCATGTTCTCCTTTCCTATGGCCAACTCAGGCGAAATATTTCGGGCACGTTATGTGGAGTCCCACCTCTTTCTAGAAACAATTCGGACGAAATCGGCGTGTCCCAGTTGGCGACCTCCCCTAGTGAGAACTCAGCTAGCGAGCGCACCGCTTATAAGTGTTACCCGCACTGGCTTGCTGATCGCGGCAACGCTTATGAGCGTCAGCCGCTCTGGCGTGTTGATCGCGGAAACGCTTATGAGCGTCAGCCGCTCTGGCGTGTTGATCGCGGAAACGCTTATAAGCGTCAGCCGCAGCGAACGTGTTAAGGTCGATAAGTGAGGGGGAGGTTACGCACTTACGCTACGAAAGACATATTATGTAGCGGGTGGAAGACAGTAGAAGAATTACTATCCTTTGTGGACGCACTGGATGCAATAAATAAGCCGGTTGGAGTGGCCGTGTGGTTCTAGGCGCTACAGTCTGGAGCCGAGCGACCGCTACGGTCTCAGGTTCGAATCCTGCCTCGGGCATGGATGTGTGTGACGTCCTTAGGTTAGTTAGGTTTAATTAGTTCTAAGTTCTAGGCGACTGATGACCACAGCAGTCAAGTCACATAGTGCTCAGAGCCATTTGAACCATTTTTGCAATAAATAAAGACTGAAACGAGAATACACATCAAAATGAGAATCAAAACTACAGGAGGAGTAATAATAATAGCTCTGGTAATTTCAAAAGACATGAGACGAATTTGGCTGGAATACACCAATATAATCGGAATAAGGGTAATGAAAATTATCAAAAAAGCCTTCGAATATAGGCCCAGTACCTACACAATAATTTGTTCCTGGCAATAACAGGGCTCAAAATAGAAACGTCATACCTAGGTTTGGTAACCAGCAGTGATTACAAATAATAAGGAAAACGTAAGACGATTTGGATCCAGGACTGGGCGCCAGGTCGTAGAAGTACATTAAGAGGCCTACCTCATAATAAGTATATTTCCTTTATGCATAAAATACCAACAAAAGAATGGTTGCTATTAGAAGAACCTGTCGTAGCTACAATTACTCCACAACCGACTATAGTTGGAAAAGTGGAAGATTCCAAAGTGGACATTTTTATTAATTCTGGCAGTGAAGTGTCACTTATTTTTAGTGAATTATTTAATACGTTAAGAATTAGCAATAACTTACCTGTATTACCAGTAATAGCAGTACATATAATCGGTATAACTGGAACTAAAAGCAAGGTTGTCAAATACGAAACCCAAGTAAATTGTAACATCAGTGAGATCACGTTCTGGCAAACACTGCTGGTAGTAGAAAATATTAATAGAGATGTTATTTGGCTTAGATTGGCTGTCAGAGTTTAAAGTTATATTGAATTTTGAAGAGAGCTGCCTTTTTTTTGGACTCGGGGAATATTAATATTGTGTTACGTTTCTACCAAACAGTTATGTATAGAAACAAACGACTGAACACAAGAGTTTACGATTAACCGCGACAGCACAACTGTTACCAGAGATGGAAAACCTAAGTCATGCATCACAACGAGCTGACATACAAAATAAAGTAAATGGATCCCCAATATTAACCAACGACCAGAAAACAGATTTAGGCGAAACTCTATTCGAATATGAAATGGTATTTTCGGATAGTCCAGGAAGTATTAGTGACTACGTATGTAAATTTAAGATCAAAGATGATACACCATTCTTCTGTAAACCGTGACCGTACCCGACACCGGTGAGTTTAAAAGAAGCGGTTAAGGAGGAAATAAATAAAATGGTAGATAATAAAATAAAGAACGCAGTACTAGCGTTATAAATAGTTCCTTGGTAGTGGTGAAAAAGGCTACAGGCGGTGTGCGGCTCATACTGGACGCGCGCACTCGGAATAAACATACAGAAACCGAAAGAGATAGACCCGTTAACATTGGCGAGTTATTATCCAAATTTGAGAAAGCACAGTATTTAGCTCAATGGACCTGACTGCAGGGTACTGGCAGATCCGGTTTCATGCACATTCAAGGCAATATACAGCATTCCTTTTTGATGGAAAATCATATCATTTTAATGTGTTACCATTTGGGCTAAATATCCCGATATCCGTTTTTATATGCGCGCTGGACGAAGCGATAGGGAGAGAGTTATTAAAGGATTTAATTAAATATGTAGATGATATATTGATAATCACCCCCCTGGAAAGAGCATAACCTAACCTTGAGGAAAACCCTAAAAAGATTTAAGGAAAAGGATATTAAAATAAAATTGTCCAAGTCACACTTTGCAAGGCAAGAACTAAAATTCTTGGGACATATCGTAGGTGTACAAGGAATTAAGCCTGACCCAGAACGTATAAAGGCTATTAAGGAGTGTCCACCGCCTAGAAACATGACAATTGAAGGGATTTCTTGGAATGGCAGGGTATTACATACGATATGTACAAAATCAAGAGTTGAACGACCCTCGACTTTTGCGCTTATTACGAAAGGGAATACCTTGGAGTTGGGACCAAGAGGCACATGATGCTTTTGAAAATGTAAAGAGGGCGCTATCAGAATCACCGATACTGCACCATCTGGTGATGGGTGAACCATTTAAGATTTCGACCAATGCATCAGTCTATGGTATAGCCATAGAGCTTTTCCAAGGTGAATGGGAGTTAGACAGTACAGACCATAGGTCAATATCTTTCGCTAGCCGGAGTCTCAACAAACATGAATTAAATTATATGGCAACAGAAAAGGAATTATTAGCAATAGTATGGGGCATACAAAAATTCCAAACACTGACATGGGGGTCCGAAATATGTCTCTACAGATCACCAAGCTCTGTCATTCCTAATGAATAGCTGATTACTACATAGCAGATTAATGCGGTGGATGTTGTTTCTTCAAGAGTATGACATTAAGATCCAGCATGTAAAGGGTTCAGAGAAGATTGTACCCAACACTTTGTCTCGGCTGCCAGTAGGCCTGAAAGAACTAAAGCGTTCAGAAGGACCTGGCATAATCTTTGAGATTTCTTACATTAGAATACCCATGCAACAAGGTGCAAGAGATGGCTCAGAAAATAACAGAGAACATCCAACATGACCCTTATTTTACGGACATCTTTGCTATGTGTGTTAGAAAATCGCTACTGCCTAAACAAGAGGGAAGATGGAAGATTGTATGATATAATCTGTTCTAGAGAGACAGTAGGACAACACACATTGGTGTTTACGTATACCAAATTTAGTAGAAGACGAGTTGGTGTGGCACATTCGTAAGGGGTATGGACATTTCGGTATAAAGAAATGTATTGAACAAATGAATAAATTCTATTACTTTAAAATGCTAGGACATAAATTAGCACCAGTCATTAATACTTGTGTGATTTGTCGGAAAGTAAAAAAGGATAACATCTTCGTTAAATATAAAATGTAGCCAATTATTCCTAAAGCGTTATGAGATCTAATGGCTGCAGATTTCTTTGGACCAATACCAAAAGGAAGAGGAGGAGTGGCCTACATTTTTGTCCTCATACAGTGTTGGTCAAAGTATGTTAAATTCTACCCAATTAAAAAAGCAAACACACCAACAGTGATACATTCTCTACAACAATACTTTCTCGAAGTAGGCAAACCAAAAAGATTTCTTTCTGATAATGGACCTTAGTTTACTAGTAACGAGTTTAAAGAATTTTTAGCATGGGGAGGAATTTGTCGAATATTAATATCCAACTATAATCCATCTTCTAACCCGTGTGAAAGAGTTATGAAGGAAATTGGGAAACTATGTCACACTTGCTGCCATGAAAACCATACAACATGGGCGACAAAAATTAAAGATTTCGAGCTTATTTTAAATGAGTTACCACATTTATCAACGGGATTAACACCTTTGGAAGTATTAGGTAAACCCTTTGTAGGTGAACCACTTATTAAAGGTTTTACTTGGCGATAACAACCTACTACTGATAACCGACTGAATCGAATGATAGTTGCTTAGAATTTAGTTAAGAAAGCACAACAACAAGTTGGCAGGGATAATGAACAGGCCATAGAGCCTCAGTATAAGGTTGATGACCTCATCTTAGTAAAACAACATCTTCAGAGCTCTGCCCTGAAGAAAGAAACGCATAATTTTTTTCAAAAGTACGTGGGGTCTTGCCGAGTACAATCGCTGACCCACCCAAAAACCTTATTTTTAGTGGACCCTACAACTGGAGAAGAAAAAGGGAAATATAATGTTAAGGGTATAAAGTGGTATATATCCCAGGGACATTAACATTCCTTACTTAGAGGGACTTCCTTTACGCAGGTATACTTACCAGCTGACTTCAGTCTAAAAAAGGTGCAGCTCTAACACCAACTACTACAGGAATCGTATGGGGATTGGCGAGTTGCTACAAATAATGAGGCTAATCAGCAGGGGCTCTACTTCAGTAGTGTGTGATGCAAGTTGAGAAACTGGGTTTAATGTGAGGCATCCTAGAGTAGCCTGAGTGGTTGCGGTGACCACTGTGTATGGATGGCACAATGGTCAATGCATCTGCCCAGTAAGCAGAAGACCCGGGTTTGAATCCCAGTCTAGCACAAATTTTCATCTTGCTCTATTGATATAAATGAATACCCATTGGCAGCTAATATCTTTAACTGCTTAGTGTCTTGATTCATAGTGGCTACAGGATAAAAATGGAGTCTTTTTTTTCGGATATGTCTGAAAGAACAGACACTAATGTGACCTTCAGTGTGGCAGATACACACCAAGTTCAAACTATGATGGGAACTGGCGATATGCTGAGATCAGAATAGGCACAATGCAGTGAGTAATGAGGTTAACCAACAGGAGCACTACATCAGCAGTGTGCAGTAAAAATTGAGAATTTGGTTCTGACAGGTGGTGCGCTAGGTTAGTTTGTGCAGGTGTAGTGACCACAGTGTCCGGATGGCACATTGGTCAATGTGTTTGCCTAGTAAGCACATTCGTCAATGTGTTTGCCTAGTAAGCAGGAGGCCCGAGTTCAAATCCCAGTCTGGCACAAAATTTCAACTTGCCCCATTGATATAATCAGTGTCCACTGATAGCTAACGTCTTTATTTCCTTTGTGTCTTAATGTGTAAGTGCCGATGTTGTGCCTGTCTGAAACTTACCATGTTAACTTTTCTGTGAGTAGCACTCTATCATTCCCTTATATATTATTATTATTATTATTATCTTCATCATCATTTTATTTATTGATCTTGGTTGCAGCCATATAGCCAGTCCAAACATATAATTTCTTGAAAAGTTAACACAAACTGGAATTCCTTGATGAAGAAGCTGAGTAGCGCAGTTGCCGCAGTCTAGTGGTTATGATACTAGATTGTTGCATGGAGGGTCGTGAGTTCAAAACTCATCTGAACTGAAAAATTTTAATTTCTAGAAGTATCCACAAATGGCAAGAAGCATTGTACTGGAATGTTCTGTAGCTATATATAAACCGTATGTGTTCTGGCCGGAGGAAGTTCGCTCCACGCTATTGTATGTGCAAGTTCTGAATAAACCTCCGTTAAGTGAAGTTAGTGTTCATTATTCATCTGCTTACACCGTCCTCTACGTGACGTTATTCAGGTGGAGACGCTGGGTATTGGAACTTGTGATACAGCACATTATTGACAACACAGTGGCTCCCATCAGCCTATGACAGAGCCACTGTTTACGTGGTGAGAAACCCGAGTTCGAGCCTTATTCAACAGATTGCAATCTATTGGAGACAGAAGAAGAGAATGTCATGATGACAGCAACTGTGTGCCACCACATGAGACATCCTTCCAGGTTCTTTTGTGGCGATAGCCAAGATCCAAACAAGTAGCTGAGTGTAGAGCCAAATTTAACAAATGGGATGACACCATGTGTTTGGCTAACATATTTTTCTACTTGGAGGGCACTGCCAAGCAATGGTATGAGAATAACAAGGAGAAGTTCACAAGCTGGGAAGTATTCCAGGCGGAACTACACAAGTATTTCGTCTACACAAAATGACAGAATTGCAAGGCTGAAGATTAATTAAAGTGCAGAGCGCAGCATCCAGGAGAAATGACAGCATCCTACATTCAAGACATCTTGGATCTGTGTAAAATAGTGGATCCTCGAGTGAAGGAGGAAGATAAGGTTGCACATCTCATGAAGGGTGTTGCTGAGGACATGTATCAAGCCCTACTCCTGAAGGAGGTTTCGACAGCAGACGACTTCATAAAATGGTGCCAGTATATCGAGACAATGCATCAAAAAAGAATTACATGCAAGTAGCTTGAACAGCTTCCAAATGTTGTATCGATGTCTGTGATGGAGGAAGAAAATGATTTCACAAGTGGTCTTCATCAGATAGTGAGAGAGGAAGTTCTGAAGGAAGTTGGATTGCACGGCAAATGGAAAACCGAGATGCTTCAAGGGGTCATAATGGAGGAAGTGGAACAGACATTGAACCCCATCTCTCGTCCTTCATTTCCCTTTGAAACGGTAAAAAGTCAAGATGCAGGTGAAGTTACATTCCTACAATGCCGCTTGAGGAACCTGTTTGGGCACCAAGGAAGACTGATGATTGGAGGATCCAGAATAACCAACCAGTATGTTTCCACTGCAGACAACTGGGACATGTGGTGTGCTATTGTTGAGAAAGATGACAGATACTTGATGATGCCTATGCCAGAAGGCAGCAGACCAATCTTAGCCGACGCCAACTTGGGGATGACAAAGATGAACAAGAAGATGTGGGTGCATGACGACGTAGGTCACCATCGCCGAAAGCTAGCCATTGGAGAGGACACTCCCAACACGCCGATCAAGGTATCCATCACCCAGCCGATCACCTAGCTGCCACAACCTGGAAAACTAAAGGGTGCGACCTTGCTTGGAGGTGAGGCCGCCGAAGAGAAAAATGCTCTGCCGTCGATCACTACAAAAATGACAGGAAACTAGGTCGATACGTCATTTCGGAGAAGCACTGTCACCAGTTGCAGAAAACCATATTCGTTGACAACAAAACATCTCTGCTGAAGGTGGCTATTGGGAAATATGTAAAACCTACAGGGAGATGTGTCATTCGTGTGGGTATAAGTGGCCATACACAGCTTTTAGAATTCATCATCTTACTAGAGTGTAGTCATGACGTCATTCTCAGATGGGACTTTTTGAAAGCTTCTCAAGCATTTATAGATTGTGGTCACTTGAAGATTATGCTAGACAAGATGAGATACTGTGGACAGGAAGATGCGCATCCATGTGTGTAGAGACTATGTTTGCTGGATTAAGTGCTCATTGCTGCAGTCAGCGTTAAAAAGGTAGCTGTCATGTGTCCTGCCATGCATCAACCCATGGATCTTGTAGTGGAATGTAAGAGAGGCATACCACTGAAGAATAACTTGGTCATCCCAGCCTCTGTCATCTCCTTTCAGAACGAATTCGGTGAATTGTGGATAGTTAACTGCCACCGAGAACCACAGATCCTTCCAAGAAGCATGTGCGTAGCAAATGCTGAGCCGTTAATTGCAGAACAGCTGAGCATCATAGAAACCTCCCATGCCGAGTCTGTGGGCAAAATTAGTGTTACCACTATGAGACAAGATCTTCTAGCTCGACTATCACCAGATCTCACTACGGAACAACAGATGAAGCTACATGCCATTCTTCAAGAGTCCTCTGAATGCTTCAATCCACAGGTGAAGAGCAAATTAGACAAACCAATGGTGAAGCACTGGATTAACACTGGAGACCATCAACCAATAAGCCAGAGAGCGTACTGTGTGTCAGCAACAGAACGTCAAATAATTTGTGACGAAGTAGAGAAAATGATGAAGAATGACATCATTCAGCCTTCGCAGGGCCCATGGTCGTCACCAGTGGTTCTCGTCAGGAAGAAGGATGGCAGTTGGCGCTTTTGTGTTGGTTACAGGGAGCTTAATAAGATAACTAAAAAAGGACTTTTACCCTTTCCACGAATTGACGATACACTAGATTGTCTGAAGGGGGCTAAATTTTTCTCAACCATGGACATGTACTCAGGATACTGGCAAATCAAAGTAGATGAGCCTGAACGTGAGAAAACTGCATTGATCACCCCTGAGGGCCTGTATGAGTTTAAGGTAATGCCATTTGGTTCGTGTAATGCACCAGCAACTTTTGGACGAATGATGGATAATCTTCTAAGGCACCTGAAGTGGGGGATGTGTCTCTGTTATTTAGATGACATTATAGTGTTCTCAGAGACATTTGATGAACACATAATAAGACTGAGGGCTGTTCTTAAGTGTTTCCAAGAAGCCAGACTGAAACTTAATCCAAGAAAGTGTCTCTTTGGAGCAAAAGAAATCAGAATACTTGGGAACCTTGTGTCAAATGAAGGTGTGCAGCCAGACCCAGAAAAGGTGAGAGCTATAACGGAATTTTCTATTCCTAAAAGTATTATAGATGTGAGAAGCTTCCTTTGATTGTGTTCTTATTACCGTCATTTTATAGAAGACTTTTGCATCAAAGCCAGGCCACTCCAAGAGTTGCTAAAAGCCGATGCTAAATTTATCTGCGGTGGTGCTCAACAAGATTCTTTCGATGTGCTGCGAAAAGCTCTGATGACTGACCCTGTACTTGGTCTGAATGATGTGAGAACACCTATAAAACTACACACAGATGCCAGTGGATACAGGATCGGTGCTGTTCTGGTGCAGATTTTGGATGGAAAAGAGAAGGTTATAGCCTATGCTTTTAGGACACTTACAAAAGCCAAGAGAAACTACTCAACTACAGAAAGAGAATGTCTTGCCGTGATCTGAGCCATGTGCAAATTATGACAGTATCTCTACAGAGTGCCATTCACAGTTGTTACAGACCATAATTCACTTTGTTGGTTGACAGGTATCCAACAGGACAACTCGCCAGGTGGGCACTACATCTTCAAGAGTATGACATTACCACAGTGTACAAAAGTGGAAGAAAACACCAAGATGCTGACTGTCTCTCAAGAAACCCTGTGCAAGACCATCAAGACTTTGATGGAGATAGTGACTGTCTCTCTGTACTCCAGGATCTCTCCGCTGAGCAGAAGAAGGATGCCAAGATATCTCAAATTATGCTTGCCTTAAATTGGTCAGAGGATGTGAGAGGACAATTTAAGGTAGTTAATGAATTACTTTGCAAGAAAAACTTTGATCCGTTTGGAAAGCGGTGGCTACCATTGATTCCTAAACACATGTGCTTAGATGTTCTACAGAAATTCCATGACACACCTGAGGCCCAACATTTAGGATTTATTAAGACATACAATAGGAACCGCAAGACATTTTTCTGGCCAGATTTATTTAGGAGTGCCCATCACTATGTGTTGCACTGTCAAGAGTGCCAAAGGAAAGGCAGTTCCTCAGAAACCACCTGGCCGACTCATACCAATTCCACCAGCTGCAACACCTTTCCAGCATGTTGGGATTGACCTCCTCAGATGATTTCCAAAGTCTGCAAGTGGCAATAGATGGATTATTGTTAGCACTGATACCCTGACATGCTATGCCATTACAAAAGCTGTGAAAACAGCCGAAGCATTCGAGGTAGCCAAATTCATCATAGGAGACATCGTATTAAAACACTGTGCCCCAAGGTCATTAATTACGGATCGAGGCGAAGTTTTTCAATCGAATCTTGTGACAGAGATAAACCATCAGTGCAACATTACTCATCACATCTACATCTATGTCTACATCCATACTCTGCAAGCCACCTGACGGTGTGTGGCGGAGGGTAACTTGAGTACCTCTATCGGTTCTCCCTTCTATTCCAGTCTCATATTGTTCGTGGAAAGAAACATTGTCGGTATGCCTCTGTGTGGGCTCTAATCTCTCTGATTTTTATCCTCATGGTCTCTTCGCAAGATATACATAGGAGTGAGCAATATACTGCTTGACTCCTCGGAGAAGGTATGTTCTTGAAACCTCAACAAAAGCCCGTACCGAGCTACTGAGTGTCTCTCTTGCAGAGTCTTCCACTGGAGTTTATCTATCATCTCCATAATTCTTTTGCAATTACTAAATGATCCTGTAATGAAGCATGCTGCTCTCCGTTGGATCTTCTCTATCTCTTCTATCAACCCTATTGGTACAGATTCCACACCAGTGAGCAGTATTCAAGCAGTGGGTGAACAAGTGTACTATAACCTACTTCCTTTGTTTTCAGACAGCATTTCCTTATGATTCTTCCAATGAATCTGTCTGGCATCTGCTTTACCGATGATTAATTTTATATGGTCATTCCATTTTAAGTCATTCCTAATGCCTACTCCCAGATAATTTATGGAATTAACTGCTTCCAGTTGCTGACCTCCTATATTGTAGCTAAATGATAAAGGATCTTTTTTTCTATGTACTCACAGCACATTACACTTGTCTACATTGAGAGTATTACAGTAGTTGTATTACATGTTTCTTACCTTATAAATAAATATAAAACTTTTTTATTTTAAATTCAGTGCAATAGTATTTGTAAAATGACTCTTAGTGTTAATTAAAAAATGACGATCATTCCACTTGGGACCTGTGGAATGGTACATTAGCTTATTTGTTTTAGTTTAAATATTTGTCATGTATTGTTGTTTTTCTGACATGTTCCACATCCTGGAGGACCTCCTCACTACGGATCAATTGGAATGAAAGTAAAAAAAAAAAAAAAAAAAAAAAAAAAAAATTCAAGTGCCATTCCCAGCACCATGCATCAATTCGTTGCAGATCCTCCTGCATTTCAGTACAATTTCCCATTGTTACAACCTCTCAGCATCATCCGCAAAAAGCCTCACTGAACTTCCGATGTTATCTACAGGGTCATTTATATATATTGTGAATAGCAACAGTCCTATGACAATCCCCTGTGGCACACCTGAAATCACTCTTACTTCGGAAGACTTCTCGCTGTTGAGAATGACATGCTGCATTCTGTTATCTACGAACTCTTCAATCCAATCACACTATTGGTCTGATAGTCCATATGCTCTTACTTTGTTCATCAAATGACTGAGGGGAACTGTATCAAACGCCTTGCAGAAGTCAAGAAACACGCATCTATCTGGGAACCTGTGTCTATGGCCACGCTCATCTTTTTCGAAACCCATGGTGATTCCTACAGAGTAGATTTCTAGTCTCCAGAAAAGTCATTATACTCGAACATAATATGTGTTCCAAAATTCTACAACTGATTGACATTAGAGATATAGGTCTATAGTTTGCACATCTGTTCGACATCCCTTCTTGAAAACGGTGATGACCTGTGCCCTTTTCCAATCTTTTGGAATGCTACGCTCTTCTAGAGACCTACGGTACATCGCCGCAAGAAGGGGGGCAAGTTCCTTCGCGTACTCTGTGTAAAATTGAACTGGTATCCCATCAAGTCCAGTGGCCTTTCCTCTTTTGAGCGATTTTAATTGTTTTTCTATCCCTCTGTCATCTATTTTGATATCTACCATTTTGTCATCTGTGCGACAGTCTAGAGAAGAAACTACAGTGCAGTCTTCCTCTGTGAAACAGCTTTGGAGAAAGATATTTAGTATTTCAGCCTTTAGTCTGTCATCCTCTGTTTCATTACCATTTTGGTCACAGAGTGTCTGGACATTTTGTTTGGATCCACCTACTACTTTGACATTAGATCAAAATTTCTGAGGATTTTCTGCCAAGTCAGAACATAGAACTTTACTTTCGAATTTGTTGAACGCCTCTCACTTCGCCCTCCTCACATTACATTTCGCTTCATGTAATTTTTGTTTATCTGCAAGGCTTTGGCTATGTTTATGTTTGCTGTGAAGTTCCCTTTGCTTCTGTATCAGTTTTTTAACTCGGTTGTTGTACCACGGTGGCTCTTTTCCATCTCTTATGATCTTGCTTGGCACATGCTCATGTAATGCATATTGTATGATGGTTTTGAACTTTGTCCACTGATCCTCAACACTATCTGTACTTGAGATAAAACTTTTGTGATGAGCCATCAGGTACTCTGAAATCTGCTTTTTGTCACTTTTGCTAAACAGAAAAATCTTCCTACCTTTTTTTAATATTTCTATTTATGGCGAAATCACCGATGCTGTAACCGCTTTATGATCACTGATTCCCTGTTCTGCGTTAACTGTTTCAAATAGTTTGGGTCTGTTTGTCACCAGAAGGTCTAATATGTTATTGCCATGAGTCAGTTCTCTGTTTAACTGCTCAAGGTAGTTTTCAGATAATGCACTTTAAAAAATCTGAGTTTAGAATTTCGTTACTGTTTACATCTGGTTACAGCCAACTTTCCGTCCCTAGTACTATGTGGACATTGTGACCGTTTATTAATGAGAGCAGTTCTGGGACCTTTCTATAGATGCTTCTGCAGTTTACTATTACCACATTAATATTGTCATTCTCTGTTGTGTTTTGCCTACTGCTACTTTGTCGCATCTCAGGAGGCATTTTGTCAGGCCTAGGGAGGGAATTCTCTCGCCTAAAAAACACACATGTGCACTCCACATGTACTCCGCTGCTTGTAGTGCACATGACAACTGCCTACCATCCACAAACTAATGGGCTTACTGAATGCCTTAATAAGACCTTTGCCGACATGCCATCAATGTTCATCAGTGTTGAGCAGAACAACTGGGATGAGATGCTACCTTTCGTGACGTTTGCCTACAACACCGCCAAACAAGACACCACAGGATTTACACCATTTTTGCTGGTGCATGGGCATGAGACGACGACGATGATGGACACTGTGTTTCTGTTACATCCTGATGATGTGGACGACAACTACATCGGCCAGGTGTTAACCAGAACTGAGGAAGCTCAGCAGTTAGCTCGACTCCACATGCTGCAGGCTCAAGAAAACGATTGCCGAAGGTATGACACGAGCCACCACCCTGTTGTCTACTAGCCTGGTGACCTTGTCTGGGTCTTCACTCCTGTTCGGAAGATTGGTCTCCCTGAGAAGCTTCTCAGGCCCTACTTTGGACCTTATAAGGTTGTAAGACAGTTGTCTGATGTTGAAGATTTTGACCCCAACACAAGACGACGACAGATCAGAGATACGGTCCATGTCCTTCGAATGAAGCCCTATAAGGGTCCTGCAACCCAGGGTAAATTCAAAGTTCCAGTGACAGGCAACAAGCGAAAAGGCAAAGAAGAACGTAGCGGCAAGAGGAGTTCTAAGAAGATCACTGCCAGGGCGAACATCAGTCATCGGGGGTCGGAGTATGAAGGACCGGTGACTCATTCCTGGACTAGGAGGATGTAACACCGAGACGCAGAAGAAGCTGAGTAGTGCAGTTGCCGTAGTCTAGTGCTGCCTGCACGCTAGTTCAGCGTGTTCAGTCAGAGGGTTTAGCTAATGTGGTTGTGATACTAGATTGTTGCATGGTGGGTTGTGAGTTCAAAACTTACCTAAACAGAAAAAATTTAATTTCTATATTCAGTTTGAGTACATTCTAAAAGTATCCACAAATGGCAAGAAGCATTGTACTGGAATGTTCTATAGCTGTATATATACTGTATGTGTTCTGGCCAGAAGCAGTTCGCTCCATGGTCTTGTATATGCAAGTGCTGAATAAACCTTCATTAAGTGAAGTTAGTGTTCATTATTCATCTTCTTACACTGTCCTCTGCGTGAAATTAATATAATTATCATCATTTTATTTACTGACCTTGGTTGCAGCCATATAGTCAGTCCAAACATTGTCTTGAAAAGTTAACACAAACTGCAATTTCTAGATGAACAATACAGAAAACTAAACATGGACAGACAAAGCAGAATATTAGAGATGACATAAATACATCTGCTCCTGACACACACACACACACACACACACACACACACACACACACACAGACATGACTTGCCCACCCTTAACAGTTACAGTTTAAAACAAATTCCATTTTTAATTTATATTTGTCTGAATTCTTCATAAACAAGAGAATTAACAAATGAGAAGGAAGTGAACCAGCTATGTAATCAGCCTAATGGATTCCCTTCTGTATTGAAGACAGCCAAAGGTGATGTGATTAATGTCCTGGAGCCCCCCCCCCCCCCTCCCCCCGCCCTGTTGCATTACAGCAACAGTATGAGGTGGAATCCAAAAAGGTGTTGCCACTGGCAGCTGTGGTTGAATTTCAACCTGCCAATGATCCACATGAACTGCCTCTCATTACCTAATCCATGTGAGTTGTGTTTCAGAGCCCACTCCCCTGAATACCATCAGGCCGTTGTTAGATGAGAGTGGATTTGTTTGTACCATGTGCCCTTGTGCAGGTCATTGGTCTTCTGTGCCTTGTTCCATTCATTCTGGGCCATGTCTTGAACTACCACACTGAGATCATCCACTGGGATGCATTGCTCTGATATACCACTTATTGCTGTGTCCTTAGCCAACTGGTCAGCTTTCTCACTGCCTATAATCCCAGCATGGCTCTTTATTAACATAAATGATGCTTCTCTACCAGAGTTCTGCATCTCTGATATAGTAGCAGCTATTTTATATGGTAAATAATAAACATGTGGTTCCTGAAGAGGGGCAGCAGCCTTTTCAGTAGTTGCAGGGGCAACAGTCTGGATGATTGACTGATCTGGCCTTCTAACATTAACCAAAACGGCCTTGCTGTGCTGGTACCGCGAACGGCTGAAAGCAAGGGGAAACTACAGCCGTAATTTTTCCCGAGGACATGCAGCTTTATGAGATCGACAGGAAGTGCAAAATGGCTAAGCAGGGATGGCTAGAGGACAAATGTAAGGATGTAGAGGCTTGTCTCACTAGAGGTAAGATAGATACTGCCTACAGGAAAATTAAAGAGACCTTTGGAGAGAAGAGAACCACTTGTATGAATATCAAGAGCTCAGATGGCAACCCAGTTCTAAGCAAAGAAGGGAAGGCAGAAAGGTGGAAGGAGTATATCGAGGGTTTATACAGGGGCGATGTACTTGAGGTCAATATTATGGAAATGGATGAGGATGTAGATGAAGATGAAATGGGAGATAAGATACTGCGTGAAGAGTTTGACAGAGCACTGAAAGACCTGAGTCGAAACAAGGCCCCGGGAGTAGACAACATTCCATTAGAACTACTGATGGCCTTGGGAGAGCCAGTCATGACAAAACTCTACCATCTGGTGAGCAAGATGTATGAGACAGGCGAAATACCCACAGACTTCAAGAAGAATATAATAATTCCAATCCCAAAGAAAGCAGGTGTTGACAGATGTGAAAATTACCGAACTATCAGTTTAATAAGTCACAGCTGCAAAATACTAACGCGAATTCTTTACAGACGAATGGAAAAACTAGTAGAAGCGGACCTCGGGGAAGATCAGTTTGGATTCCGTAGCAATGTTGGAACACGTGAGGCAATACTAACCTTACGACTTATCTTAGAAGAAAGATTAAGAAAAGGCAAACCTACGTTTCTAGCATTTGTAGACTTAGAGAAAGCTTTTGACAACGTTAACTGGAATACTCTCTTTCAAATTCTGAAGGTGGCAGGGGTAAAATACAGGGAGCGAAAGGCTATTTACAATTTGTACAGAAACCAGATGGCAGTTATAAGAGTCGAGGGGCATGAAAGGGAAGCAGTGGTTGGGAAAGGAGTGAGACAGGGTTGTAGCCTCTCCCCGATGTTATTCAATCTGTATATTGAGCAAGCAGTAAAGGAAACAAAAGAAAAATTCGGAGTAGGTATTAAAATTCATGGAGAAGAAGTAAAAACTTTGAGGTTCGCCGATGACATTGTAATTCTGTCACAGACAGCAAAGGACTTGGAAGAGCAGTTGAACGGAATGGACAGTGTCTTGAAAGGAGGATATAAGATGAACATCAACAAAAGCAAAACGAGGATAATGGAATGTAGTCAAATTAAATCGGGTGATGCTGAGGGGATTAGATTAGGTAATGAGACACTTAAAGTAGTAAAGGAGTTTTGCTATTTAGGGAGTAAAATAACTGATGATGGTCGATGTAGAGAGGATATAAAATGTAGACTAGCAATGGCAAGGAAATCGTTTCTGAAGAAGAGAAATTTGTTAACATCGAGTATAGATTTAATTGTCAGGAAGTCGTTTCTGAAAGTATTTGTATGGAGTGTAGCCATGTATGGAAGTGAAACATGGACGATAACCAGTTTGGACAAGAAGAGAATAGAAGCTTTCGAAATGTGGTGCTACAGAAGAATGCTGAAGATAAGGTGGGTAGATCACGTAACTAATGAGGAGGTATTGAATAGGATTGGGGAGAAGAGAAGTTTGTGGCACAACTTGACTAGAAGAAGGGATCGGTTGGTAGGACATGTTTTGAGGCATCAAGGGATCACAAATTTAGCATTGGAGGGCAGCGTGGAGGGTAAAAATCGTAGAGGGAGACCAAGAGATGAATACACTAAGCAGATTCAGAAGGATGTAGGTTGCAGTAGGTACTGGGAGATGAAGAAGCTTGCACAGGATAGAGTAGCATGGAGAGCTGCATCAAACCAGTCTCAGGACTGAAGACCACAACAACAACAACAATAACTCTTTTTGTCCTCACCAATTGATGTTAATATTTGAACCATGTAGAGTGTCTCCTTAAGTGTTACAATATGGGTAGTTGCTATGGCCATCCACTACTTTTGTGCCCATTCAATGACTAGGAGTTTGGTGGTGTAAATTGATGCCTCTTTTGGCAGGCAAACTAGTTCACTCTTCTTATTTTTAATATTTATAAAGGCAGAGCCAATGGATTCCCTGTATTTAGACCCATTGGTATACATGCACATGGCACATGGGCACTATCCAAGAATGCTTTCTAAATTCTATTGTTCAGTATTCTTGTTACTGTATTGCAATAGTGCAAAATGTTTTGTTACTGAATAAAAGCTCATACTGTATTAAGGATATAGACTTCTTTGAATGCAGTAAAAGTAACCATTTTTCATGGATTTTTTTCCAAGTAAATTAAAAATTAATGTTAGATCTGATGATTAGTTTCATTTCTTACACTTTTTTCTTTAAGGAATCATTTTTTGGTACACACTGCACACTCCCTGTAAGTGCTATATCAGGTAGAAGGATCTCTGGCATACTGGTCATCAGCGGGAATTCACAAAGTTCTTCTTTTGGACCTATAACAAGATAATTTTGTATAAGCAATTTTCAATATACTTCCTGTCAACATACATAGGATAACTGCAAAATATAAAGTTCTAACAAAGTGATGACATGTTGAAACAAATGCCATTTTCTTCACCCATAAAATCGAGACAAAAGTGTCCACTGAAAATAGACTTTTGAAGACATACAGAACGACTATATATGCTGATAGAGAATAAAATTCAGAATGCTGGTACCACTGTCAGCTTATGTTTCCTGCCAATGTCAAAAATGCTGTTTTGAGAAAAACATTTTCGAAGGTTTGGGTTACAGTTTTTGTAGTTAAGTTAAATTCACGTCTAGTCAACAGTCCCTAGACCATACTGCAATCCTTCCAGATCAGGTCCTCCTCCGTCTTCTTTGTGGCAGTGGTGGTCCTGTGGGTGTCTTTGGCAGCTTCTGTCGTACACTGCTCTGCTGGCTCAATACCCTTTTGACCTGCTTTTTTGCAGAAGCCATAACAGGCTGGTCGGATCTCAATTTTGAGCATGTTCATAATTTCCATAATGCCTGTTAGGCTGTCAAAATTACATGCTATCACATCAGTGTGATGTTGACTACTTATTTTCCTGTTGTGAATGGTTTTTGGAGACACTTTCTCTTCCTTCCAGCATGAGTATAACATATGAAGACATGCAGATCGAAGAGGTGGACAGTGTTAAATTTCTGGGACTACAACTCGATAATAAATTCAGTTGGGAAGGGCATACCACAGAATTGCTTAAGTGCCTAAAAAAGTCCGTATCTGTCACGAGAATGATGTCAGATGTAGGAGATAAAAAAAAAAACTTGAATACTTTGGTTACTTTCATTCTATTATGTCATATGGGATCATATTCTGGGGCAACTCATCAAACTGAGCAAAAGTTTTCAGGGTGCAAAAGCATGTGATAAGAATCATTTGTGGTGTAAATTCAAGAACATCTTGTAGAAACCTGTTCAAGGAACTTTGTATTCTAACCACTGCTTCTCAGTATATTCATTCCTTAATGAAATTTGTTGCAAGTATTACATCTGTATTTCCAACCCATATCAATGCTAGGAACAAGAACGATCTACACAAAGACCTAAAATCACTTACCTTGGTCCAAAAAGGGGTTCAATATTCAGGAACACACATTCAATAAATTGCCAGCAACCATTAAAAACTTGGTTTCAGGTAAAGCATGGTTTAAACAGAGTTTGAAAGACTTTTTGATAGGCAACTCCTACTCCATAGATGAATATCTTAACAGAGGCTGTTAAGCCAGCTTAAGTAAAAATATCTGTTAGATTTCAGTTTTGAGAACACTTGGCCACAACAGTCAAGATTAGGTATTTTGTGTATGATAAATTTATTAATAGTGCATAACAGTGTTTCATTCTGACAGCGTGTTAATTCTGTAAATATTAGCTGTTCCAGTTTACTGCATTGTATTAACCTATTTTGACTATCTCCTGACAAATGATCAGGGTAGCAAGTATTATATTTGAATGTTTTGTGTTTTTATGTTATACTTTCTGACATGTTCCACACCCATGAGAATCATCTCATTTTTTGGGTCTATGGAACGAAAACAATCTAATGGCTCCCAAATGTACTTACTGCACTCAGAGACAGGTGATCCAGCTATATGACCTTGAATTATGTGCTGCTATTGGATCTTACAGAATGAATGGTGCATTTGCAGACATAATTCATCATACTATTCAGTTTATACCTCAGAATACTGCCACCATATCTACAATAATTTATGATATGATAGGCTATGTTATAAGAAAATAACCCTAGAATGATGCTCTACTTTGAGCAAAGTAATCCTACAAGGAAGTTATACAGCTTAGTATCTTTAAACATGTTCATACATAACTACAAGTGGAAACAGACTGTATAAGGACAACACACAATTTTCTGATTGCAGAAATGGGTAGTTTTTTTAAATTGTAATAGCTTCCTATAGTATTTCATTACAAACACATCTTGCATTGAGCATAGTGCATGGGTGTGGCAGTAAAGCCAGTTCAGTGATTTGATTTGATTTTATTTCGTGTTCCATGGGTCCAGTTGTGTTGGGTTCACGAGGACGTGGAAAGAGTCAGTTTTTTACAAATACAATATGACAGTCTTATAGCGTATACAGACATTCAAGTACATAATTATATAAAAATTTATACAGTAAATTCTTTGAGCAGCAATACAGAAAAAAGAAAATACATATTTTCTTAGAATCATTAACGCACTACAGATAACAGATACAGAGCTCAAATTAAATAACATTCTTAGTGGCATTATGTCAACTTGTATTACATAATATTAAAATTTTACAGTTTATTTAGGTAAAAATTCATCTAGACTGTAAAAAGCTTTTTCTAGCAGAAATATTTTTAGTGTTTCCCTAAACTTACTCTTGTTATGAATCTCTGTCTTTATTTCAGGAGGAAGAGCATTGAAGAATTTTGTTCCAGTGTAGTGGACATCCTTTTGCGCCAAGCTCAAATTTCTATGCTCACTGTCTGTCATTCTTCCTCCATGTGTTATGCTCATGATAATTACTGTTTGGTTGAAATATGTCTATATTTTTACAAACAAAACACATGAGAGAAAAAATATATTGGCATGTAGTTGTGTATATTTTAAGTTTTTGAAAGCTATTTCTACACGAGTCTCTTGGGCACAATCCACATATAATTCTTAATGCTCGCTACTGTGCTATGAACACTTTCCTTGCTAATGGCTGGTTGCCCCAAAAAATAGTGCCGTATTCAATGAGTGAGTGATAATAGCCATAGTATGCCACTTTTGCAGTGTTAGATTCAACACATGTAGTGACAAGCATGTGCAACAGAGCTAAGCCTCTTACAGAGATCTATAATACGTGAAGACCAGTAGATTTTCTTGTCAATGTGCACTCCAAGAAATTTTGCTGTTTCCATTCTTTCTATTGGCTGATTACCACATGTCACACTTATCTCACTCTCCTTTTCTGTTTTTGTACAGGACTGAATAAAGCTGGTCTTACTGGAATTTAATGAGAGACCATTCACCTTGAACCACATCTGAGAGTATGCGATTAATGAGTTCCTCAAGATTACTATCTGTTCTATTGCTCATAAAAATTGTGGTATCATCAGCAAATAATGTAAATTTACACGACAGGCTTGTACATGATGGTAGATCATTTATAAAAATCAGGAATAATAGCGGCCCAAGAATTGAACCCTGAGGCACTCCACATGTAATGGAACTCCATTCAGAATGTGAGGAAATGTCACATACTCCACCTGAGCTATTCAAGACAACTTTTTGTTTTCTGTCTTGGAGGTACGACTACAGTCAGTTGCCTGCAACACCACTTATTCCTATGAATTTTGCTTTTTGCAAGAGAATCTGGTGATCAACACAGTCAAACGCTTTGGATAAATCACAGAAGACACTAGTGCTAGCATTTTTTTCATTAATGGTTTCTAGGACTTCATTTGCAAGTGCATAGACTGAATCGTCTGTTGAACGGCCCTTTTGAAAGCCAAATTGGCTCTTGCTGAGAACTCCATTCTTCATAAGATGATTAGTAATTCTTACATGTATTAGCTTTTCTAGAATTTTGGAGAAAGCTGTCAGCAAAGAGAGAGGTCAATAGTTAGTAAGTTCAGCTTTATCGCCCTTTTTGTACAGGGGCTTCACAATGGCATACTTAAGTCTACTGGGAACAACACCTTTCTGAAGGGAAGCATTGAAAATATGACAGAGAATGTCCCTTATCCACACACAAGAATATTTCAATAAATTACTAGATATATTATCAACCTCTGCAGAGTTCTTACTTTTTAGAGACATGATGATTTTCTGAATTTCTTCTAGAGTGACAGGATTAAGGTGTTTATGACCAGCATCGGTTAGGCACTGAGTAGAAAGTGGGCCATTGTGCTGATAAACGGTGGTGTAGCGTTCCAGGTAGGTTACAATTGCAGCAGATCGAAATAATTGAGTCTTAAGTGTCTCTGAAACTCTCATGTTGTGGACACAACAAGTGTAACTCATTGATTTCTTTTTGTCTTTGGGAGTTCCAAATGGTTTGAAATGGATCCTTTCAACTGAAGTCAATATATTGCAAGAGGAGTTATAATATCTCCTTAGCAGATTACAAGTTAACAAGGCAAGAGCCATATCTCTTTAGACAAGTAATAAACAGAATGATAGTATTATTTCCCTATGGTAAACCTGGAGGTAAAAAAAATGTTTAAAGTGCAGAATACTATAATTTCTCATATTCTCATCAGCCCAAGCAGATTTCAGTCTGTTGTTGTGAATAAGTAGTTTGACTGTTTACTGCATAACTCCAGAAGATTTGTTAACTGGGTTTATGTGCCTATTCTCTTATAAACTCACTTTTTGTGATAGCTGGTTGTTTGTCTTTTGCATTGAATAAGCAATTACCTATTGTCTGAGGGATATACAAAAGCAAAGAGAAACCCTTTACCTTCAACCACAAATATGTAGTAGGTGTGCAAGTCTTACACACAGAGGAAAAGGACCATAACTCAGCCAGTTAGAAATTCCACAAATTAAAAAGCAGATGTGTATGCCCCTGCACCTAGTGATGTGGGCAGAGCAAATGCCCAGTGGGCAGAACATTTATAAATCGGAATTTTCCAAGAAATTTGGCCAAAACAGTTGCATTCATAAAAAGCTACTTTCTAAAGTTTTTACTGCTAGAATGTAAACCCCCCCCTCCCCCCCCCCCCCCCCCCCCCCACCCCCATCCCCAATACACAGACAGCAGACAGACAGATTCAGAGAGAGAGAGAGAGAGAGAGAGAGAGAGAGAGAGAGAGAGAGAGCATGTGTTGAACAGCTCCTCTGGTCATAGCTTTGTAATGTAACACTCTTCATAATCTGTGTCAAATCTCTGAATATTACTGAAGAATGATTATTGATAGCAAAATTATTACTGAATGTGTTAAACAGCTGGCATGTGTTTCTTGATAATAAATGTATTCTTAAACGTTGACCTGTTTTTAGTGAGAAAACAAAAAAAAATCTATTGTCAGATGTACTGACATTTGAGACAGACTGTAGTTTTCTGTTCTGCTACTTTCTTCATCAACTTTTGTATGACTGCACCATTGTGAAGATAAAATGAGTACACTAACATAAAGATTTAGTAACAAAGAATCAATGCCCGGTGATTCCCACAGTAGGCGATTCCTAGAGAACTGGTGATACTTGGACTCATGTAACTGGAATCTACACATGACTCATCCCTAATCAAAATCATTATGGATGAATGTTTTTTGCTCTGTTTGTTACAGTAGTACAGTATAAGTAAAAATACTATCTACAGGCTACCAAATTACTGTAAATTACATATTAGAATTTACTTCAAGAATTACTTTTGAACTTGAGTTTAGTTTTCTTGTTTTATTATGTACTTGGGGGAGTGAAGGAAGGAAAGATAAAGGTTGGAACATGGAATGTGAGGACACTACTGCAAGCAGGAAAGTTAGAGAATGCAAAACAGGAGATGAAAAGGAACGTATTAGATGACCTTGGTTTGTGTGAAATGAGATGGGGAGAAAATGGGGAGATAGAAAGTGGAGATTATAAGCTCTTTTGTTCAAGGGAAATCTAGAATGGTGAAAACAGTGTAGGAATATTGATAGGGCAAAAGCTGAAAAATAAGGTAATCAAAGGAACAATATATTGATGGAAGACTGATGATGATATGACTGAAGGCTAGTTCAAAAGGTTTGGTGTTAATACAGGTATATATGCCAACCAGCCAGCATAGAGATGTGGAAGTGGAAGAATATTATGAGAAAATGCAAGACCTCATCAAGAAAGAAAACAGGAATGCCTGCATTATCATCATATGGGACTGGAATGTAGTGGTGGGTGAAGGAAGAGATGAAGATACAGTAGAAAAAATTTGGATTAGGAATAAGAAATGAGAGATGTGAATGACTAATTAATTTCTGTGAAGAAAATTCATTAGCAGTGGGTAACACATTATTTGAACACCACAAAAGGAGACATTGCACATAGATATCAAATTTGAATAGGGAAATATATCAGATGGACCACATCCTAATACAAAAATGGTTTAGGAACTGTTTGAAGAATGCCAAAGCTCATCCAGGAGTGGATATAAATTCACACCACAATCTAGTAGTGGGAGACATACAAGTGAAGGTGAAAAAAGTCTGGAGAGGTAAAGCAAAAGAAAGACTAAACACAGAAAGACTCAGAGAGGTAGGAAAGCCATCAGATTTGGAAAACAAATTTATGGAAAAATGGGAAAGAGGTAGTGTTGATGAAAATGTTAATGACAAATGGATAAAAATGAGGGGAGGACTCATGGACTCTGCCAAAGAAGTACTAGGAATTAGAGTATCCCAAAGTACCAAAAAAGAATGGATAACAGAAAACATGTTGAAAAAGATGGAAGAGCAGAGAAAGTGGAAAAATGTAGAAACTGAAGAAGGCATAAAGAGGTACAGAAACTGAATAATGAATTAAGAAGAGAAACTGAAGAAGCAAAGGAAAAATGGATGAAACAGAAATGCGACAAAATAGAGAGAATGGAGAAAGAGGGGAAAGTATGAAATGATGTATAGAGTGGCTAGTGAGATAGTTTTTGAATGTAAAAGGAAGAGGAATAACATGGAAATAGAAAGAGCGGATGGTACTCTAGCAGGAGAACCACAGGAGGTTTTGAACAGATGGCAAGGATATATTGAATGTCTGTATAAGGGGGATGAAATACAAAGCGAAATTAAGGTTGAAGAGGAGCAAGATGTGCCAGAAGATGGAAAGGGATTCACCATCTTGGAAGCAGAAGTAGAAAAGGTACTGACAGAGATGAAGAATAGGAAGGTATTGATGATTTGCCAGCAGAACTGTTGAAGAGTCTGGGAAACAAGTCAAGAAAAGAAATAGTCTACCTCTGTAATCACATATATGACAAAGGGGAATGGCCTGAGGACTTCCTCGCCACAGTTATGATACCAATAGAGAAAAATTGAAATGCTAAAATATGTGAAGAGCATAGGACCATCAGTCTAATTTCTCATGCAGCTAAAGTGTTGCTGAGAGTGCTGAATAGAAGGCTATATGGCAAACCGGATAGAGGGATTGCAGAGGAGCAGTTCGGATTTAGAAGAGGAAAAGGAACAAGAGATTCTATTGGCCTGTTAAGAGCTATAGTGGAAAGATATATGGAAAAAGGTAGAGAAATCTTTGCTTTTTTTTATAGATTTAGAAAAGGCTTTTGACAGAGTTCAGTGGAACAAGTTGATGGATATTTTGAAGAGGAAAGGAGTAGATTGGAAAGAGAGACAACTGATACAGACTCTACATTTACTCTAGAAAGTAAGGATAAGGATTGGAACTGAAATGTCAGAAGAAAGAAGCATTGGGTGAGGTGTTAGACAAGGTTGTGATCTTTCCCCACTGTTGTTTAATGCATACCTTGAAGAGATTATTGCGAAAGGCTTAGGTGGGAAAAGAGGAATATGTATTGGTGGAAAGAGAATAGAATGTATAAGATTTGCTGATGACATGGTATTAGTGGCAGAAAGTGAGCGGACAGTGAATAACATGCTGAAAGATCTGAATGAAGCTTGTGTGGAATATGGGATGCAAATAAACACAGCAAAAACAAAGAGTATGGTCAGCAGTACAAGACGCAGACTGTCCAATATTAAAATAGGACAACCTACCATTAGCCAAGTAAGTGCATTTAAATATCTTGGAAGCACAATAACTGAAGACTTGAGATGTCACCAGGAGGTGAAAACTCGAATTGCCAAAGTGAAGGAGGCATTCAACTGAAAGAGGAGACTCTTATGTGGTAAAATTAGATAAAGGTCTAAGGAAAAGGCTTGGAAAAAGTTTTGTCTGGAGTGTGGCACTATATGGGGCAGAAACATGGACACTGAGACAAGAGTATGAAAAAAGGTTAGAAGAATTTGAGATGTGGATGTGGAGGAGAATGGAAGAATAAGCTGGATGGAAAGAGTGAGTAATGAAAGAGTATTGGAAAGGGTTGGTGAGAGAAGATGTCTGCTGAAGGTTGTAAGAGAAAGAAAAAAGAACTGATTGGGACATTCATTGAGAGGGGAGTGCTTGCTAGCAGATGCTTTGGAAGGATTGATTTGTGGGAGAAGACTGAGAGGAAGAAGGAGATACAAGATGACAGACGACATAAAGGGAAGAGGAAATTATTCAGACCTGAAGAGGATGGCAGAAGACCGGACAGCCTGGAGAACTACCACGTGAAAACCTGACTTTCGGCAGAATACTAATGATGATGATGATGATGATGATGATGATGTACTACCTCAAGAACTGACCTCATTAAAAATGTATAGTTATGTTTACAGTCCAATTTATTTCCCCTAATAACTCGTTCCTAACTCTCAAGCAGTTTTTTTCGACCCAACCACTACAAAAGCTTATCCAGGGTGGAAAGTTTGCAGATGTGGAGAACTTCTACGGACTTGTTTTCAGCAACAGTGTGCAGATATTGTACCTATTTCAGGCACAATACTGGTAGAAAAGGCTTTATAATTCACAAAAAAGTTAAATGTTGAAAACTTTAATGCTTCTTCTGCTTGGTTACAGTGCTTCAAAGTATGATGTGGCATTACTGGCAGCAGAGTTTGTGGGAGGCTAACGTTGTGTTTAACGTCAGTGTAGAATGTTGGAAAGAGTGTTATCTCCCAAGTATAATTGCAAAATACAGTCTGAAAGATATTTACAACGCAGATGAAGCAGGACATTTTTTAACTTGTTGCTAGACAAAAAATTGGCATTTAAAGATGATCCCAGCATTGGGAGAAAGAGAAACAAGCAAAGAGTGACAGTACTCTTTACCATAAATTCATATGGCTCTGATAAACTCTGTCAACTAATGACTGGCAAGTCAGCGAAGCCTCGGTATTTCAAGGGTGTAAAGTCATATCCCATTGAGTATGAATCAAACAAGAAGGCATGGATAACTGCAAACCTCTTTAAGACTCGCCTCGATAAGCTTAATGCTTGCATGAATTGTGAGAGGAGGAAAATACTTTTGCTTCTAGACAATTGTTAGGCTCATTCTCTGGCACTACAGTTCAGCAACATAAAAATGGCATTTTTTCCAGCAAACTGCACAAGCCATGTTCAACCTCTGGACTTGGGCATCATTGCTGCCACAAAAGCAAAGTACAGGATAATGCTGGTTCAATTTGTTGTCTCACATCTTGACAGTGGGAAGGAAGATGCTAAACAGGACGTGTTGCAGGTAAACAAAAGAATTGCTTTGTAGGTTAGGACACTCTTTACTCATACAGTACACATATATGTATATATCATTCCCTGTCAGTTCCCTCTAAATTTCACTAAAATTTGTAGAATAGATCTATAAATTAAATTAAATTCAGCACAGATACTTATATGTAGTTTTTATTTTTATTTATTTATTTTTTACTTATCTAAGTAATGCAGTATGTAAGAGCTGCTTGGGATCAATTGAAGCCAAACACAACATGCAAGTGCTTTCGAAAACTGATGAATCTCAAGCTGACACGAAAAATGTGAACATTTTCATGTAGATTTCAATATACCAAAAGACAATGACTGGGCTCATATTTCAAATGGAACTGATTTTTATGATTTTGTTGATTGTGATGCTGATACTGCCATGTGTTGCACACAAAATCAGCATGAAATAATTAAAGAAGTAATGCCACTATCAGCTGAAATTAATAGTTCTGAGGAATCCAAAGAATCGGATGGTGAATCTGTGGACCCTCACAGTCTGCCAGAAGCACTTACTGCACTCGAAGTAACACAATGTTACGTAAGATCAAGAAACATTAGAGGTTGCACGTGAAAACTTGATTTAAGAATGCAGTATTGCTTCCAAACAACAACTGTAATTGATTCATTCTTTAGGCCTAAACAAATTGTTCATAATTTAAGCATAAGCCTGTCTGAACTACTGTACCTACTACTGTACAATATACGTACCTTCTGTTTGCATGCACTTGGGTTTAATAGAAATACATTAAAAAGTTTCATTTTAATGTTAATCTCACTTGTACATTTATTTTATCATCCCCCTTCAAAGATGTATAAATGAGGTTTTACTGTATTGGTAATTGTGTAATTCATATGATTCTCAACATAATGTATTCTTTAACATTTGTCACTTTAACTTGTATGGGTAATTGACACATCTGTATCTTTGACATCTCTATGTAAAAATTTTCTGGCACTGGTGTTAGCAGCCATTATATTCTCTCACCATTCTGCAACAGGTAGTTTAAAAAAAAGCAATTCTGGATAAAATCTTACTCAATATGTATTATACCACCCTCATTTGGCATTAGTCCTTCATATATGTGTTCAAGGATCTCAGAAGTGGAAGGTCAGTCCGTGTTTCTGTCAATCCAATGATTTCACAGAATTTTCTTGGTTGGAAGGGAGGTCCTTGTATGTCTCTGAAGCATGAGGTGTCCAGAGATTGACAGTAACCAAGATATCTACTGCAAAATTGTATTGGACAGAACTGCTACTTTTGGTGGGTCAGGAAGTCAAGTAAATTATGATTTATTTCTCTTGCAAACATACTTTTAGCACACTGAGAAAATGAAGTATAAAAAAAGTTACAGAGTTGGTGGCCTGAAATACTGGATGTATGTGTTTATGCTGCATTTGTCGTTCCGCTGAAAACTGCAACACTACCACTGACTGATAAGTCATTTTTGTCAGTGACACACATTTATTTTTCCATAGCTTGCAAGATGGTACAAACAACTTTTATCATTAATGTCCGTCCATACAGGCACATTGCACTGGTGGTACAGCCTGATCACCAATCCTGGAGGGTATACACTCCGGCACGACTGCGTGGAAAACACAAGACAAAGGCCGGGCAGGATGAAAAGCATCGATGCATGCCATGAAATAAGCAAATGCAGAGAACCTAGTGTGCACGCATTTGTAGGAAGTCACGTTAGCTTGACCCAAGTGGTCTGCAGTGAGAAAGGTCGGAGAAGTGTGTTGCATCGCATTGACCAGCTCGCGCTGTCTGCCTACTTTGTCCCTTGGTGGCTGGTGCATGATGCACCATTGCTGAAATTTGGGGTAACAGAAAAGTTGCATGCGTGCAGTTGCTGGGCAATGGTTGCTTTTGTCAGCTGTGCCACAATTACACTGTTCATGCATTTCTGCAGTGCAGCCACCACACAGACCCCCCATCGGAGAGCGGGGCTCCATAGCTGCAAAAAAAGTGGTGATATTGGCCTGTGGCACGTGAATGTTTAAAGTTTGCTTGCTGTGTGGTAAGAGTGTGGGTGTGGTGGTGGTGGGTCGGTTGGTGGTGGAAGGGCAGAGGCCCGTGACATCAGTGCACCGGACAGGAGATTGCACCGTGTGCATGTCCTCGCGCTGTCAGCTAGTGATAGTGGCAGCAGCACATACTGCGTACGAACTGTCAATAGCAATGTGTGGCATAGGCATGGGGCTGCGAGACACTTGGGTAGACACCTCGAAGGCCAATGCAATAATATCTTAGTAACAAGCCAGTGTATTCACTAGTGCTACAGTTAATGCACTACAGTAGGACAAAATTCACTATTTAAATTGTTCAGAGTGGCATCGAGAATGATAAGTCCAAGTGTTTCATGCATTTCACTGTCCCACAAGTTTGCTGACTGACTCAGTTGTGGAAGCACAGTGCAGCACTCAATTCGGCTTCAACACTTGGGACAATGGAGGCCTGAAGAGTATATGGACATGGACATGGTCAAAGGCACTGTGCTGGAATTTCTCCAGATGTAATGGTTGGTGCATGCCGGTTGAGATGTCACACAAATTCTTCCATGTAGAACAGGGGACAGGCACTAGCTCCAGTTGTGGAAGCACAGTGCAGCACTCAATTCGGCCTCAACACTTGTGACAACGGAGGCCTGAAGAGTATATGTGAGTATTGTCATCGTGACCCAAATGCAGGTTCTGGAGCTGTTACAAACAAGCCCGGCGGTGCAGATTGTGGGACCTGGAGCTTGATAGCAATACGAATACGGTATTTGGTGCAGCCATCAATCCGGCTCCAATGCCCAACACGGCAGAGGCACAGGGATGCGAACACAGGTCCAGGAGCCGTGACGGACACTAAAGAAGTTGTCTGGAACTCAACTGGAGCTACCAGCTGAAGGCGTGGCCAGCTGTAGATAGTGTCTCTACAGCAGATGGCAGCTCATGAATGCCAGATTTAATGGCGTACTGCAGCTGGGGCTCATGTTTGCTGTTTTGGGCGGCTTGGGATGTTGACGATGGAGCATGGCCGTTTGAATCAGATGCAGCAGCTGGCATGTGTGACATACTCCACTGGTGGTTGTGGTGGGCAGAGTCTGAGTGGCAGTGCTAGCTGCTTGGGCAGTGGTGGGAGGCGGATGCGGTGGCACAATGACAGCAGGCTGCAGCTGTGCATCACCGGTGGCTATGGGTGCGGGCTCTGTTTGACTGCCGGTGGCAGGAATGTCCTCTGTTGTCAGATCTTTTGCCAGGTTGAGAAAGTGTGTGGCTGCTGGAGAGGGCAAGATGTAAGCTGACTTGATGCGGTCGTTTGAGACTGTAGATGGCTTTCTGTTGCACTTGATGTCTAGTCTTTTTCCTCCTCGGGCAATCATGCAGTGCGATCCGGAGTAGGGTGGCCGAGAAGTTGCTGTACCACATCGTTACGCAACATGAAGTGCATGGAGAAGTGCTGGTAGATGTGCACGAAAACCTTCCCAGTGCTGTGCCACATTGGAGCATGAGCTCGGAGGCCAGCCATATGAGTACACAGACATTCTGCCTGAGAGGGTGCTATGGTGTCATGTGGGTGTGGTACTACATCTAGAAACTCACCCAGGATTGTCAGAGGCTGCCCATAAATGATGTCAACAGGTGATGCGTCGATCTCCTCCTTCGGCATTGCTTGCAGGCTGAGCAGCGCCATTGGGAGTGCCTCTGCCGATGAAGTATTGTGGCAAGTGAGGGCAGCTTTCAGAGTCCTGTGGAGCATTCAACCATGCCATTTGACACTGGACTGTAGCTTGTTGTCCTGTATAATTGAATGCTACACAGTCTGGTGACATGCGTGAACAACATGCAGCCAAACTGGCAGCCATGGTCAGTTGTCCTGTGACTGGGATACCCGTAGCGTGCCACCCAGGTCTCAACGAAGGCAGTAGTGACAGTCTTGGCAGTGATGTTCATGACAATCATTGCCTCCGGCCAGCAAGTGAAGGAGTCCACCATAGTTAGGAGATACCACTTGCTTTGATAGAGGGGAAGTGGGGTGACGAGGTCCACACTGATGTGCACAAATCAGTATGTCGCGCCAGGGAAGATGCCCATGGGTGCACGGGTGTGCCTCCCAACTTTGGCATCGTGACTTGCTGTGTAAGTGCATGTCCTTTCGCAGCAGTCATTTCGAAGTCTGGGCCAGACTAAGTGCACAGCCATGAGTGTTGCAGTGGTGTTGGTGCCGGGGTATGACAGCCCATGGACATGGTCAAAGGCACTGTGCTGGAATTTCTCCAGGTGTAATGGTTGGTGCATGCCGGTTGAGATGTCACACAAATTCTTCCATGTAGAACAGGGGACAGGCACTAGCTCCAGTTGTAGGCTGCTGGAGGTATCATGACGGAAGCTGTGCAGTTCTTCAGGACTCTCCTGTACTTGGGTGAAGTCCTCAAAGTTCACAAAGGGTAAGATAACAGCACATGGTCGGTTAGCCGTGCCGGCTTTGTGGCTATCGATATTTGTTCAGAGATGTTAACCTTTTGGCACATGTGTGTCGGTCACGAGGTGGTGCAGCAGGGAGTGGATGGAGAGGCAAGCACGAATGAGTTGACTTGTGGGTGAAGAGGTGTTTTGAAAAGGCCTTGTCCAGGCGACAGTCGTAATGGCTGTGTCATGAGATGGTCTATGCAGCCAAGCAGTTGGTGGCTGTTAACATCTTATTGGGAGATTGTAGTGGCGACCTACTTCTCTAATGCTGTTGGGTGATTATTTTGCTGACTTGATAACGTGACCTGATTCTAGTTACGTCTTTCACTGGCCATGTACTTTCTGCCTTCCGTATTGCAAGTGTTCCTCACCTGAGACAAACTATTAGCGAGTGCTGAGTTACGAAAATCTGTTTGTTACTTGTAAGCTAAATTTAGCAGTCACAGTTCGTTTCAACTCTTGCAATACTGCTGCTATGCCTCTTTATTTAAAGTTGTTTTATGTGGTTGATTTTGGTTTTATTGACATAGCACTGCTTGAGACAATTGGTTCTACCATGTTGTTGCTGTGTCAGCACGCACAATTTGTTAGACTATAATTGTTGACAATTTGTTCTACATCTGTGCCTAGGTGGTGGGTCTGGGCTACACCTTCAGGTTCTTGCTTATTCTTGAATCTGAGGGAATTGAACGTTCCATTAAGACCCAGGTGCGCCCAATGACCGCCCTCTGGATTAACCATTTGGGAGAGAGGAGCACCTGCACAGTGAAGCCGGACACACCTACTGTACTCCATGCCCTCAGTCGGGCCGATAAATCAGGCCTGAATGGCACAACCAGGTGTGGCCCATGTTGGCCACTCCACACGACATTCATGTGCGCACCAGTCAGGTGCCGTGGGCTGGGAACTATTTGTAAGAGAAGTGTCTGATGTAGATTATTGCCTGTCTAGTTGGGAGTCCGTATGTAAGGTTACTCTTTCCTTTGAATGAATATATTTGGGCAAGGTTTTAAAACTATCTGTAAGTGAACTTACGATAACCCTTTAGGTGAGCAGTGTTTTCTGTTTTCTTTAAAAGGTATTACCTGTCTCTTTTGAAAAGCTGTTATACATTTGTTAGGAACTACAGCCAACTGACTGGGAGTTTATTATTATACACGGTGGTCCATTGATCATGACCGGGCCAAATATCTCACGAAATAAGCGTCAAACGAAAAAACTACAAAAAACGAAACTTGTCTAGCTTGAAGGGGGAAACCAGATGGCGCTATGGTTGACTTGCTAGATGGCGCTGCCATAGGTCAAACAGATATCAACTGCGTTTTTTTAAATAGGAACCCCCCTTTTTTTTTATTACGGTGGAAACTCTATTAACCGTCATCTTCGGGACCGTGGTCGTGACGGTTGAGCGAATAGACGGATAACAGAAACACTGTATTCCTCCAAAACATAACCTCAATCAATTATTTTATGTATAGACACATATCACTCTCACAGAAATATAATAATATTTCAGAGCGAAAACAAATTAAACACGATTGTAATAGCAAATAAAACTATTTATTACATGATAAAAACATCTGTACAGTAGCTACAAAAGTTGCAAAATACGTAATGTACAGTACTGTACTGTACTATAAACTTACAGGCGAAATAGTTTATCTAGCTTGGAAATAGTCAGTCAATTTCTTCTGCTTTTTTGATGTTCGAGCTTTCACTGCGGCAATATTTCGTATTTTTCGGAGCAGTAGTGCCTGCGTTGCATTAGCCTCTTCTTGACTTTCAAGCCATTCTATACAGTTGGACAGCATTGTTTCGGCCTCTGGATGGCTAATAGTTTGTTTTTCTTCATGGTTTGAACACTCGTCTTCATCAGCCCCTTTTTCTTCTTCTTCTTCTTTGGTGGCACTTACGCTGGCAACAATTTCATCACTCAAAATTTGAAAACCCCCGTCCACTTTGTCACACTCTAACCACTCTGATACTTCTTCTGAGGTCAAATTTGTGCTGATTTGTAAATTACTGCACAAATTGACCATCTCATCAACTGTCACACACTCAGGTTCCACCGATTCTTCACCTCTAGGTTGAGGCCAAAGTTTACTCCAGCCGTTCTTGAGATTTGCCACTGACAAATCACTCCATGCACTGTCAACATTGAAAATGGCATCTTTAATACTGTAAGACCTCCAAAACTGTTTTACAGCTGTTGATTCATCAGATTAGAGCAAACTTTTGATAAATATTTTTCTATAACGACGTTTCATGTTTTCGATGATTCCCTGATCCATGGGCTGTATAAGTGAAGTTGTGTTTGCTGGAAGGAAGAGACATGTTATGTTGCTGTCATCACTTTTCATTTCACAAGTAGGGTGCGTTGGGGCATTGTCTAACAGCAATAGCACTTTCTGTGGCAACTTTTTTTCAGCCAAATGTGCTCTAACTTGAGGTACAAATTGTTTGTGAAACCAGTCAGAAAAAATTGATTGATCCATCCAAGCACTCTTCTGGGTGTAGTATTGTGCAGGGAGAGCATTCAAATTCAAATTCTTGAATGCACAAGGTTTTCTTGATTTCCCAATCACAAGTAGGGGTAGCCTATGATTGCCGGTCGCATTTTCGCAAACCATAGCAGTGATGCGATCTTTCTGTACTTTGAAACCTGGAGCAGCTTTTTCAGAGAGTGATGCTAATGTCCTTTGTGGTGAAGCCTTCCAATGAAGCCCAGTTTCATCACAATTGTAAACTTGCTCCCTAACAAGATTAAATTCAGCCATTTTTTCTTTAATTTGTTCCCGGAACTCAGCAATTACAGAGCTATCGGCACTGAGTTTTTCCCCACTGATATCAAGTTGGCGAATGCCATGGCGAAATTTAAACTTGTCGAGCCATCCGATACTTGCTTTAAAAGACGAGTCACCATCAAGTTTGTTGTACATTTCAACAGCCTTGGCCATTATTATAGGCCCTGAAAGTGGAATCCCCTGACTTCTTGCTTGTATAAACCATCGGTACATTGCATTGCCCAATTCATCATATTTTGCAGGTTTCATTGTCTTTCTTGTTCGCACATCTCCATCCATGCTCTGCATTGTTGACACATGTTGTTCATTTTATCAGCATCATGTTTTATATCGTTAACTGTTGTTCTTCCAATACCATAAATCAGCGCTACACTTGTCGCAGTTTCGCCCTTTCTTAAGCGTTTTATAATTTCAAGTTTTTGATTAAGTCCTAAAACAACACGTTTACATTTTACAGACATTTTATCAAGTCACTGTATCACACACACCTGCACTAAATATGGTAGTATTGTATTGTATTGTATATTTATTGGTCCTGTGAATCATACACTGTACAGGGGTACATAATGATATAGGACAAGTCAAATAATTTTCAATGAAGTTTAATAAAAAAAACTGTTGTATGGTTTTCAGTATATAGCACTATAACTCTAACATATGGGAATAACATTTCACAAATAAATTTTACACGCACACATTTCATACTTTTGGCCTTGATTATACAGACATACACATATATGTAATAGACCACAGACAAATATAGATGTACACATTTCTTATTTTGGCCTTAATTGTATAAACTATTTAAATTTTTCACATATTTACATTGTAGTTAAAAATTCATCAACACTTTAGTAGCAATTCTGTAGCAAGTAGTCACCGACTGCAGTTTTGAATTTATGCATGCCAGTTATTGCCTTAATTTCTTTAGGTAGTTTGTTATTCAGTTTTTTTCCTGCTTGCAAGGGTCCTTTTTGTTTTAGTGTTGTATGAGAAAACTGCATATGTAAAACTTGATTGTTCCTTGTGTTGTATGAATGGATATTTTGGGTTTTTGGAGCAATCTTGCTATTTTCATCTACGATTTTCCTCATGAACATTAGTGTTTCTAGGATATATAGGCATGGTAATGGAAGAATAGTGTAAGATATTAGTCAATAAAGCTTATTCAAGTGGACAACACGTAACACGGCACAGCCCGCTAGATACACTGCGACAATTACAGTCTTCTCGCCACAATTGGAAACCGATCCAGTGGTGATTGTTGACTCACAAGTGAGACAAAGACAAGAAAAGGGGGAGATGTGTTAGCACGTCAACTGAAGGTCATATTTTGTGTACCATTCTACGGCGGGTGGGTACATTCACTTCCCACTAAAATAAAGTAAATAAACAAAGTGAACACGTCACTGCACCTTAGAGCATTCTGTTATTACAGTATTATTATGCTGTTACAGCAGTGACGGTTAACAGAAACTGACGGTTTAAAGAGTGATGGTTAATCGAGTTTTTACTGTACATATTCGTGCAGTATGTAAAAAATATGAATGTTTTAGTTCGACCACTTTTTTCGCTTTGTGATAGATGGCGCTGTAATAGTCACAAACGTATGACTCACAATTTTAGATGAACAGTTGTTAACAGGTAGGTTTTTAAAATTAAAATGCAGAACATAGGTACATTTGAACATTTTATTTTTGGTTGTTCCAATGTGATACATGTACCTTTGTGAACTTATCATTTCCGAGAATGCATGTATGATTACCTGTAAATACCACATTAATGCAATAAATGCTCAAAATGATGTCCAATAACCTCAATGCATTTGGCAATATGTGTAACGACATTCCTCTCAACAGTGAGTAGTTCACCTTCCGTAATGTTCACACGTTCATTGACAATATGCAGCTGCATGTTGTCAGGCATCGTCGGTGGATCACGATAGCAAATATCCTTCAACTTTCCCCACAGAAAGAAATCAGGGGGACATCAGATCCAGGGAACATGTGGGCCATGGTATGGTGCTTCGACGACCAATCCACCTGTCATGAAATATGCTATTCAATACTGCTTCAACCACATGCAAGCTACGTGCCAGACATTCATCATTTTAGAAGTACATCGCCATTCTGTCATGCACTGAAATATCTTGTAGTAACATCGGTAGAACATTATGTAGGAAATCAGCATACATTGCACCATTTAGATTGCCATCAATAAAATGGGGGCCAATTATCCTTCCTCCCATAATGCCGCACCATACATTAACCCGCCAAGGTCACTGATGTTCCACTTGTCGCAGCCATCGTGGATTTTCCGTTGCCCAATAGTGCATATTATGTCGGTTTACGTTACCGCTGTTGGTGAAGGACGCTTCGTCGCTAAATAGAACATGTGCAAAAAATCTGTCATCATCCCATAATTTATGGTTCAAATGGCTCTGAGCACTATGGGACTTAACATCTGAGGTCATCAGTCCCCTAGAACTTAGAACTACTTAAACCTAACTAACCTAAGGACATCACACACATCCATGCCTGAGGCAGGATTCGAACGTGCGACCGTAACGGTCACGCGGCTCCGGACTGAAGTGCCTAGAACCGCTTGGCCATTTATCTTGCGCCCAACAGCAGAACTGTACATGACATTCAGAGTCATTGCCATGCAATTCCTGGTGCATATAAATACGGTACGGGTGCAACTGATGTTGATGTAGCATTCTCAACACCAATGTTTTTGAGATTCCCAATTCTCGCGCAATTTGTCTGCTACTGATGCGCGGATTAGGCCGGTATTACACTATCAAATTTCTTTGTCCAATATCTTTGTCAAAGATATTTGATAGTATAATAGGGACTTTGTCAAATGTCGTCCAATATTTGATCAAATCTAGGGCCTCGCTGTGTATTTGATCAAAGAAACCGCTTGTCTTCTGTTCACTGCAATGTGACATGTTATCACATGGAGCGCTAGCATCGCTGCAGCGTTCTGTCGTCTGTAGTGTTTTTACAACCATTGCCGGTAAATACAATTGGTGTGTGCCGACAGCTACAAAATTAATAGAGATGTCTGAAGCTGATGAGGTGCTTTACAACGTGAGGCACCCTGAATACAAAAATAGATTAAGAAGATTGGAGACCTGACCTGACCTGACCTGACCTAACCTAACCTAACCTAACCTAACATACCCCTCTCCTGTAGCAAGGAATCGGAGTGTTACAGTGACCCTGTCTTCTGAAGATGTAGCAGTTCTTAAGTGAATATTGTGCTTTGTGATATGAGGATACACTTCGTTGAGCACATACAGAAATGTATGCTCATCCATTCTTAAGTAATTGATATACGACTTGACGTCTTCCACTGTAAGCTCACGTAACAAGTTTTGTTGAATGCTTTTATCGTGTTGTCGTAAAACCCATGGCTTCACCCAGATTAGATTAGTTTTTCGTTCCATAGATCCGTGCTGAGGAGATCCTCATGGATGTGGAACATGTCGATTTTTTTAAAGCTGAAATAACAATACTAATAGTATGAATAAATACATCATTTGTTTCTATTAAAAATTTCGCCAATGGAGTAGAAGGAGTTGGCCAGTAGTAAGTCTTTCAGGCTCCTTTTAAACTGATCTTTATTTCTAACTAAATTTTTTATGTTTCCTGGCAAATTATTGGCCAGTAGTAAGTCTTTCAGGCTCCTTTTAAACTGATCTTTATTTCTAACTAAATTTTTTATGTTTCCTGGCAAATTATTGAAGATGAGTGTTCCTGAGTAGTGGACCCCTTTTTGAACTAAAGTAAGTGCTTTTAAGTCCTTGTGCAGATCGTTTTTCTTCCTGGTATTGTATGTATGAACTGAGTTGTTTGTTGGAAAAAGAGATATATTATTTACGACAAATTTCATTAAGAAGTAAATATACTGAGAGGCAGTAGTTAGTATATCCAGTTCTTTGAAGAGGTTTCTGTAGGACGTCCGTCAATTTACTCCACAAATAATACGTATTACACGCTTTTGGACTCTGAAAACTTTTGTTTGACTTCAAGATTTACCCCAAAATATTATCCCATAGACATTATGGAATGAAAGTAGGCAAAGTATGCAAGCTTTTGCATTTTTATGTTGCCTATGTCTGCTAACACTCGAATTGCAAATACAGATTTGTTAAGGCCTTTCTGCAGTTCTGTGGTGTGCTCCTCCCAACTGAATTTATTATCAAGTTGTAATCCCAGGACTTTTAAGACTGTCAACCTCGTATGTATGGTTCCATTTTTCCCCCACTTCTTTTCCGCATGTGCACACAATGCAATTGGCGTACATAGAACATCTGCGGTTAATAACAAGTTGTTGTCAGCCATCTTGAACTTTGACGAAAAATTTGATGACAGTGTAATACCCCTTCTAGCGCTACGTCAAAGATCTTTGTCAAATATATTGGACGGAATATTGGATCACATCTTTGATCAAATCTTTGACAAAGAAATTTGATAGTGTAATACCGGCCTTAGCTGCGAGAGCAGCTAAAACACATACTTGGGCATCATCATTTGTTGTAGGTCGTGATTACCATTACACAAGTGGCTGAATACTTCCTGTTTCCTTAAATAACGTAACTATCCGGCGAACGGTCTGGACACTTGGATGTTGTTGTCCAGGATACTGAGCAGCATACATAGCACATGCCCGTTGGGCATTTTGGTCACAATAGCCATACATCAACACAATATCGACCTTTTCCGCAATTGGTAAATGGTCCATTTTAACATGGGTAATGTATCACGAAGCAAATACCGTCCGCACTGGCGGAACGTTATGTGATACCACGTACTTACATGTTTGTGACTATTACAGTGCCATCTATCACAAAGCGAAAACAGTGATCCAAGTAAAACATTCATATTTCTTTACGTACTACATGAATATGTAATAAAAAATGGGGGTTCCTATTTTAAAAAACATAGTAGATATCCGTTTGACCTATAGCAGCACCATCTAGTGGGCCAACCATAGCGCCATCTGGTTTCCCCCTTCAAGCTAGACGACTTTCATTCTTTGTAGTTTTTTTGTTTGATGCTTATTTCGTGAGATATTTGGCCCAGTCACTATCAATGGACCACCCTGTATATGTTATTTCTTCACTATTCATTAATGCAAAACACAGTTATTCACAATTCATGTGTAAGGTTACTCTTTCTTTTAAATGAGTATACTTGGGCAAGGTCTTAAAACTGTAAGTGAACTTATTGTAGCCCTTTAGGTGTTCAATGTATTCTATTTTTTTTAATATCAAAAGGCATTATCTTTCTCATCTGAAAAGTTGTTATACTTGCTCTGCTATCGAAAGCTAACTGATAGGTTTGATGTACAAATGTTCTCACTTGAAGTTTATGACAATTGTTATCTGTTGATTGACTTTAATAAATATTGTGAACAATAAAAGGTGAATGGTCCCCCAGTACTAAGGTCCTGTCCTTCTGCTTAGTCATTTGGGCATTTTATGATATGTCGTGGTAATACCGGTTTCAAATGATAGCAGAGCACGTTTGCTCTGGTTTAGCAAATTGGGCGGGTATTTCCTTGCCTAGTAATTAATGTCATTCACCCTTTATTGTTTCCTGAATTCTTTTTTGGTATTTATACAGATTTACTAATTTGTATGCTGTTAATGTTTCAGTGGTCAGGGGTCTGTCATTCACTTTGTTGTTTGGTTGTGATTTCATGTGACAAACCGGGCTTGTTTTGGATTACGCTGGTGGCACTATTTCCTTTAAATTTAATTCTAGTGTCAGGATACAAATATGTTCCTGTCAAAAATTTCCAAGAGTTAACACCATGCAACGCCAAACATCAGAGTTTAACGTCCGTCATCTGGGGTCTGCCGAGGGAAAGAAATTGTTGAGACTTCTCGGGCACTTTCCTGATGTTTTGACTACCAACCTAGGAGTCTAAGGGGTGGAGTATAAAATCCATTTGAAAGATGATGTCCCGGTGAAGCAATCTCCATATAGAATGAAAATTTTTAGGGGGTTGATTCATGGTACGATGAGAGATGGGGTAATTAGGACCTCTTCATCTCCGTATGCCTCTCCAGTTTTATTGGTACCTAAGAAGCAAGTGGGAGATTGCCATCCTGCTGTGGATTATAGAATTTTGAATGAGAAAGTTATTTTGGAGTCTGTCCCTTTGCCAGATCCCCACAATTGTTTTACATGGTTTTCCGGTGTGCGTTTCTTTACTGTTTTAGATTTGAACCAAGCATATTACCAGATCCCATTAACTGAAGATTCCAAGCATGTCACTGCTTTCTGCACTGACTGGAGTTTATACAAATTTAATAGAGTTCCTTTTGGGATTTCAGCTGGAGCCGCTGTCTTGTCTCGTCTTCTAAATAATGTTCTGGCAGATATCAAGTTCAAATTTGTTTATAATTATTTGGATGATGTGGTCATTTATAGTGCCACCTTTAATAACCATTTAGAGCACCTTCAGCAAGTTCTGTGTTGTATGAGGGAAGCTGGGCTCACAGCCAAACCATCTAAAATTAGTCTAGCTCGCTCTCAAATTTCCTTCTTAGGGCATTTAGTTTCTGCTCAGGGTATTAGGATTGACCAGGAGCATATGTGTGATTTGCTCAGGTTTTCTTCTCCCAGAAACAAAAAGAGGGTAGCCCATTTTGTAGGCATGGCTAATTTCTTTCATAAATTTGTATCCAATTTCACTCAGTTGGTGGCCCCTCTCAATACCTTACGTAAGAAGGAAGAAGCTTTCATTTGGGATGAGAGCAAACAAGCCGTGTTTGAAGCAATTAAAGAAGCCTCAAGTAATCAACCTGTCTTGGCTATTCCTAATTTTGAATTGCCATTTATTGTGCGGATGGATTCTTCCAATTCTGGAGTTGCTGCCGTGCTTCTGCAAGTATTTGATGGGCAGCAGCACCTGATAACTTATGCCTCTAAGAGATTGTCACCGGCAGAACTCAAATACTCTGTCTATGAGTGGGAGGCACTTGCTGTCCTCTTCATGTTAGACAAATTTAAGTTTTATCTTGAGCATAGAGCGTTTCAACTTGAGAAAGACAACCAGGCCTTGAGCTGTGTGTTGGGACGTCCGTAGAAGACATGAAGGATTGCACGATAAGCCATCTGTATTCCCACCTTTCAGTTTATGGTCAAGCATATCAGGGGTACCGAGAACCAAATTGCTGACACCCTAAGCCACAAGTGTGAGGAGGATACTTCCGGTTACAGCTGTTTGGAAGCTCGGTCTGTAGATTCCGTTGGTACCGTTCTGAATGAGATACCGTCTTTATTTGCCGATCTCAAGCAGTAACAAGATGGTGATCCGATCATTAACCTGATTAAGCACGAATTGATTTGGGGGGGGGGGGGGGGGAGGCAGGTTGAGGGATACTTGTTGCACAAGGGGCTGGTGTGTCGTGAGGGAAAGAAAGGTAAAGACATTAAGATTTGTTTACCGATGGAGCTGATACTTGCCGTATTTTGCTATTTCCACAATTCTGTGGCGGGCGGACATTTAGGAGTGTACAAAACTATCACCAAGATCAAGCAACATGTTACATGGCCTTCCTTATACCGAGATGTTAGACATTCGGTGGGGGAATGGGAAAAATGTAAGATGGCGAAACCCAATCAGAATTCACGAAAAGGGTTCCTGAATTCCACTCATGAGGAACACCCTATGCATAAATTGTACATTGATTATATCAGACCCCTTCTCAGACCAAAAATGGGAACCATTATAGTCTGGTGGTAATCAATGCGTTCTCCCATTTTACTTGGTTGATTCCCAGCCGTGAAGTTACCGCTGCCTTGTTGATTAAACACCTTACGGGCATATTTTCAGTATTTGGTCCGCCTAAGTTGTTGGTGAGTGACAATGACTCAGCATTTACTTCCAGGGAATTTAAGAAATTTTGCTTTGGAAACACTGTGCACCATATAACCACCACCACGTATTATCCTCAGCCCTCATTTGCTGAAAGAGTCAACCACAATCTGAAATCCACATTGATCATTTCTCATGCAAAAGACCAATAAAGTTGGGATGCTCCAATGCCCTGGCTAAAGTTCGCATTTAACTCAGCTTGGCATGAAGCTATCAAGGCAATGCCAGCATCTTTAGTGTTCACGTATCAGCTTAACTCGCCACTGGCTAACTTGTGGTCATTGGACAAAATTCTACCAGACAAGATCAATCCCGATATTATGCAGCGTAACTGGAAATGGGCAAAATGTAATATCGAGCTACCACATAGAAGGCAGACTTATCAGTTTAATCAGGATAGGTGCCTCTTTAGGAGTAAAGTGGGTGATTGTGTGTTTGAGGGGAATTTTGGTACCAGGTCAAAGTAAGAGGACGGTCCATCCGGGAAATTACGCACCTGATTTCTGGGACCCTGTCAGGTGCTTAAATTCCTGAGTCCTGTGAATATTCTGGTGCGCAACCTGGCCACTGAGAAAACATCCAGGGTGCATGTTAGACAGTTTTTTTTCCACCTGGCCAGCTAGTGGCTTTGTTGGGGGGAGGGGGGGGGGAGGTTAAGCCATGCCAGCTTTGCAACTATCAATATTTACTCAGAGATGCTAACTTTTCGGCCCTTGTGAGTCGGTCATGAGGTGGCGCAACAGGGAGCGGATGGAGAGGCGAGCGTGAGTGAGTTGAGTTGTCAGCTGGAGATAAGACGGTGCGATTGCCCAAGGAGGGGAGGTAACCCGGTTGGTGAAGAAGTGTTTTGAAAAGGCATTGTACAGGCAACAGTCATTACGGCTGTGTCTTGAGATGGTCTGTGCAGCCAAGCAGTTGGTGGCTGTTATCCGATTACATCTTATTCGGTGATTGTAGTGGCAACCTACTTCTCTAATGCTGTTGGATGATTACTCCACCAACCTGATAAGGTGACCTGATTCTAGTTACGTCTTTCACCAGCCATGCACTTTCTGCCTTCCATATTGCAAGTGTACCTCACCTTAGACAAACTATTAGCGAGTGCTGAGTTGCGAAAATCTGTTAGTAATCCATATTGTGGTCAGACCCTATGCAATTTGTTGCACCATTTTGACGGAACTCTTGTTGCTTGGTGTCTAGTACTGTTAGCACTCTGCCTTACCATCCAAGCCGTGGGGATTATTGTGAATAATGTTTTAAAACTGAGTGTTTAGTTTGTTCGAGACAATTGGGTGGATCTTGAACTGTATGATATAACAAAGTGCCCTAACACTGTGAGGTACTGGTGGGGAGGTTTGAATGTCGGCATACACCAAGGGCCAAGGGCTCAATTATCGTAAGGTTAAAATATCATTTGGTGCAATTTTTTTTTTTTGTGGTCTGGGGGGGGGGGGGGGGGGGAGGAGCATCACGTGTGGAAGTGAGCTCAATCAGTTACTTAAAATATCTCAACTCAGTGTGTGTTTAATTGTTACTTGTAAGCTAAATTTAGCAGTCACAATTTGTTTCAACTCTTGCAATACTGCTGCTATGCCTCTTTATTTAAAGTTGTTTTAAGTGGTTGATTTTGGTTTTATTAACATAGTGTTGCATGTTGTTGCTGCATCAGCACGTGTGATTTGTTGGACTATAACTGTTGACAATTTGTTCTACATCTGTGCCTAGGTGATGGGACTGGGCTACACCATCAGGTTCTTGCTTATTCTTGAATCTGAGGGAATTGAACGTTCCATTAAGACCCAGGTGCACCCAATGACAGCCCTCTGGATTAACCATTTGGGAGAGAGGAGCACCTGCACAGTGAAGCTGGACACACCTACTGTACTCCATGCCCTCAGTCGGACCTATAAATCGGGCCCAAATGGCACAACCAGGTGTGGCCCATGTTGGCCACTCCACACGACATTCATGTGTGCACCTGTCAGATCCCATGAGCTGGGAACTATTTGTAAGGGAAGTGTCTGATGTAGATTATTGCCTATCTAGTTGGGAGTCTGTATGTAAGGTTATTCTTTCCTTTAAATGAACATATTTGGTCAAGGTTTTAAAACTATCTGTAAGTGAACTTACGATAACCCTTTGGGAATGCAGTGTTTTTTATTTTGTATAAAATGGTATTACCTGTCTCATTTGAAAAGTTGTTATACATTTGTTAGTAACTACAGCCAACTGATAGGCTTCATGTATAAATGTTCCCTGACAGGGAGTTTATTATTATAAATGTTATTTCTTCACTATTTGTTAATGCAGAATACAGTTATTTACAGTTCATGTGTAAGGTTATTCTTTCTTTTAAATGAGCATATTTGGGGAAGGTCTCAAAACTGTAAGTGAACTTATTGTAGCCCTTTAGGCATTCAGTGTAATATCAAAAGGTATTATTTTTCTCTTCTGAAAAGTTGTTATGCGTGCTTTGCTATCGAAAGTTGACTGATGTCTTTGATGTACAAAGGTTCTCATTTGAAGTTTATGACAACTGCTATCTGTTGATTGACTTAATAAATATTGTGAACAATAAAAGGTGAATGGTCCCCCCGCCCTAAGGTCCAGTCCTTCTGCTTAGTCCTTTGGGCATTTTATGATACGCCATGGTAATCGGTGGCTATACTGCCTATCCCCAAAATATGATGGATGTCAGTAGTAAACTGCAACATATAATCTAATTGCAGGTGTTGCCACCGTGACCCCTTAGAGTATTGTTCTGAAACGTGTGAGTGAATGATTGGGGTCAGTGAAAATGATGAATTGTTGGGCTTATAACAAAGGGCAGAAATACACTAGTATCCAAAATTAAAGCAACAAACTGTTATTTTCCTGTCCTGTGTCTAATTCGCAATATAATCATACAAACTGTCAACCAGATGTCCGTAGGATAGTGTTCTGCACGGAAGGTGGCATTCCGGTCAATGGACAACTATGCCAACAATGATGTCAGGGCACCTATGAAATGAGGTAGTTTGCCGGATACCCTTTCATCCACTATCGCTGTGCACACAGTCAGAGATGATGCAGTATGGCACAGAGAAGATGCCTAGCAGTGGCGGAGGGCCATAAAAAGAAAGGAAGCAGGACAGTCGCAAACTGATGTGGCCCAATGGCTGGATGTGAATTGTTTTGTTGTTTCTCAGAGGTGGTGACAGTTTATAGAGACTGAAACTGTATACTGAAGGCCAGGGCAGAGCTGGCCACATTTGACTTCAGAACAGAGGACCATCATTTGTCTGTAAGGGCACGAGAGTACCACCTTAGTACTGCACAGCAATTGGCATGTGAGCTCACAGCACCTACTGGATGTGTTGTATCAAGGCAAATAGTATGCAGAAGGCTTCGGCAGAGTGGTCTTAATCGCCGGAGACCTGCTGTATGTCTACCTCTGATGGATCTTCACAGAAGGGAACGTCTAGAATGGAGTCATCAACATGCCACCCGGATGTTTGAACAGTGGACCCATGTTGTTTTCACAGATGAGTCCCAATTTAGTCTGGAGAGGGATTCTCAGTGGATTCGCATTTGGAGGGAATGTGGAACACAATTTCGGGACCCAAATATTGTGGAAAGAGACTGAGATCAAGGAGGATCCCTAATGGTGTGAGCAGGGGTTATGTTTACCACTTGAACATCTCTTCATCAGATTGCATGGGTGAATCAGCAAGGTTTAACTGCTGTCAGGTATCGTAATGAGATCTTGGGACCTCGTTTGCAGTTAATGAAAGGTGCTGTGGGCCCAGATGTTATACTGATGATCGATAATGCTCGACCTCATATAGCATGAGTGGTTGATGTTTTCTTGGAAATGGAAGATATTGTACACATGGCATAGTCTGCTCACTCTCCTGATTTGAATCCAATGGAGCATGTCTGCGATCCACTAGGGAGACAGCTTGCATCACGTCAGTATCCACCAACTCCTCTCCAAGACTTCAACATGAAATTGATAACATAATTCACAGCATGCCCCATCACTGTCAGGCCTGTATTGCTGCCAGAGGAGATCACACCCCATACTGAGCATATTAACCAGTTGTCAGAATAGGTGCACAAATCTGTTAAGTTGGAAGAGCATTTTTCTCTACCATTATGTATGTTGCAGTTGTTTGTGTTCTGTATTTTTTACATTTTTTTTCTATTGCACTATCATTTCTTTATATGTTTTGTGGCAAAATAAATGCAACCTTGCAAAATTTCCTTTTGTTGCTTTAATTTTGGTCACCAGTGTTTCACCACTGCAGATACTGCAAGCAACTCTTGGACATAAGTGCTCCAAGTGTGTTGCAGTTCACATAGTTTCTTAGAGAAAAAAACCAAGCGGCTGCCATCTCCCTCTGACATACTGTTGCAGGCGCGGCTCGTGGTTTCTATACGGGGGAAGGCTGTGGCATTTATTGATCAGAGCCAACATAGACCTCGGGTTACGCTACAGATTAGTCTGACGTAAACAACTAAGAATTCAGGGGGAGGGGGTGGGCAGATCACGCTCTACCCATAATTTTACGTACTGTATCTTCTATAATCAGGTATTAAATATCATTAGAAGCTAACTTCGTGTTAAAATCTTTGGTTAGTGTTTTTATACGTCATTATTGCATTTTCTGACACTTTGCAGCAAATCATATGAAAAGACGCGTTTCGGAGAGATCTTTAATGCGGGTCTGGAAGCACCAAGTTCTTTCACTTTCATCCTATGGCCGTGTTCCAAGTTTTTACCTATTAATTTGCACACTGAATTCATATTGCGCTTGTTTCACACTCGCGGTATGTTGCAGGTATTCACCAGCAAGTAAAACTCACTAAAATCCTGCAAAATATACTCCGAAAAAGAAACTTGCTAATATCACACGGTATCAACAAAAGCAGTCAGCATTAGCAAGCAAGGAAGGTAAAGTAACGGGACAAATTTCGCGCGTTTTGTCCTCTAACCACTTATGAAACTCTCGCTAGATGGCAGTACTGGTACGTTACTGTAGTGTAGTGCACTCTGGCGGGATATTTGCAAACTTATTCTAAATGTGGATAAAATAGCCAATAGCAGAAACAAAACAACTATGTAAAACATTATCAAAACAATAATACTAAATGTCGATTAATGACGCATCGAAGCGTAGTAGAGATATGCAGAGACAGAGATTGGATAGCGAAGTTTCGGCCACTCTACATTCCTTTATTACATAGATAGTGGAACCTGAAAAATATGTGGTGGTTGGTACGACACCCTTAGGCTGCAAGCTCTGAGCCTTCGGGTCGCCCATAAAGAGCAGTACTTTGTAGAAGCCACGCCCCCAAACCGCTACTACATGCAGCTTACGGACGTTTCAAGGCGCAGCCTAAACACTACTAACCATTCGGAAAACATCTATCGATACAAACAGTTCCAAAAATGTTGACCGTCATTATTTTAATCGGAACGGGAAATATGCGAAATTCGTCCTGATAATTTAAATTATGTAATACGTTCTTGCGAAATTTACTTTAACATATATTTTGGGGCGGCTCCGCCTCAGAGCCTTTAATTACGAGCCGCGCCTGTACTGTTGTAATGCCACTCTGATGTCCATCTGGCTGGTGCCCATCCCTACACCTAAATCCGCGTCGCTTCTGCAAGATTCCATTTTGAGTCCATGAAGCCCTGCTCCAATGCATCCATCCAATTCACAGGGGTCTTTCCTTTTAAGTTGGGACCATTTAGTGCTTTAGTCATAGGCTCTTGCACGTTGGCAGTGTTGGGCAGATGGCGGCGATAAAAGTTCAACGTCTCAAGGTAACGGCATAATTCTTTGGGCTTCTGCAGATGCAGCATTGCTTAACTTTCTCTAGTAGTGGTGTTGACACATTGGGGGGCCAAGGAACTCAATTTCCACCATGGAAAATGTGTACTTCATTGGATTGATAACAACACCAGCTTCACTCAGATGCTGAAAGACGGTTGTTATGTGGCATTGGTGGAGCTCGGGCAACTTGGAGTTCACAGGACGTCACTGAGGTATGCTAAACAAAATGGCAAGCCCCACAAGATACCATCCAGGATCAGCTGCTAGGTATGGGTAGCATTCTGAAGACTGAAGATCATAAATGGACTTTTGAAAAGCTCAAAGGGTGTTACTATAACTGTTTTCTCAATGTCTTTGGACACCACCAGAATCCGGGTGTATGCCTCTGCACAACTGATCTTGCTAAATACAGTGCAGCCCACCAAGGCATGGCTAAAGTTTTGAAGGTGTGAGATTAGGTGTCAGAAAGGCACCATCTGCAAATTAAGGGTGTGGTAGTCCCCACACGGGCACCACAAATTGCCTTTTTTTGGGACTAAATGTAACGCCAATGACCATGGGCTGCTTGATGGTTGAACAATGCCTTGCCACAACATTGCCTTGAGCTCTGCATTTGCTACTGCAAGTCTATCAGGCACGAGTCGACATGGGCAGCACGATGTGGGAGAGCCGGGTGTGGTTATTCTGTAGTGCACAGTTGAATGTTTAAAGTGCTTTGGTGCACCAGCTGGGCAGGTGAGGTCAGAGAATTTTTTTAGGATGTCAGAGTAAGGTCCAGGGCACTTCACATGTTTTACACTATAGAATTGTCAGCTGGTACTTTCTGCTATCTTTATATTTGTTGTCACTTCAATCAGCTGGCCATTTGCGATGTCAGCTAGGAGCCTGTAGTGGTTGAGAAAGAATGTGTCCAGTATCAGCTTGTTGATGTTGGCCACAATAAATGTCCACGAGAATGTGGGCAAAGTCCTAGGTCTAAATTTTGGTTGTGTATGCTGTAAGTTTTAATGGCTGAATTGCTCACCATTGTGAGGGAGAGTGCCTCAGACAACCTGCGGCCTCCTGACATAGAATGGGAGAATTTCCAAAGGTTGAAACCCGTGTCAACTGGCATTTGGGTGCACAAAGGGAAGATGGCACTTAGTCGCTTCATTGCGAAGCACACCTGATACCAGTAGAAGTCCTTTGCCAGCTGCTCTGCTGTTCATGGACTACCGTTAGAGCAGCTGGCACTGGGTTGCCAGTTGCATAACCCAGTTGAGCAGTGGCTGGATCAGCTGGTGCTGTGGTGCCTGCTGCCACCTGCCTGTGAATGTGCCAAATGGTCGACTTGTGTGGTGAGAGCTGACACCTGTAGAGCCAAGTTGTGCACTAGCTGGTGTAGATTAGCATCAGATGTGGAGGCTGCAGGTGGTGCGTGCTGCCACGGAGGTGGGAGAACGGTGTCATAAGCTGCCATGGTTGTGGTGGTAGGCACCATCACCACTGCATTGTGCACCCTGTCATCCAAGTTTGCAACAGCATCCAGCTGCATCTCTGTCTGCACTACTATCACTGCTCGCAACTGAGCTGGGAGGCTGCGCAGCCACATAGTACGTAACATCAATTCCAGAACCACGTCGGACTGCACGAGGCACCGCAATTGGTGCAGGTACTGTGGGGGTCTCCACTCACCACATTCATCTTGCCCCAGCAGTTGGTACAACCATTGTTTCTCTGATGATGAGATCCACCAGATCAGCTCTTCCTTGAGGCTTTTCTATGATGACGGCATCGGCAGGGTGGTGATTATATCCTGCACTTTGGCGATGTAGTTTTGGTCAGTCGGCTCACTACGTGTCTTATTTTTGCAAGGTTATGTGGTTGCTCATGACGACTGCCTCCACTTGGCTGAAACATATTACAGGATCGTGGGGTCAAAAGGGAAGTAGCCTGACGAACACCCAGCTAGTGCTCGTGAATGCTGCAGCAACAGTAGGGGGCATCGGTGTGGCACAGCTCTGCATGCCAAAATTTTCCTGTGCTGTCAGTCACTGTGCGGCATCTGCACATGTAGGGCATGGTTGTAACTCACTCTCCAGCCTCTGGTTGTATGCAAGCAGATCTTCGATAGTCTTTTGCAGCTCTTCTAAAGTCACCATTTTATCTTAGAGTCAAGTCCCCACACAAGGGGAAGCATACAATGAAAAGAACATGACACACAACAAAAAGAAGCACAAAAAATAACAATAGACAGTTAGTGGGAGAGGCATACAGAAAAATAAAAATGGAGCACTGTTCAGGTACAACAGCATAAGTGCCAATCTCCTCGTGAGTCCTCGTCACTCGTACCGATGAATGGTCATCACCACACGCTAGCCTCAGATCACACTGGGGTCACCAAACCAGTGAAGCAAGGACATAGTTATCACCGTTTACAGTCATAAATATGCAGTGAACTGGCTTTAATGCTGCACCCAAGCGCTAAGCTCAAGGGAGAGGTTGGTTACAGGAAATGACAAGAGTCATTTTTGTCAGTCACACACTTTTACTTTTCCATTTCTTGCAAGATGGTACAGACAATGTTTATCATTAATATCAATCTGTGCAGTCACGTTGCACTGGCAGAATGGCTCAATCACCAATCCTGGAGGGTATACATTCTGGTGATGAGACATGGCATGACCAGGTGGACCATGCGAGACAAAGGCTGTGTCTACAAAGTTTGGTTTTCAGTGTGTCCCACGGAGTGTTGTGACTTTTTTGGATGGGAGAAAAAGCACCTTGAAATGAATGGATGCACACCATGAAATAAGCAAATGAACAAGATGTCATAAATGTTTTTGTGAGGAGTCACATTAACTCAACCCACGTGGTCTGAGGAAAGGTTCCAGATGTGTGTCATGTCACATTGATCAGCTTGCACTGCCTGCCTGCTTTGTCCCGTGCGGGTGGGAAAGCTGCATGTGTGGGTCATGTGAATGCTGGGCGTGTTCGCTTGTGTTGGCTATGCCACAGTCCTGCCTTCACACGTTTCTGCAGTTCAGCTGTCATGAGTCTATAAAGATTTTTATAAATGAATGATTGGCAGAGAATGTATTAACTTATGGAGAATGGATACAGAGTAGCAGAACTTGTCTAGTAAAACTATTTTGGAAAAAAAAAAAAAAAAATTATTAGTTCCATTCAGAGACAGGGAAAAAAATACCCAAATTTTATATCTGTATATTGGCAGTTAATAAGGGTACAATAGAAGGTGTGTTCTACTTCTAACATCTCCATTTTTCTTTCTCAGGACTGAAAAAAAATAAAATGTGATTTGGCTTCAAATACAAGGTCACCTTTTGCATATATGTGACACAGGTGGTAGTACTGTATGTCACACAGGATTCTAGTCATTGTGGAGAGAATGAGGAGGGATTTTGTTATTAGAAACGGTGACTTTCATTACAAGAGCAGTGAGTAATCATTCATTTTTCCATGTGTGTTTTGTGCCACCTGTTGAAATTAATTGGCAGTTAGAGTGAGAGATGTTGATGGTGTCATAAATGTGAAGAAGGCAGATTTTGTGAATTCAAAGAAGGCCAAATGTCATGTGACAATGAACTAAAAGATTTTTGGCCTTGCGTCAGCCAGTCTGAAAACATGGTAATGAGAATGAGAGCAGCTGCTTTAAAGGATCATCAATTGAGTGAGGATGATATTGCCAGCATAGTTGGTATTTCAGTGGGACCTATGCTCATAAACCTGTGTGACAACCTAAAAATGTGGAAAGTGTCCTCCAAATAGGTTCCAAAAATGCGGATGGATGACCTTAACAACTGTGACAGTGGATGAGTTATTGTCCCATTTTTCAACCCTGAAATGAACCTCAGTGAAAGCAGTTAGTCTCAATGCTGAAACAATAATGACTGTCATGTGTTGGACAGCAGGGGCATAATCCTTACTTACTGTGTTCCAAAGGGCACTACAGCAATGGGCGTGAGGCACAAGATGTTTTGAAGAACAAGCTTCTTTCAGAATTGCGAGAATAACAGCCAGAAAGTTTGGACAAGTGCTCTTTCACAAGACAATGAGCCAATGCATTATGTGAATGTGTCCAAGAATTTCTTCTAGAAAACAACTTTGAAAGGGTTTCTCAGGTACCTTACTTGCCTGACCTGGCTCCTAGCGATTTTTGTCTTTTTTTGCAACAATAACAGGGATATCCATGATCACAGTTTCTCCTTTCACAACACTATTACATCAGCAGTTTTCCAGTGGTCAAAAAAGACACTTCAGGTATTTATAGTGGCTATGGAATCATGATGATGCTATTAAGAAAGTTGTGGATGGTTGCAGGGAGATTACTTTGAGAAATGACATATGTTTCAATTTTTCGTGAGATTGTTTTGTGGGAAAAACAGATACCTTAGAACTTTGATGCACGTTGTAACATACTGTTCATCAAAGCAAAAACAGATTATTTATATTTTTAGTGAATCAGGAAATATATAAAGTGAAAAAGTGCCTCTCATTATAAGTGAGATTTGAGGAACAATGCCTACTCTATGGTCTCAGAATAAGGTTTTTTGAAATCCTTTGGTTCTTATTGAACAAGGGCATAATGTAGGCTCCAAGTCAAATGGCACAAAGCTTCTACTCCAGAAAAACCATCCCACAATCGCAACTAGTTGATGGAACAGCAAAATTTGGCATCAGTTTTATCATACCTGCCACTAGAAAGAGACACTTTTTAATTTTTAGCTAAGGCACTGTCACATCTACAGTGGGAAATTTACCATACACCAAGGTACAGGCCGGATGTGTTTCATGTAGTATATTTAAGACATTAGAGTTACACAGCTGTCAAGACAGAGGAATGTTTTAAGGAAAAAAGTAACCTAACCTGGAGCTGAACTAGTTACGCATCCACAGGATGTCTTGGTGTCAGCCATTCTATTCTGTTTCTACGTGATGTGCTGGAATGTTTTCTATTTAGTTACTACACTCTGTAACTTTAGATAAAATCAACATATTCCATTTGCAGAAAAGTATATCTTCATGGAATAAATTAGAATTCTAACAGGGCCAGGCAGCTCTGAATGATTTTTGAAGGACTATTTCCTTTTCTGTGTGTTCATAATATAAATGGACGATAACCTATACCGTGTTTCATTTGTGTTAGTGCGAAGTATCCCAATATGAAGACACAATGTTCCTTCACTCTGCCTAAAAATAATGTGTTGATATCATCATCATCTTTGTATGCATCAATTACAACAAGTCCAATACACATTTAAACAAAAAATACACATGTGCAACTATTTAAACTATATAAATATCACACAGCCAGTTTACACACTATGTCGGAAGCCTCAATCCAATACACATTTAAACAAAAATACACATGTGCAACTATTTAAACTATATAAATATCACACAGCCAGTTTACACACTATGTCGGAAGCCTCAATCCAGTGGAGCACCTCGTTGGATGCTTCAAGTAGACTCTTGATGCCACTGGGAAAATATCTGTTAGGTTACTCATTTACAAGGTAGCTCATTGGATGTCACCATAGTTACATGTTCTGTCAGTCTCAAAGCCCCTTGCACTTACTATCTTCAGTCCGATATCTGTTAAGCTGTACCCACACCTCTTTCAGATGATAAAATCCTGGAACTTAAACAGTTGGATTGTGAAAAAGTTCATGGTTCTTGGTTCCCATGGTTTGCCACTCACATTTCCACTCACTGTCATGGCCGAACCCAATGGAGAGCATTCAGACTCCTCCTCTCTATGCTGGTCTTCTGGATTCGAGGTGTTTCCTAGGCAGTGAGAGAAATCTTCATCAAGAGAAATTGACTAATTATTAGAAACTTGCTGGAAAAGATTTTGCAGAGCCGCCTTTCAATGAAGATGAGCTGGACATGTTTGACGCTATTGGCAGCCAGCCTGTAGATGTCTATTTGACAGTGCCACTAACAGCTCTCATACTTGCACTCAAATGAATGTCCATTTTCTTCACATGAGTGCTGCAGAGCCAAAGCGGTGCACAATATTCTGCTGTAGAATATACCAGTCCATGTGATGCTCCATGGACAACTGATGTATTTGCTCCCTCATGTGCTACCTGCCAGCTTCCTTACCGTGTTCATTCGTGTTTGTACCTTCTCAGCTGTGTTGGAGAGGCGTGTATGATACGTTAGCATTCTGTCTAATGCGACACCAGGTATTTTGGCTCACCGTTTGAGCCATGCGTGGCTTGTGTTACCACCATAATATATTTTACACCCTCTTTTTAACATACTTCCAACTCACTACGTTAATTTAAATTACTACTGTCACTGAGTTGCTGCTTTGCCTCACTGTGACCGGCACTAGCAGTGCGTATTGATGTATCCCCTCTCATAGTATCTTTGCTAGACTGCTATGACTTCCTGGTCATTGTCTGTCGTAGGAGAGTTCGGGTTGCGAGTTCGCATCACGAGTTCCAGTCTGCCAGTCAGTTGGAACATGTTTTGAGTGCAGTCCGGACCTGCCAGTTGGGGAGTTGCAATGCAGCACTAGTGCAGACGGGTTGGAGCAGCAGTGAGGTCTGCGTCGACATGGCTCGTCCGACCATTGCTGCCACGCATCACTTGAGCCGGGCCACAGCCTTGGTGGATCGTTGGTCAGTCGTCCTACCGAACGACACGTTTGGGCCATGCGTGCGTGCGTGCGCTGTTGTGCGTGTGTGTGCATCAACTCCCGATTTGTCTTAGTGCATGCTTATTTGCTGTTGGGTATCATTCAGGTCTTCGTGCAAGTGTTTGTCAGGTTGTGTGTGTAGTTGTGATTTGCATCGACAAGTTATTTTAATGTCGTCGCCGTATTGGCTCTGAGAGGTCAGTCATCTCGTCGGGTGGTGTGTAACTGGTCCTCTGAGCATTTCTGGGCCCTTTCAGTTAACATTTAACATATTGTGGAACTTGGGTCGGTCCTTTCCTGGTGCAGGGATGTCATTTAGTCAGTGGGCACGCTTCCTCTGCATGGTGGGCTCCAAGCCAGTATTTCCACCGTTGTGTGTCTAGAAGTGAGTGGGAGACGCACCAGCAGTGCAGTCGCGACAGAGCAGCAGTCGCGGACGCACCGGTGGGCAGTCACTCGGTTGCTGTGGACCCGGGAAGATATCTCCACGCGGTGCAGTCGGCTGGGTCTGCTGCCAGTCCCTGTGCAGTGTCGGAGCATGTGTGGAGCTATTCCATCACTAAAAGCTTCGTGGTTCACCAACCCAGGATGTCAGAGTTGAGTAGTGGTTTCAAGTACCCATGCCACGTCCATTCATGTTGTGTAGTTCGCTGTTGGGGAGATATTTGTATTTGAATTCTCATGTACCAATTGGTGGCAAGCAAGTCGTTTGTTGATTGGTTCATGGCTGTCCCCTGGTTGGGTTCCGACGGATCAAGTGTAGTTGGGCTCACCATCTGTCTCAGCTAAGTGAACGAGGGCAGACCGACCTCCCTGGAGGCTTCAGAGTGCCACCGGTGTTTAATTATCTGTTTTCAGCTGCTTAACATTTAAGGCTTATGGTTATTTGTTGCTTTTTTCTTAAAAATTTTGGAAAATTAATTCTTAAATTTATCTTTCAAGCTTAAACATTGCGTCTTTTGGCCCTTAAAAGATTATGGTAATATATTTTAAAATTTTGAAACTTAACTGTGGCCTTCTGTCAGTGGTATTGCACCTTGCATATGTATGTTCTATCTGCTTAGCCTTAAGGCTTTCCACGTAACCATGATATGTTTTTTTTTTTTTAATTTATTTGATTTGCCTCTTTAATTGCACTTTAATCTGTTGATTTTTAAGATTTCTTGTTGTTAAACATTCTGGCCTTCTGCCTTTAAAAGTCTATGGTAATATATTCTACAATTTTGAAATTTAATTGTGGCCCTCAGCCATTTGTATTGCACATTGCATATGTTTTTCTTTTAAATCATTTTATTGCTATCTTAATTGGATTTTTATCTTGTTGGTTTGTTAAGAATTATTGTTTGGAGGCCTTCAGCCATGAAAGAGTTGCATTCGGTAAAGGTCCGGCTATGTGCCACATTGGTTGTAAAGGTCATTAAATTACAATAAATGCCAATTAGAAGGAGAAACTGACCTCAACCTTTCCACAATACTGTTCTGCCCAGTGGGTTTGGCGGGCATATCACCATTGTATTTGACTATGCCAAGAGAACCGAACTGTGGGGTAATCTCTGCTGATGCTAGACGATTAGAGAGATGGAAAAGATGTTCTGTTCGGAACATTAGGTCTTAGTTGCCATGTCTGGAAAAAAATAAAAAATAAGTCAAACAATGGAAAATCGAGGATGGAATATAACATTATGAAAAGGATAGTTGCCACCCACCATACATCAGTAACAACATTATGAAAAGAATAGTTGCTACCCATCACATAGCAGAGCTGCAGATAGGCACACCAAAAATACTGTCAGAAAGTGAACTTTTCAGCCAACAAGGTCTTTCGCCACACACATGCAACACAGCTCACACACACATGACCAGGGTCTCAGCAGCCACCAGCAGCCAGAGACTGGGGTTGTGTGTGAGAGTTGCTTTGTGTGTGTGTGTGTGTGTGTGTGTGTGTGTGTGGGGGGGGGGGGGGGGGGGGGGGGCGAGCGTGCGCGTTTTTTCTAACAAAGGCTTTGTTGCCTGAAAGCTCTCTTTCTGACAGTCTTTTTGTTATGCCTATTTGCGACTCAGCATCTCCACTATGTAACGAGTAGCAACTATCCTTTTCATAATACTGCTGTGTCTGAAATCATAAAGTTTGGCAACACTGTTCATTATGTATTCTTCCCATTCAGAATGACATTCACTCTGATATGAAATTGCAAGATCATCTGCATATTGGAATTTCCGGCAGATCTGCTGTGTAGATATTGAATAACACTAAAGCACGAACAGTGCCTTGAGGCAACCCATCACAGAGTATATGCCATCTACTCTTCTTTTCAACTTGGTGAAATTTTAACTAACTACTACTCATTAGGCCCTTGTGCCACACTGTGCCATAAGCTACTGACAGGTCAATGTAAACTAGTCCACACTGTAATTTCTTCTGGTAGGCAGTTTCCATGTGTGTAGTCAAGGAAAACACTTGGTCACAGCAACTTCTACAGGGTATAAATCCAACTCATTCACGTGGTACCACAGGGGTCTTTCCAAGAGTTTGTAAGCACAGTTAAGTAGAGATATCTGGCGACAGTGTTCTGCGGCTGTTCCTTTTCCTGGCTCTTTGATAGCAATAACTTCAGGTCTCTTAAATTCTGCTGGTAATGTTCCTGTTTGAAGAATTTAGTTAAAAAGGAGACCTAGCTGTTTCGAAATGTAGGTCCACAGTGCACCAAAAATTCAGTACAGAACCTGTCTGTACCTGCAGCTTATCTACATTCTGTTTGGTTAAGAGCTGACTCCAGTTCAGTGATTGCAAATGGAGAGAATTCTGAATTATGTTGCAGAGATTTCTTGACTTCAGTGAGTTCTTTCTTTACTTGCTGAAAATTTGCTTTATCTGCTGGAACCTTGAAAACTCTTACTAAGTGACTGGTGACAGAATCCCAAGAGACCATTGACTTCTTTGTGTTGTGGGAATGGTCTTCTTCCAGATTCCAGATGAGAGTCCAAGCTTTTATTCTGGAATATGTGAAGTCAAAGACTTTGGTTTCTCTGTGCCATTTTTCTCTTCTTTTTGCATTTAAGGAATTCAACAAATTCATAGCTGTTCACAGTTTCCACTTTCCTTGAAATTATTAACTAGTTGTTTGATCTCTTGGTTCGATCCAGGAATGCACTCTTTACAGCACCCTTTAGGTATGGTGGTTTTGGTTCAGTAGGGCAGAAATCTCTTCTACTGGCTCATCCAATGCTTTTGAGAATTTATCCCAATCAGCTTTTTGAAAGTTCCTGGGGTATACAGGAGCACATTGTCCTGGAGCAATATCTAGGCTGTAGGAGATGAGAATGGGGCAATATTAGCTTCTGAGAAAGTCATGAAGGACTAGTCTGATAATAGTTCCACTATTATGCCCACAGTTGACAGGCAGAGGCCAGGCATATTCTCTCAGCCGCAGTTTCTAGACTTTAATGTGCTGTTACTTTTTGGATCATAGTGTGGAGCTTTAAGATTTTTGCTTCCATCTTCCACTTTCAGCCTCCATTCATGGCTGTGGCTGTTAGTCATCTACATATAGTGCAGGAAGTACTAGTACTGGAGGTTGCTTGGGCCACTGGAGGATGACCAGTGGTTAGTACAATAGAGGGCTGGTGGCACTAGCTAGACCCCTGGGAGGGGGTGCACACCTGAGGCAGCTACAAGAAGCAGAGGAAGGGAGATTGAGATTTAATATACAGTCAATTACAAGGGCATTAGATATTGTTATGGACCACATGTTGTGACTGGATAAGGGTGTAATTCAAATTTGTCTTTTCAAAGCACAATCCCAGTGTTTAACTCATCAGCTAATGGAAGCCACCGAAAACCAAAACATGGAGTGCAAGTGGGAATCTGAACTCCAGTCCTCCAGAACTAACTTCATGAGGCAGATGGAAGAAGTTTAAGTGAATATTTGAAGATCAGAAATGGTTTCAGGATTTACACATCAGCAAGAGCTTGTCCTTCACAATATTGTTGAAGTACCAAGTAATGAAGAACCAGTGTTACCCAAATATTTCAACTATATGTTTATTTAGGGACAGCCATGTAGTGGCGTGTGCCATTCATATTGACTGATACTCATCCTCATGTACTGTCACCACTGAGATCTTCCATTTGTTGGTGGACATATTCATTTACTTGAATGCAGCTGCCATTTTGCACAGGTGTGGCACCAGATTTCAGACAAGCATAATGGCATTCTGCATGTTGAGATTTCAGTTCCTCAATGTGTTGTGTGGACTCCATGTAGCACGGTAGAAAAGGTGCCACTTTTAATGAGGTTTGTCATGTTTTCTTTTACTGCCAAGTTGGTTAGTCACTGGATGGCCCACATGGTCATTTAAGCTGATACTGATACAGGTATTGTCAGCAATATAGCCACCATTTCTGCCTACCCTTTCAGACCAGAGAAAAAAAATTGTAGAAACTGAAAATTTTGAATGTCTTGCCGAAAAAAAATACAAATGTGCGTTTTAAGCTTAATCTGTAATAATTTGTCAAAAATAAGTAACTCATATTTCATATGTAGAAAGAATGTATTTCATCAAAAAATCACCACAATGATACAACAAACTGGAAATTAATTTGTAGAATCCCCCCCAAGATGAAACGCCCATTTGCTATGAAACAAATTTTGAATTAATATTTACATGCTAGAGAGTTATCACTTCTGTATACGGTATGTTACAAAACAGTTTGAATTTTTAGAAAGGCACAAATACACATTACATTTGGTACACCGTGTTTTGTTCACTTTGTACAACCTGCATTTCTACAACATCCTGCAGTAGACAAGTCATCAACTGTGGGCCAGTGTGCATATTCATCGAGCCTTCTGTCCAAAGAAGGCTGATTAGCAGGTCAGTACTTTTTTGCAGAAACCTGTGCTGCCCAATTATCAGGGTTTTCAGTGGAAGGCCTTCATTTAATAGAGAACAAAAGTGACTCTTCAAGAGCCATTCTGAAACCATAAAAATCTGGTTTATCCGTCACAGGTACTCCAGCAACTTGACAAGCTTCCTTGTATCCTGTCCAGGGATTGATGCAAGGTTTATGAGATGAATGCATTTCAGAGTCCATTTCCTTGTTTTTATAAATGTTCTGCAGGCCTCCACCATCTGATCACAAATGTGAACTCCTCCCAGGCTCATATTGTTCTTTTGTAGCAACTGATGGACAAAGAACATTGACACACACTTTTACCTTTTTGCTCCACTGTTCTACATTTGTAACTCGATTGCATCCGAAACGGTTTGATGCCAATGCCACTGTGTGCATGTATTTTCAACAAATACCTTGGTGTCCGAAAGCTTATTTTGTGATTGTCTTTTTGTTGTGCCTATCTGTGACTCAGCCTCTCTGCTATATGGTGAGTAGCAACTTCCCTTTCATAACAAGTATGTACTTTATTTTACAGAAAGTAGATGAATATTGTGGAGATAAAATTAAAAACATGGAAAAATATTTTTTTTTTTAAATATAGCAGTTGCTGTACTTTTTGTGATGAATGTCAGATGTAGATACCCATATTAATTTCTTTTAGTATCTATACCATGCCTCTGCAAAAATATATGTCTTTGATTTAGCTAGTACTAATGCAAAAGTTTTCATGCTGAGAGCTGTTTAACATAACATAGTCTACATAAGCCTCTCATTTTAATTTTCTTATTTGGGAACAATGGACATTTGTTTGCAACAAGTAAAATAGACCTAGGGACAAGTACGGTGTACCCAATTCACTAGGGTCCACGCACTATTCTCTAAATCTACTTGTCCCTTACAGGATCGTGTGGCACAGTAATTCTGTTTCTGCTTCTACACTGCTGGAAAAAAATTTGAAAGATGACGTCAGTTTTGATCTGATAACAGCATAATGCCACAGGGGGGAGAGCCAGAAGGCTCAATTTGCTACATACATGTGAAGCAAGCAGGCAACCATGCCACAGGGACACACTTGTGCTTTCTAGAGCCAACTGAGTGAGTTTGAAAGGGGTCAAATTGTGGCCTACTGAATGGCGAGATGGTCCTTTCAGAGAATTGCCACACAATATGGATGTGCTGCATAGTCGTGCAACAATGCTGGTGTCAGTGGTCGCATAAACATTCTCACACCCTTAGACGAGGTTCTGAACATCCACATAGCACAGACGCCTGGAAGGATCATTCTATTGTAATTCTATTGTACATGTGGCAATGGCAGGTTGTAGAGCTATCACAGCATGGATAAGGGGGCTTATGAGCCCACACATGTCAACACAAACTGTGGCAAACCGATTATTAGCAGTGGGACTACGGGCACACACACCTGTAGACCATCTTCCACTAATGCCACAGCAATGACCTGCATGGCTCAACTGGTGTCCACAATGGACTCATTTGGGATGATGATTGTTCAAACCCCTGTCCAGCCATCCAGATTTAGGTTTTCTGCAATTTCCCTAAACCACACCGGAAAATACCAGGATGGTTCCTTCAAAAAGAGCACAACCGATGTCCTCCCCCATCCTTCTGTAATCAGAGTTTGTGCCCCATCTCCAATGACTTTGCTAATCTCCTCCTCCTGTCCCCCTGCCCCTTCTTGACTGGTGCCATCAGAGCAGCACTTCCATCAGAGCAGCACCTGGAAGAAGGGATGGCATGCTGTGGTCTTCCGTGATGAAAGCCAATTCCACCTGCATGCAAGTGGTAGTCATTCACACGCCTGAAGTAGATTTTGAGTGCTGTCTCGTAGGTGCACTTGTCCAAAATACACTGGCTCCACTCCATGCCTTATGGTCTGGGGTGCAATAAGCTAACTATTGTTCACCTTTTGTGTTTCTGTAGTGGTCCCTAACCAGCACTCTCTGTGTGTGTGTGTGTGTGTGTGTGTGTGTGTGTGTGTGTGTGCAGAATGCTGTTACACCTGTTCTTGCAACAAGAAGGTAATGTGTTGTTCCAAAAGGATAATGCTCACCACAATACTGCCAGTGAAATTCTCTGTGCTCCAAGAGCCATGCAGCAACTTCCCTGGCCAGGAAAATCTCTTGACTTGTCTCCAATGTAGCAAGTTGGTATATGCTGGGAAGAGAAGTGAGTCATGCAACTTGACGACCAACAATTCTTACAGAGAAACATGAACAGGTCACGTGGACATGGCACAACGTATCCTGGAACAACTGGATGCCAGAGTCAGCGTGAACAATGCAGTCCAGGGAGGTTACATCATATACTAATATGGGTGTTCCAGCATGGTTTGATATCTGGTACCTCAGAACCACTTGTGCTGTTGATTTGTAAACATAATAATTTCATGTACTCCTATTCACTGTTGCAACAAAGCTTGAATGAAGAGGGAACCTCTAAAAGGATGTACTAATGTTTTTTTCCAGTGGTGCCCATACACTGAGGTGACAAAAGTTGTGGACTAGGGATACACACATAGTTGATTCACATGAAAAGGTGTCCAACATGATTGTAGTTGCACAACTGGTTGAACATAGAATGGTAGCTGGAGCTAGATGCATGGGACATTCCATTTTGGAAATAATTACAGAATTCAATATTCTGAGCTATACAATGTCAAGATTTTGCCGAGAATACCAGATTTCAGGCATTACCTCTCACCACGGACAACAGAGTGGCCAATGGCCTTTGCTTAATGACAGAGCAGCAGTGCTTGTGTAGAGTGTCAGTGCTAACAGACAAGCAACACTGTGTGAAATAACAGTAAAAATCGTTGTGGGATGAATGACAAATGCATCTATTAGGACAGGTTGGTAACATTTGGTGTTGATGAGCTATGGCAGCAAAAGATCGATACGAGGGCTGTCTCGGAAGTACCCAACCTACCAAATAAAACACAAAAAATTGGGAAAACACATGTTTATGTCTTCACAGTCTCCTTTCATGTTGATACAATTTTGAAATGTTCAATAGCTTCGATACCCTGTTTATGGTGAGAACTGTCAAACTCTGCAAAACAGCCATCAAATGCAGACTCCACCTCTTCATTTTTGGCAAATCTTTTACTATCAAGCCATTTTTTTCAAATTTGGAAACAGAAAATAATCGGAGGAGGCTAAATATGGTGAAGCATGAGGAAGCAGTTCAATCTGTAACTAAGTGATTTTGGCCATGGTGACAACAGATGTGTGAACTAGTGCATCATCTTCATGAAGCAAAGCTTTATTTTTTGCTAAACATGGCCATTTTTGCTTGAATTAATCACTCAGTTGCTGCAATAAGTTTGCATAATATTCCTCATTGATTACTTTTCTTTCTGAACATAAGCAATGAAAATTATCCCACACTCATCCCAACAAAATGACACCCTGACCCGGCCTGCAAATGGAACTGGCTTCACCTTCTCTGGTGCTGATTCTTCCCTTTCAATCCACTGTTTTGACTTTTTGTTCATCCCAGGTGTGACATGACAGGTCCATGGTTACGAATAAATGCTAATATTAATTTATTACAGGGAAAAATCACCAAAAACTCAACTGAAACATCCTAACAACACTGCTTTTGCTCCATTGTGAGTAGATGCCGCAGCCATCAAGCACACAACTTTATCATGTTCAAATTTACAGCCAGTGCGCAGTGTACAGCACTTTTTGAAATGCCTACGATGTTCACTAGCTCGTGCACTTTCAGCCAGTTATCATTCACATCCATTTTGTGGCCTTCCTTCACAGTTTCTCAGATGGGTGACTCATTTGGTTGATGCTGTGATACTATGTTGCCATCTGGTACAGCCATGCTTAAACTGTGTCATTCAATATTTTATTATTGTAAACAAAGGAGCAGACTTTCCCAGAGCAGAATCTAGCTTGCCTGTAATATAAGCTGGACTGTGGCCTTTAAAATGAGAATGCTGTATCACATAATGACCATTTTATCCATATTTACAAATTTGCTGAGTGTTCACAACTGATGGCTGCCAAGCAAATACCAAACAGTATAGCATTGTCTAACATTATCTAACTTCAGATGTTAGCTTTATAAGACTGGTACATTCTACCATAGTCATAAGGTCTGGTACTTCTGGGACAGTCCTTGTATAAGATGCTTTTTCCAGTTTAGAAACATACGCACAACTAGAGAATGATTTTTATGGCATTACCGGGTAACTATCCTGCCTATTTTAATTTTTGTCAGAGGAATGTACCTCTTACCATTAGAAACTTAATCATTTTTGTGTGTGTTTTTTCTACTGTTTTAGCAAATGTTTGCCCAGAAACAAATGAGTATGTCATATTGAATCACACTAATCCTGTACTAATAATTATAGTTCAAGTAAAAAATAAATGCTGATAAATAATCTGATGAAATCCATGTTCATTCGCAAAAATCTTATCATCCACACTTAACAGGAATAGATTTATAACTATATTTTTGGAAAGGAATTATTAATGACTCCAATAATGTTTCAACACTAACAAGTATCTCATCATTGTCTATTTTTAAAACTCTACCATCACTCATATTTGTAGATTTCATCATGGAAATTCAGGTCTGCCAATTCACAAATAGCTTCTTTTTTAATTGGCCAGATATGTTTGTACCAAGCTCAGAACAAGAACATAAGCAACGTATTAAATCTCATTTTAACTTGTGAGAGTTGTTCATTAAAAACACGTTCTATTTCTCTGTACGTATTTCTGCAACAGATGAGCAAGCAGGTTAGCACTGGAACCAGGAAATAATTATATCAAGCTATACAACAATGAAAAGTAGATCATACAGAACTTAACAGCCTAAAGAATGTGACCTGAATAAAAGTACTGATGTTTGAGAAATAAAAAATTTGTCGTTTTCACAATAGGTGGTCCTGAATTGCCACAATTTGAAAAATGTAGCTGATACAGCTAACATGGAATTGGTCTAACAAAAAAATTTTACATCAATTACAGAAATAAATTATTTATTCTTTAACAATATACAACGTACACTTACATTCAAGAATAAAATTACTTTCTTTAGCACAGCCACATTTTTTTTACGTACTATTCTGCATGAACTTAATGCAGATCATGGTAATTACAAATTTTAATGTAATGTTCTAAATTTCATTACTGACACTTATGACTATTCAGTACAGAAGACTGTACTTCTTTTCATCCATGAGGTCATCTCTAATCATGCCTGCAGCATGTGTACAAAATGAACAAGTTAAATTCACCCTGTTAATATAACAGGAATTTTAAATAAATTCAAGGCCTTCATACTTCATCTCAGCAACAGGAGTTTCTTTAAGCAGTATTTTACCAGTAACTGTAAATGCCATAACAAATGTCCGCACCTCTTTAGAAGTCTCCATCGTTTTGAGTGCTACTATTATACTGTCATCAGTTCCTGGCAAAAACTTGAAAGATGAAAATCCATGGGTAGGAACAACTTCCCCAACGAAAGTAACCTGTAAAAAAAAAAGTTACAAATGTGCACTGGGCAACACAATACAAAGGAAGACATTCTCTTACAAGAGATTTACAGATGAAGTACATGAAGAAATATCATAGCTTTATTTTGTCCCTGCATCCCTTGATCTTACAACAAAGGTCACAATCAACTCACTTTTGTAACCAACATGCAATGTCTATTTAGAATATGCACAAGAATTAAAAATGGCACCAGATATCACTAGCAATATGCTTGTGTTATGTAAAGTGAGAAAAATGGCCATGTCAGTTCCAAAGCCCACCCCAGTGTGAAATTCCTGCTGAAAACTAATTTTATGCATATAAACACTTTCTGAAAATCACATCCAACACATCTGGATTTAATGCAAAGATATAAAAATAATGTTATCAATTTTAAGAAGCAGTAATGATTAAAAGTAGTGAAAAGTAATTCACAGACTGTTGGTTGGTTGGTTTGTGGGATTAAAGGGACCAGACTGCTACGGTCATCGGTCCCTTTTTCCAAATACGAAAAACACCCACAGAGAATAAAAACGAGTAACAGAATAGATAACAGACGACACAGAACAAGAGAAACTTAGACAAAGACCAGACAAGACGAACTAAAATCACACAGAGTGTGACTGTGGTTGGCCGACCATAGAAACAAAAAAGGAAAAGCCAACCACCGAAAAACTCACTAAAAACTCAGATTAAAACCGTAGGCCAATGGCCAGAATCAACACAAAAGAACATAAACACTCAGATTAAACGATAAAAACATAAAAAACCCCTGCCTGAATAAAACGTAAAACTAAGCCAGCCATAGCAGGGTCATCAGATAAAAGGGCAGGGAGTGTATCAGGTAGCGCAAATGTCTGCCTGACCACAGCTAAAAGGGGGCAGGCCAACAAAATGTGGGCCACTGTCAAAGCCGCCCCGCAGCAACATAGAGGAGGGTCCTCCCGGCGCAGTAAATAACTGTGTGTCAGCCGGGAGTGGCCAATGCGGAGCCGGCAAAGGACTACTGAGTCCCTGCGAGTGGCTCACAGGGATGACCGCCACACAGCTGTCGTCTCCTTGACAGCATGGAGTTTATTACGCGTTGTCATTTTGCGCCATTCATCGTCCCATAGCGCAAAAACTTTGCAGCGTAAGACTGCCCGCAAATCAGTCTCTGGGAGGCCAGGCCAACATCCAGAGATGGTTTACTGGTGGCCTCTTTCGCCAGGCGGTCAACATGTGCATTGTCCGGGATACCGACATGACCGGGGGTCCACACAAAGACCACAGAGTGGCCGCAACGGGCAAGAGTATGCAGGGACTCATGGATAGCCATCACCAGATGAGAACAAGGGAAACACTGGTCGAGAGCTCGTAAACCGCTCAGGGAATCGCTACAGATAACGAAGGACTCACCTGAGCAGGAGCGGATATACTCTAGGGCACAAAAGATGGCGACCAGCTTAGCAGTGTAAATGCTGCAGCCATCCGGCAAGGAACGTTGTTCGGAATGGTCTCCTAGAGTTAGCGCATAACCGACATGACCAGCAACCATCGAACCGTCAGTGTAAGCAATGCCAGAGCCCTGATACTTGGCCAGGATGGAATAAAAGCGGTGGCGGAAGGCCTCTGGAGGGACTGAGTCCTTCGGGCCCTGTGCCAAGTCGAGCCGAAGGCAAGGACAAGGAGCACACCATGGGGGTGCACGCAAAGTGGCCCGGAAAGGAGGTGGAACAGTGAAAACCCTAAGCCCAGAGAGAAGCTCTTTGACGCGGACCGCGATCGTACAACCTGACCGGGGCCGATGTTCTGGCAGATGGACGACCGATTGCGGGAACAGGAGACGATAGTTTGGATGCCCAGGCAAGCTAAAAACATGAGCAGCATAAGCGGCCAGTAAATTTTGGCACCTTAACCGCAATGGAGGGACACCTGCCTCTGCAAGTATGCTGTCCACTGGGCTGGTCCGGAAAGCACCAGTGGCAAGGCGTATCCCGCTGTGGAGGATTGGGTCCAGCACCCGCAACGCAGATGGGGATGCTGAGCCATAAGCCAGGCTCCCATAATCCAGACGGGTCTGGATTAACGCCTGGTAGAGCCGTAACAGGGTAGAGCGATCGGCGCTCCAGCGGGTGTGGCTCAAGCATCACAGAGCATTTAGATGCCGCCAACACGCCTGTTTAAGCTGCCAGATATGAGGCAGCCAAGTCAACTGGGCATCGAAAACCACCCCCAAAAACCTGTGTGATTCCACCACTGCATGAAGTTCGCTGTCAAGATAAAGCCGTGGCTCTGGGTGGACAGTGCGTCGCCGGCAGAAATGCATAACGCAGGTCTTCGCTGCCGAAAACTGGAACCCATGAGCTACAGCCCAAGACTGTGCCTTACGGATAGCACCCTGTAGCTGACGTTCAGCAGCTGCAATGCCAATAGAGCTGTAGTAAAGGCAGAAGTCGTCAGCATACAGGGAAGCTGAGACAGATGTCCCCACCGCCACAGCGAGCCCGTTAATGGCTATTAAAAACAGGCAGACACTTAAAACAGATCCCTGTGGCACACCGTTCTCCTGGACTCGGGAGGAACTATGGGAGGCCGTGACTTGCATGAGGAGGGTACGATACGACAGAAAACTGCAGATAAAGATCGTCAGAGAGCCCCGAAGACCCCATCCATGAAGTGTAGAACGGATGTGATGACGCCATGTCGTATCGTACGCCTTCCGCATGTCGAAGAAGACAGCGACCAGGTGCTGACGGCGGGCAAAGGCAGTACGGATGGCTGACTCCAGGCTCACCAGATTGTCGGCGGCGGAGCGGCCTTTACGGAACCCACCCTGAGATGGAGCCAGAAGGCCCCGAGACTCCAGTACCCAATTCAAGTGCCGGCTCACCATCCGTTCAAGCAGCTTGCAAAGAACGTTGGTGAGGCTAATGGGATGGTAGCTGTCCACCTCCAAAGGGTTCTTGCATGGTTTCAGAATGGGGATAACAATACTTTCCCGCCATTGCGACGGAAACTCACCCTTGACCCAAATACGGTTGTAAAGGTCAAGTAGCCGTCGCTGGCAGTCCACTGACAGGCGTTTCAACATCTGACAGTGGATGCCATCTGGCCCAGGAACGGTATCAGGGCAAGCGGCTAGGGCACTGCGAAATTCCCACTCACTGAATGGAACATTGTACGATTCTGGATGGTGGGTGCGAAACGAAAGGCTCCGACGTTCCATCCGCTCTTTAATGGAGCGGAAGGCCAGGGGGTAATTGGCAGAAGCGGAACTCAGAGCAAAATGCTCTGCCAAGCGGTTTGCAATGACGTCGGAGTCAGTACAAACTGCTCCATTCAGTGAAAGCGCAGGGATGCTGACAGGGGTCCGATAGCCGTAGAGGCGTCGAATCTTGGCCCAGACCTGCGATAGTGACATGGAGGCCAATGGTTGATACATACCGCTCCCAGCACTCCTGCTTGCATTGGCAGATAAGGCGGCGTGCTCGCGCACGCAGCTGTTTGAAGGCGATAAGGTGTTCAATGGAGGAACGTCGCTTGTGACACTGGAGCGCCTGCCAGCGATCTTTAATCGCTTCAGCGATCTCAGGCGACCACCAAGGCACAGTCCGCCGCCGAGGGGACCCAGAAGAACGGGGAATGGCAGTTTCGGCGGCAGTATCGATGCCGGTGGTGGCCGATTGAACCACCGCATCAATGTCATCACTAGAGAGAGGCTCAATAGCGGCAGTGGAGGAAAACAAGTCCCAGTCAGCCTTATTCATGGCCCACCTGCAAGGCCGCCCAGAAGACTGACGTTGTGGCAGTGACAGAAAGATCGGAAAGTGGTCACTACCACACAGGTCGTCATGCACTCTCCATTGGACAAATGGTAAGAGGCTAGGGCTGCAGATCGAAAGGTCGATGGCGGAGTACGTGCCATGTGCCATGCTGAAGTGTGTGAAGGAACCATCATTTAAAAGCGAAAGATCGAGCTGTGCCAATAAATGCTCAATGGTGGTGCCTCGACCTGTCGCCACCGACCCACCCCACAGAGGGTTATGGGCGTTGAAGTTGCCCAGTAACAAGAAGGGTGGCAGCAATTGGGCTATCAGTGCAGCCAGGACATGCTGCACGACATCGCCTTCCGGTGGAAGGTAAAGACTGCAGATGGTAACAGCCTGTGGCGTCCACACCCAAACAGCGACAGCCTCTAAATGTGTTTGTAGAGGGACAGACTCACTGTGAAGAGAGTTAAGGACATATATGCAGACGCCACCAGACACCCTTTCATAAGCTGCCCGGTTCTTATAATAACCCCGATAGCCACGGAGGGCGGGGGTTCGCATTGCTGGAAACCAAGTTTCCTGAATAGCAATGCAGAAGAAAGGGTGAAGGCTGATAAGCTGTCGCAGCTCAGCTAGATGGTGGAAGAAACCGCTGCAGTTCCACTGGAGGATGATATTGTCCATGGCTGAAAAAGGCGTTGAAGGGACTGGGAAGGCAAATTACGCTGCTGGGTCACCTACTGCCTCTGATGGGGCACCTGGGAAAGTGCTAACTATTGCGTCTGAGGGACCAGCGAGATCAAGGTCCTCAGCGGACGCAAGAATCTCCACCTCATCCTCAGACGGAGAGCTTGTAGGTAGCGGTGGAGCAGGTGCCACCGCAGGTGCCTTGGTCTTACGGGTCTTCAGTGTCGTTTTGTCTCGCTGTTCCTTTGGTTGCCGTTGCTGAGAGGGCTTATTGGAGTCAGTCTCCGAGACCGAAGATGATCGCGAAGCTTGACAACCAGCGACCTGTGGCTTCTTCAGCCACTGGTTGGTGTCTGCTGTGCCGCTGGTAGGAACCTGGGAAGGGAGTGACCCAAGGGATCCCTTCCGAGCGAGAGGCGCCGAAGAAGACTGACGCTTCTCCGGCTTAGAAGTGGGGACTGGTGTCCCCAGTGGTTGAGAGGGTGCTGCTCCCGAGGTAGGTGGTGTGGGAGCAACAGTGAGAGAAGTGGCCCCCATCGTCAAGGTTGCAGCTGAAGGAGCTGGAGCAGGAGTGACAGTGGAGGCATAAGATGACATCATGTGCACGGGATGTAGCCGCTGAAATTTCCGCTTAGCCTCAGTGTAGGTCAGTCGGTCCAGGGTCTTATATTCCATGATTTTGCGTTCTTTCTGTAAGATACTCCAGTCCGGTGAGCAAGGTGAATGAGGCTCTCCACAGTTGACACAGATGGGAGGCGGGTCACATGGAGTATCGGGATGAGATGGGCGTCCGCAATCTCGACATGTGAGGCTGGAAGTACAGCGAGATGACATGTGACCGAACTTCCAGCATTTGAAACACCGCATCGGAGGAGGGATATATGGCTTAACATCACAACGGTAAACCATCACCTTAACCTTTTCGGGTAAGACATCACCCTCGAAGGCCAAGATGAAGGCACCGGTAGCAACCTGATTGTCCCTCAGACCCCGACGAACGCGCCGGACGAAATGAACACCTCGACGCTCTAAGTTGGCGCGCAGCTCGGCATCAGACTGCAAAAGTAGGTCCCTATGAAAAATAATACCCTGGACCATATTTAAACTCTTATGTGGGGTGATGGTAACGTTAACATCCCCCAACTTGTCACAAGCAAGTAACCTGCGTGACTGGGCAGAGGATGCCGTTTTTATCAAAACTGACCCAGAGCGCATTTTGGACAAGCCCTCCACCTCCCCAAACTTGTCCTCTAAATGCTCTACAAAGAACTGAGGCTTCACAGATAGAAAAGATTCACCATCAGCTGTGGTACAGACGAGATACCTGGGCGAATACATGTCACTGTCATTCACTGCCTTTCGTTCCTCCCATGGTGTGGCCAGGGAGGGGAACGATTTGGGGTCATTAACATTAGCTTTAAAATGAGCCCTCAAACACTTAGAGACTGCTGGTGGCTGGCCGCCAGTGAGAGATGATGTACCACACTTCATTGCGGGTCATCCGCCCTGATGCCACCTACTCCGACCAAGGGCCCTCCCCACGGGCGCCACCCAGCCGCAGCAATAGCCACCTGGCAGGATGGCCATTGCCGGGAGTCCTGATGCCCCAGGGAGATGGGCATCTACTCCTTGGTATACGTGGGGAGTTAACAGCGCAGGCATCAGTAGAGCGATCCCTGTGTTGTCAGGAGGCTACAACCAACAGGGTACATGGCGGCCCCACCACAACGGACTGGCTACCGTGCTGGATGTTCGGTGACATGCGGTACATGGTCGTCGTCAGTGCAGAAAGTGGCACTGCACAGTGCAAGGTGGAAAGTGCACGTAAGAATGTATCCATGTCCAAGAGATGGAGGGCGGGCAGGACTGCAATGCAATGACGAATAAGCTGGCGAAAGTTCTCAACGCAAAATGGACACAACGCACCAAATAAGGTGCACTTCCCTAATTGGCTCGCTCTTCGGAAGAATTTAGAAAGATGGAGGTCAAACCCGAGAGGGGACCAACACATAAGGCCGGAACGTTTGAGACTCCTTTTAGTCGCCTCTTACGACAGGCAGGAATACCACGGGCCTATTCTTACCCCTGAACCCGCAGGGGGCTCACAGACTGTGCCAAAATATTCTTGAAGATTTAGATTATGGTGAATGATTTCAATCTTGATCCAGAAAGATCAAAAATCAGACTGCATTCAGCTGTCACAGACTCGACTGCGTTACCAGAAACTATACACATTGGGTCCAGAAATAATGATCTCACACTGTGAAGATCTAAGTGCTAATGAAAGATAAATGACCAACCAGTTATGATGCTCCACAGAGACTTTTTCATTGAATTTTTTCTACATAACCTTACTTTTGAACATAAGCAGTCAATTTTAGTAATAGTTATTACGCTATAAAATAAATATAAATAGTCCTTTAGTACTTACAGTTTTTCACAAGTATATTTCATTATTGTCATTACAATATATTGCAGAGATTAGAAGAGATGTGTGTGCATGTTTCACCAAAATTTAGTGACCAACATACTAATGGGGAGACAGTACATAAACATTATGTTTGGAAATTTGTGGTAAGTTCTTGTGGGACCAAACTGCTAAGGTCATCGGTCCCTAGGCTTACACACTACTTAATCTAACTAAAGACACACACACACACACACACACACACACACACACACACACACACACACAAAAAGGGAGAACTCTAACCTCCGACGTGGGTTTCCAGTGAACCAAGCTCTATGTTTAAATACATTACTGCCGTTTAATTCATTTTAAACCCCATGTAACAGTATTTTTAAATAAGAACAGTGGTCAACAGGATAACCATTGTTTTGCAGGCAACACACATGTTCCTAATTATTTTCTTTTGTAATACTAGGAGTCTCATGGCATTTGTTGAATTTCCCCAAAAGATTTTGTCAGAATGAATAACTGACTCAAAGTAGTGGTGATAGACTACCTTTCTGTTGTCTATATTTGTGAAACATAGCAAAATACACACTGCAAATGCTAAGATTTTAAGTTTACTTGCTAAGCAGTCAACCTTTAAATTTAGATTTTTATCAAGATTTATGCCTAAGAACTTCACACTGTTTGCATCTGTGAAATCCTGATCATTGTGAGTTGCCTTTATTCCACTCCATTCTAATGCTTTAGCTCCAAACTGCAACATTTTAGTTTTAGTTACATTTAGTTTTAGTCCATTTTGGCAGAATCAATATGCAAGACATTTTAGAGTATTTTTGACACTTCCTGGAATTCTTTTAGGTACCTCACACTTCCAATTAGAACTGACATATTGTCAGTAAATAAAATTTAATGAACATCAATGACAAGTGATAGGTCGTTTACACAGAAATGGAAAAGATTGGGAATCAATACTGAATGTTAAAGAATTCCTCAGGGAAATTTTTTTCCAGTTTCAGGAGTAATTTCTTGAACTGGAAGTTACAGTTACTCCTCCTTTCCTAACTGTTAAGTAAGAGTTGAACCACTGTAAAGCAGTGGCCTGATTCCCTATATCCGTAATTTGTGAAGACGGAAGGAGTGGGTCACTGAATCTAACACTTTTGTAAGATCACATGATATTCTTGAGACCTTCTTAGCTTTATCTAATGTGGAGATATTTTATCAGTAAACTCACTGAAGTCATTTACAATGCTTTTCCCTGTTGAAATCCAAACAGGGCTTTAAAAATTGTGTCATTTAAAAGAAGACATTTTTAAATCTATCTTGCTGCAATGTTTCCCGACACTTTGGAGAAGACCAGTAGAAGAGAGATAGGGCAGTATCCCATATCTTATGTTGAACCCTATTTGAATAATAGTTTTTTCTCGGCATATTTCAATACATCTGGAAAACATCCCTGCTCAAAAGCTAGCTTATAATAACTGACAGTGGTTGTGAAATTATGTTATGTAGACTCTTGACTACAGAAGCGGGTATCTCATCCCACCCAGACGAGGGTTTTTTTTAAGACAGTTTCTCATTTTCCACAACCCTTCGGATGCTTCTTTCAAACACTTTAAAAGATGAGTTCCATTTGTTTACCAAGATTATGAAATTTGCTTTGCCTTGTTAAGTTGCCATATCTACCTCCGATCTTGCTGCATTTAAGAAGAATTTGTTGAAACAGTTTGACAGCTGAACAGGATTTATTATAATATTTCCAAATTTAATTTTCAAAATCTCTTGACTATTGACTTTGGCTCCTAATTCTGACTGAACAAGTGATCACAATGCTTTTGCTTACATTTATGTTTGAGAATAAATGTACTATTTGCTATTTTTTAGCTGCTACTACAGCTTTCCCAAATAAAACATTATCGTGTTTGACATACATAACAAAATCAGGATTTCTGTTCGATTTTAATTCATTACGTAGTTATCTTTTTTCTAGCACTAGAAATTTTTGTTCCTGGTGTAATCTAAGTTTACTATTTATGTTTATTTGACAAGATCTAGTAAAAAAGACTCATTAAATATATCTAAAATACAATTTAAGAATTTGCCATGGTTTACAGTGCTTTAACAGTAGTGGTCTATTGGTCAGCTTACACTAGTTTTTTTGTGAAATACATCCATATTATTCTTCCTGGAATTCCTTTTATGCACACACACACACACACACACACACACACACACACACACACACACAAAAGAACCAGTACTTAGAAACATGTCAAACTCTAAAGGAATATTATTGGAGAAGAACGAAATGTTACAGAAATAAAAAGAACTAACAAAAATGTCCCCCTTCTATATGGCATCGTAGGCACCATAATGGAAATGGGTTCTATTACAAATGACACATGAACCACAATACAACAGCTATGGTGTGATTCACACATTAAACCAATCTTATAGTGCGAAATACATGATCACATAAGTTTTGCATTCAACAGTTCTGGTACTTATAGTCAGGTAAGCCCATCCCCTTAGCAAGGTTGTAACATATCACACAGGAAAATCTGTTTTTAATTATTTTAATTATCCTGGGGCCAAAACTGCATAAAAGGCAACACTAATATTAGTTTTTAATTGTTCTGAGACCAAAAACCACACAAAACAACAATTAAATCTGTTGTTAATTGCCAAGAGACTGGTGTAACATGTTCAATAAGCTGTTCACAGTTCTCTGCTACAACTGAAATCAAGAAACAGTACTTTCCCCAACAGATCAGAGTGTCTCAGGGATCACATTCAGGACGTGCTGTGCAATGCATGCCTTCAATTCAGCAACATTTGTATCTGAGCACGTTTCAGATAACCCCACAGCTAGAAGTCACGCTGACTAACATGTTATCTGTACAGCCAGGCTATAGGAAAATTGTGGTATCATGTAACGAAACCACCCCACGAACATCAAAGTTAGCAATGGAATTGTGAGTTTCCAACACACACTGGTAGCATTAGGGTGGGATCTGGCAGACTCAAAGGCACTTTTACACTGAGCCACACCTCCAGCGGCTCTGGACCATGAGCCGCCTCTACCTCTGCAATATGGTATGGTCGGTGACAGTGACTCTGCCCATTCGCGCTTTGAGTCTATGTAGGTGGCGCCTAGTCAATACTCCGACACCACTATTTGTGCTTTAGTTCAGAGAGCCTCTTCCTTGTTGACACCGAGCTGCATTATTTGTAATGAGCCTCTGTATGTTTACAGAAATACAAGTTCAGTAAATCATCTTTTTACTATGTTAATTTGTTCGCTTATCATTTCTGCTCCTGTCCAGCGTTCCTAAAATAACAGTTGCCACACCACTCTGTAGGCTAGCTATTCTTATGGTTGTGTATGAAGTCTTATACAACAGAAATGGCAGCTGACAGTTTAAGCAGTTTCAAAGTTTCCTTTGCAGCAGCTGTTTCACTGGCTGTGCAATGTGCAGAGTAGTGCCATTTTGCATAAAAATGATCCAACCCACATATACATGCTACTGATGGGTTGGAACAATGCTGGTGCACGAAAGACTCTCATAGTGTGTACCAGTGGTAATATAGGTACAAGGAACTGCAGGACTCATTTCCTTGATAAAATATGGCCCTATGATAAACAATGCCATCAAACAAGTCACCTTTGCAGAATGAAGTGGTATTGGCTGATGTGCATGCAAATTTTCTGTTGGCCATATTGTATAATGCTGTGTATTGACATGTCCTTGCAGGCAGAAATGGTGTTCATCTGTCCACAGAATGTTTCATGGCAATTCATTGTCCACTTCCATGCAAGCAAGAAATTCTAGAGCAAACATTTGCCTTTCATGCAGGTCAGCATGAAGCAACTTCTGAACATAAGTAATTCTGTATAGATAGCAAAGCAGGGTGTTTTGTCGAATTTTATGTACCATGTCCACAGGCAAGTCCAAAGCTCGTGCAACTCCCCATGCACTGCATGTTTGCACACCACCACTCAATCGCACATGCAATACTGCAACCACACCTTCTACGCAATACTGCAACCACACCTTCTACTGACGTCAGATCAATTTTTTTCTCCCACAGCCACATTGACATTCAAAAAGATTGGGTCTTTTGAAGTGCAATCACTTCTCCAGAGCCTTGGCAGCAGTGGATAAATGCCTCTTCATACCCTTGAGTGTCCAGAACTTCTGCAGAGTAACTAGCACACAGTCACCATTGTAGTAGAAGAGCTTGATCAGCAACACACAATCCTGCTTGAGATAGGCTTGCCGAGCAGCTCAGATGCAAACTGCGGAACAGCTGTGTACCTGGCATCCTATGCATATTCTGTCACTTACAGCACCATCTGGGGGGTAAGATTTTCGCAAATTTTTATTTGTTTACACAACTTTTCCCTTCTATTCGATAATATTCAGTTCAAATTTGATGTAATTCTGAACAATGGTTCTTATGCTTACAGTGTTTTGGACCTGGAACTTTAATTATAACCACACTGTATATACTGGTTGGTCGGTCAGTCTGTCAGAGCTAAGGCAATTAGATTATCTGAACATGAGAGAGGCATGAGATTAAGAAAGAAGAATTCAACCTTTGCCAATAATCTTTTTAACAGAAAACCACTCATATGACTTAAAGAGTGTGAAGTTTTATACTTCGTTAAGCAAAGCTGAAGGATGGCCCTTCTGGAAATATTGGAGACCAACAAAAACATGATACAGAATTCCAGGTTCGTATTAAACCAGTAAACTCTTCTATTCTTTACTAAACTAACTCCCATGTACAAAACTGCTTGAAACTTTTTACTTTATAAATGAGTCAATGGGGTCAAATATTTTACATCTAGCATTGAAGTGAGAGAAAGTTTAGAAACACTCATTTATGTTTGAAGTTTGTCGGCAGTCACAAACTCAAATACTGGATGAGTATGCTGTTATGGTCTTCAGTCCCAAAAACTGGTTTTATGCAGCTCTCCACACCACTCTATCCTGTGCAAGCCTCTAAATCTCTGAGTAACTACTGCAGCTTGCATCCTTTTGAGTGCTTACAGTATTCACCTCTTGGTCTCTCTCTATGATTACTCCCACACTTCCCTCCAATACTAAGCTGGTGATCCCTTGATGTCTCAGAATAAGACCTATCAACCAAACCCTTCTACTTGACAGGCTGTGCCACAAATTTCTTTTCTCCCAGTTCTGTTTAGTATCTCCTCATTAGTTAAAGGATCTACATATCTAATCTTCAGCATTATTCTGCAGCACAACATTTCAAAAGCTTTTCTTCTCTTCTTGTATAAACTATTTAACACCCACGTTTCATTTCCATCTGTGGCTACACTCCACACAAATACTTTCAGAAAGGACTTCATAACACTTAAATCTGTGTTTGATCTTAACAAATTTCTCTTCTTCAGAAACATTTTTCTTGCCATTACCAGTTACATTTTCCACCCTCTCAATTTCGGCCACCATTTACTTTGCTGCACAAATAGCAAAACACATCTGCTACTTTAAGTATATCATTTCCTAATCTAATTCCCTAAGTATCACCTGATTTAATTTCACTACATTCCATTATCCTTGTTTTGCTTTTGTTGATGTTTATTTTATATTATCCTCCTTGCAAGACAATGTCCATTCCATTTAGCAGCTCTCCCAAGTCCTTTGCTCCCTCTGACAGAATTACAAAGTCATCAGCAAATCTCAAAGTTTTTATTTCTTCCCCCTGAACTTTGAGTGGAGTCTGTATAATCTACACTCAGTTTTAAGAAAAATATGGCTTTGAATGCATCTCAATGTTTATGTCATATCTCCAGAGGTATGTGCTGCACAATGGTAATTTTGCTGATACCTTTTGTGGTACATGTAGACACTGTCTGCAAAATGTACTGTAGACAGAATAAATTAAAACTTCATGCTTGATGCAGCAGTTTTACTGCATGAACAGCAAAAAAGATTAAGCAATAAACTTTTTTCCTTCCATCTTTTGTGAAAGATGTCAATGTGAAAAAGTTTTGTGAAGGTTTGAAATTATTTGTAAAGGTTGTTGGAAGTTATCAAGTGCTTTCACACTCAAATAGTGGATGAATTTATTCTGGCTGCCTCCAGGCATATACACAGTTTCTAATGTTAATACTTGCCTTATAGTGTTAAACTTTTAACATAATAATCTTATATTAATGAGTGGATTATTACAGCATTTATTTTTTTAAAAAATCTGGTGAATAATTATATGAAACATAGAAATTCAAATTTCTGTTGCCTCTGGAAGCTATCAGAGAGACAGTCTACAACTGGGACCAGGTGACCATGCCCTGAGTTAGTCTTTTTGTAATGCAGATGATCAAACTCGGTATCCTTTTTCTCCTCTGTTAAATGAAGTTTCACTTATATAAATGTTAGAGGACAATTTTCAGTTAAACTTAATTTTTCATCATTTGTTAAATGTATTCGAATATAAAAAACTGTTTCCTTTTTCATTTAATGAAACTTTCTATGTGATGAAAAGAAATAATATTTTCTATGTAACCTCCCTACATGTAACTTTTTGTACCTCTTGTATTAATAATATCTGTGCAAGCCTTACATAATTTGATCTGTGTTTGTGACACTTAGTAATCAGATGACGATGGCCTAGGAAGCCGAAAACTTGTTATGACCAAAAATTTAATTTTGCAGAACATTAAGAAGCAATTATTCAATATTACTAGGAGTATATGTACATAGTATCAATTTATTGTTACTATTAAACTTTCATTCAATGTATTACTGTTTTTTACCTTTATATCATCAAAGTTTTCATCAGCTGTGATAATCATGTTAGTTCCTCTTTCATTATCCAGATTTTCATCATATTTTTCTTTTGAGGAACGTCTCGGAAGGAAAAACCAGCGTTTATGGTATGTACTCCATGAAACTGCTTCATGGATCATGTATCCTGTAAACAATATGAGCTGTTACTTTTGTTTACAGTAAACTAATACAGAAACTATCTCTTCTAGATGCAAAATTGTGTTACATTTCTTCTCACACATGAAACCATTTCTTTCATTTGCTTGTATAAATATGTAAATTCTCCAAATTCCTACTTCCAGACATCTTGCAAAAGTGTGATACATTTGAGAGGAAATAATTTTTATAAACTCATGTAAAATATTTTCTTTTGAGGTGGTGGTTGTTCACTTTGTTGTCACTTCCAACTTTGCACATTTTACTCAGTGGCATGGGGCACAAACATCAAGCAATTTTTTACTCTGCACAGGTCGAAAAGATATAAATCTCAGAGGCTGCTGGATTTTAGACCACTTTCTGTATGAGATGCACTTTGATACTATCACTTCTTCACATTTTTCCTTGCTAAAAACGGGTTGTGTGAGGAATTTATGCATACTTTGAAACAAAGTTCGTGTGTAGACGCAATATATTTTGCATATAGTTGCTTTTTATGTACTAATCTGGTGGGAACGTACTTCTAACATTTAGGGAAAAGTAAGAGATTAAAGGAATACTAGGACACACTTTTACACAGGAAGACAGACTCTTTAAATATTTGGATTAAAACAGCAAGCTGAATACATATAAAGGTAATTTTGGCATGTTCACTGTATACCTTTTCCATCATATTCTGCACATTTCATATCACATCTTCCCCTTCTTTTCTGCAAGTTGGTTCAACTTAAATAGGCTATGTCCATGACACATGAAGGAACTGAGGCCCTTGCACAAGGGCACTGTGTATCCCAAACACACATTTCAGACAATGATGCTCCTGCACTAAGGTATTATAGCACTTATGGAAAGCATGACTTCAATGGGTCAGTGACTAATGAGAAGCTTTTAATTTATTTTAAACAGTGTTATCTAACAGGACTAATTTAATGATGTCTCAAATACGTAAGTGGTTCTGGTTCAAGTATGAAAGTTAAAAGAACTTCAACATGCAACCATAAATCTTATTTATGATTTTATGAGTAATGTGTATGTGTTCAGAGACATTAGATTACCTTTAAGCATGTATCAAGGAAAGAAAACTGACAATTGTGTACTGAAATTAGTTACCATCTCATTAAATGTAAGTTATGTGAGGTATGCTTGAATATGATTACAAAACAATAAAGGAAATTCCTGGAAGGCAACCACTCAGTTATAGCAGACTGATGTGTAGCATACAGCCACACAAAATGCTGTTCACTAGCTTTGAAGCTCTGCAGGCACCCAAATGCACAGTACCGTGGCCCTAGAAACACTGTTGCTGCGGCTACAGAGAGAGAGAGAGAGAGAGAGAGAGAGAGAGAGAGAGAGAGAGAGAGAGAGAGAGAGAGAGAGAGAGAGAGAAAACATACAATTTTTCTTCACATTGTTACAAAGGGTTTTCGTCAACACAGCTGATGATGATACCTGGAAATTCAATCCCTACAGCACGTCTAATCTTGTTGTACTTATCACGCCAGTTTATATGAGAAACTTCTCCAGACACGGAGACTGTTTTAATCCATTGAGGGTTGAAGTTAACAAGCTCTCCCGAACTTGTGGTCCATTCTTTACCAAGGCCACCGATGTACAAGGTTTGATCCTTCACTGTAGCCCACTCCATTTTGAAACCTGAAAAGAGTAATTTTCATAAGCGTATTTTATCAAAAAAGCAGTCTGTAACTGAATCTTAAAATGTTAGTTTATTTATATTACCTCTAAAACTCAAGATTATTGTAATAAAATCAACTTTGAAAAAAGACAAACTGGATATACAAATATCCGATGTTAGAAAGGGAAAGAGGGTACGGGGGGGGGGGGGGGGGGGGGGGGGGTACGGGGGGGGGTACGAGGGGGGGGGAGGGTACGAAGGGGGGGGAGGGTACGAGGGGGGGGGGGGGGGGTACGGGGGGGGAGGTTACGGGGGGGGGAGGGTACGGGGGGGTGTACGGGGGGAGGGTACGAGGGGGGGAGGGTACGAGGGGGGGGAGGGTACGAGGGGGGGAGGGTACGAGGGGGGGAGGGTACGAGGGGGGGAGGGTACGAGGGGGGGAGGGTACGAGGGGGGGAGGGTACGAGGGGGGGAGGGTACGAGGGGGGGAGGGTACGAGGGGGGGAGGGTACGAGGGGGGGAGGGTTACGAGGGGGGGAGGGTACGAGGGGGGGAGGGTACGAGGGGGGGGAGGGTACGAGGGGGGGAGGGTACGAGGGGGGGAGGGTACGAGGGGGGAGGGTACGAGGGGGGAGGGTACGAGGGGGAGGGTACGAGGGGGGAGGGTACGAGGGGGGAGGGAAGAGGGGGGAGGGGAAGAGGGGGGAGGGGAAGAGGGGGGAGGGTACGAGGGGAAGAGGGGGGAGGGTACGAGGGGAAGAGGGGGGAGGGTACGAGGGAAGAGGGGGGAGGGTACGAGGGGAAGAGGGGGGAGGGTACGAGGGGAAGAGGGGGGAGGGTACGAGGGGAAGAGGGGGGAGGGTACGAGGGGAAGAGGGGGGAGGGTACGAGGGGAAGAGGGGGGAGGGTACGAGGGGAAGAGGGGGAGGGGAAGAGGGGGAGGGGAAGAGGGGGGAGGGGAAGAGGGGGAGGGTAGGAGGGGAAGAGGGGGAGGGTAGGAGTGGAAGAGGGGGAGGGGAAGAGGGGGAGGGTAGGAGGGGAAGAGGGGGAGGGTAGGAGGGGAATGGTAGGAGGGGAAGAGGGGGAGGGTAGGAGGGGATGAGGGGGAGGGTAGGAGGGGAAGAGGGGGAGGGTAGGAGGGGAAGAGGGGGAGGGTAGGAGGGGAAGAGGGGGAGGGTAGGAGGGGAAGAGGGGGAGGGTAGGAGGGGAAGAGGGGGAGGGGAAGAGGGGGCGGGGAGGAGGGGAAGAGGGGGAGGGGAGGAGGAGAAGAGGGGGGGAGAAGGAGGAAAGGGGGGGAAGGAGAAGGGGGAAGGAGAAGGGGGGGAAGGAGAAGGGGGAAGGAGAAGGGGGGAAGGAGAAGGGGAGGTACTTCAGGTCACTGCTTTGTAATGTAACACACTTCGTAACCTAGGTCAAATCTCTGAATATTACTGAAGAATGATTATTGATAGCAAAATTATTACTAAATGTATTAAACACCTAGCAAGTGTTTTTTGATCATAAATGAGTTCTTAAATGTTTAACTGTTTTCAGTGGGGAAAAAAAGCTTTGTCAGGTGTAACAACATATTTGAGACAGACTATAGTTTTCTGTAGAGCCTTTCTTTATCTACTTTTGTATGACTGCACTGCTTTGAAGGTAAAATGAGAACACTAACAAAGACTCAGTAACAAAGAATCAATGCCCAGGACACTAGAATCATTTGATTCTGATACTAGTTAATTCCTAGAGAAATGGTGATTCACGGACTCATGGGATCTGAATCAGCACGACTCAACAACCCTAATTAAAAACATTATGGATAAACTTTTTTACTCTAATTTTTTTGTGGCTGTATATCGTTAAGTTAAAATACTACCTGCAGACTACCTACTTAATATAAACTAACCTTTATTTCAAGAATTACGTTTAAACTTGAGTTTTATTTTCTTTTTTTTTTTTTTATTATTATGTACTGTCCCAAGAACTGACCTCATTAAAATGTATAGTTATATTTACAGCCCACTGTATTTCCCCCTAATAACTCTCCCATAAGTCTCAAGCAGCTTTTTCAACTTGGTTACCCAACCACTACAGAAACAGTGTTGCAAAACACCTTTTCAAATAAAAAATATCAGTTAATTTTTTTATATAAGCACCACCTATCAATCTTTAAAATGCATAAATGCCCAGGCATTTATGAATTTTGGGTATTTGCTCCAACTTACAAATACCCAGGCATTTTGCATCACTGATCAGAGAAGCACCATCCTTCTCCAGCATCTACTGGTGACAGCATTCACTTCAGGGAACCCTCTTCCCAGAAATCTAAGGATCAGCAGCTCGACTCCAGCAAGTGGATGTAGGAGCCACAGACACTGGGTTCTAGGGCTGACTACTACTCATCTGTTCCTTGTTACCACAGTGAATAAGCCCTTGCAAAAGTCCCAACATTTGAAAGTACTTCAGAAGGAGGAGGAGAAGAAGAAGAAGAAGAAGAAGAAGAAGAAAAAGAAGAAGAAGAAACCTCAAGAGAAGGCTACATCACTGACCCCAGATGCACCAGATCCTTCTGAGCTATTCGACTCAGAATCTATGTTCATTGATGCTGTTTCACCTACACCTGTGACACATTGATTCTGATGGCTGGCCTGTCTCCTTGGCTGCTTCATGCCTAACCACTGTGCCCTCGACATAATTCAATGTAACTGCAATGGCTATTACTATCACGTATCAAAACTACAAGTAATACCCACCTGTTCTGCGAGCTTTATTGCTGTTTAGTAAACATATTTCACTGACAATCATTCTCCAACATATTGAAGCTACCATGGCATCTGTCAGAACCACTCTGATCTCTTCTCATATTGGCCCCCCAGAGCATCTGGAGAGGTCTGTACGTTAGTTCACATAAATAACTGAATCTCCCCCCCACCCCATACTACATTGGAAATAATAGCAGTAAGAGTGTGAAAGACACCAGCACTTACTATTTGCAATATTTTTTTTAGCTCTGGACAGGGCATTTACATACACTGAGAGAGCTGCCTTCATCAACAATCTTACCTCCCTGCTCTCCGTCCCCCCCCCCCCCTCCCCATTTAGAATGCATATGCACACCACTGCCTGTGAGGGAGTACCACGTTACCATGTTATTCGATGGATCCTCTGACCAACTTCTTTCTCATATTAATCTCTGTCTTCAAAATAGTGATGTAAAATGCCTGGGTATTTATAGGTTGGGACAACTCCTTGAGAATAAGTGGAGAGTTACTAGAGAGATCTTTGATGAGATCAATTTATGGGGTAGTACATAATAAAAAAGAAAAAACTTGAGTTTAAAAGAAATTTTTGAAATAAAGTATAGTTTGTATTAAGTAGTTAGCCTGAAAGTAGTATTTTTATCAACTACTGATTCAGAGAGTTGCCGATTCTCTGGGAATCAGCTAGTGTCAGAATCAAATGATTCCAGCATCTTGGACATTGATTCTTTGTTATTAAATCTTTTTTTTAAGTCAGCTTTCTCTTTTTATCTTCGCAGCAGTGCAGTCATAAGAAAGTAGGTAAAGAAAGGAGCAGAACAGGAAACTATAATCTGTCTCAAATGTCGTTACATCTGACAATAAAGCACTCTCTTCTTGTTTTTCATTGAAAACTGTTTAACATTTAAGAACACAATCATCAAGAAACATATGCCAGCTGTTCAATACATCCAGTAATAATTTTGCTATCAATAATCACAAAAATTTATAAAAAATACTTTTTTCTACATGGCCAGATTTCGGACATTTAAAGCTGCTTTGGGAAAATTTGCAGGTAAAATTCTCCTTTATACATGCCCTGCCCACTGGGCATTTGCCCAGCGCACATCACTACCGATCACGTGTGAACAGTCGAGATCCCTGAAGACTGTTTACAGCAACCTGAACTGGGGAGGACCTATCTGCCTTATGGGCTAACTTTCTTGTCCAACTACCACAGGTCAACATTAAGGGAACAGAGGGAGTAAGCACTCCAAGTATGGCTGATAACCACCTCACACTAGAGGCAAAAAGTGACACCAATAGGATGGAATGCAAGCGATCTTACTTTCTCTGAGCTTCGAATATGAGAAGCAAAGACCTTAAATTTTGGATTATATAGTCCTTAATTAGGCTAGGACACTTCAGGCAGTGGGGAGGATGATCATCTCTGCAATTGACAGAAAGATGGTGACTCGGATAGCAAGTTTTCATGACACAGTCGCCCAGCCCCCACGAATTGGGGTGTTCATGTATTTGGAGGACATATGCTCAAAGTGTTGGGGTATGAAGCATTAACCTAGGTATCCAACTCTGCTACAGATGAAACTATTACCACAGTTTTTATTTTGAATCACACTTTCACATTAACCTAGGCTGTGCTAGCTTATCAATTTTCTGCTTTCTCTGTTTGTGCACATATAGCACCATACACCGGACCAGCATTATGTAACAGGGCGAAGCTGATACCTAGTATTGGTAGCTTAGTTGACCTGGTTCATCAACCTGAGCATACTATTCTGGATATACAGATGAGCCAGCGTCCAGCCCAAATTCCAATTCCCCCTCCCCCCAAACTCAACTGTGGACAAACTGCTTGAGTGAACTCACAATTTAAATGTTAAATTTAAATATTCATATTAAAATCTCACTGAATCATACACCGATAGAATCTCCCAAAGGTTTATTAACATACACAACACATACTGTGCTCCACAGAAACTCAACTGCAATCAGCACATTATGTCACAGCTGCCATAAGTAAAATTTAACTCTAAGTGAGACATGAGTCTTAAACAAAAGATTTTCAAAGTGCACAAGTGAAAATTTCACAAGCCACCAAAGGATACAAAATGACAAAATTAGAAATGTGAAAACTGAAAAAACTTGGTAGAGTATGTACAAAAAAGTTAGAAGAAAACATGAGCAAAAAAAGGAGTCGGAAGACAGAGGAAATCATCCACCAGAACCAATATAGAGAAAAAAGGAAACCACAGGAACAAGCAGAATTCTAGTTGGGTCTAGTGTTATCAAGTCCAAGATAAAACAATGAAAAAGCTATATTGTTTGTAAATGAAGTGGAGTCGTAGTAAACAGGTTGATAATCTAAAAAATATTATTATTAGGCCCTATCCAAATCTGGAGAACAAACAATGCAATCTTCTTACCACAAACAATTCAGTTGGCAATGATAAACCAAAATGAAAATTTACACAATACTAGAACTGACATGCACGCCATTAAAGAAATGACAAAGTGTCCATCACTGCATTAGGAGTCAGTATTACAATTGCCAATAAATACATGCCTGTAAGTTCTGAATATACTATCAGGTAACTCCTCTATATTAGGACTATCAGTTCCACAGATGGAGAGTTACACAAAGGATACACACAGTCAGTTTTCAAAGATTCACTCAACATAAAAGTTATGCTGTCAGACTATCTGTAATTTGGTAAGAGCGGCAGTGTAACTTGCATTCGGTAATGTAGGTAAGCACATGTGTTTCATACTATACGCCTAAGGCATCAGCGTCCTTACCAGTACCATGTAGTTACGAACCTTTTGAAGTCCTTCCATCACCATCCGGTAGTACCACCCAAGGAATAACTTTATCATTGTCGATTTCGTAAACCACCCCCGTTCTGTCATCAAACGCTAAAATTTTGGCATTAAATGTTACTAGTTCTGACAGTTCCATGCCCCTGCCAGATTCGCCAAGGTTGGATTTTAAAGTCAAAGGTTCCACATCATCCCAGGTCACTAATATTTTTTCCGTTTTTGCATTCCAAGTCAGGTATCCCTTTTTCAAGCAACTTCGCCAAGCATTTTCTTCGTTTGCCTGTTTGGAACTTTTATCCATATCACTTATAATACCAATACGAAACATGACACCCTTTGGTGTTGTCATTGATGGGGTCAATGGGTAAGAAAAATTATAAAATTCTTGCTTTATGGGAGGTAAATACAAATTTTTTATGTTGTAATCTACAGACGCGTGGTCTTGGGTAAGAACTATATTTCGTAATTTATGCCGACTAGATGGACTATAAGTATATAATACTAATAATAATATCAAAACGCCAACAACAATTAGGCTGACGAAATGTGTCTGAATCCTTAACGTACTGTTCCCAACACGGTATGCTGTTGGCGTCCTGATTGCTTGCCTCCAGTCTCGCAATGTCATCATTTCACTGCTTTCTGAGGCGACTGGCATGTGTTAAAACTCAGTGCACAAAGTATGAAACATAGAAATACATAACTAATAATAAACCCCCCCTTTTGTCACATATTCACACCTACAACTTTCACGTCCCCATGTTCGTCTGCGTTACTCCCCCCTCCTGTCATCATACAACACCTGGGCAAACTTCAGCCAACTGTACACCAAAGATAAGACATTTCTCGGAGAAATGTCACTGCCCGCTATATTGCGAAAATTCAATGCGGACGTGGAACTACGTACTATTTTAAATCACTATGTCGTTCCGTGGTGCAAGCTAATTTTCCTTGGGTTATTTCTAAGAGATTTGTCTAAATAATTTGCAGAAAATCATTGTAGGTTTTGGCTGCGTCATTTACTTAGCAAGTTGACTGCCATACACGGTGATGAATGTTTCATCACTACTCCAGGCCAGACATATCGCGTCAGGCGTGCTGTTCTACTGTGGCCACTGGTGGCTACATCGTGTTAGACTTAGTTCCTCCAATGCTAAAATGCATATCAGGCTACAAGTTTTCTCCAGCGAACTCGATCAGCTGTCAGGGTTTTCACCTTCTTTCCAGTTCATGTCCAGCATGAACGACCCCGTTTCAAAAGTTTTCTTTCTCGGGTTTCAAAGTCTTCAGATACATCTCCAGCCAGTGGTTTCCATAACAGTGTTGATTTGGGAACTGTTCCATACAACATGCCCCACAAGGGTCAGTATTCTTCCAGCAACGATTTTTTGTGGGCTACATTACACTTCATTATCTAAAGCTTTGTCCCGATAACTTACCTTTAGAATTCGCGTCAAGTATCGTTGGTGAAAAATATTGTTCTTGTGTGCTGATTTTATTGACATTTTCCAGACCTCATATGCATTTATGGCCATCGGTAGCTGATAGAGAAGAACAGCTATAGCCGCAGCATTGTGGACATAGTTATAAAGTCTGTTTGCCATATGGATCGCATTTGTTGAAGACTGTAGAAGCTTGTGCAATTCTGCTCCTGATGTCTGAATCAACATAACCCTTATACAGATAAGATTGTCGAGACATGGAAATCGACCAACATCTTGTAGTACCTTCCATTGCACTCTATTTTCAGTACATATAGTGCCACTTTTAATCACGTTGCGCTTGTCCTCTCAACATTTATTTTTAGCTCTACACAACTGGTCATTCCACCCATCTTGGTAATCATTGGTTATAAAATTTGTTGTGTTTCTGACAGAAGAAAAATATCGTCAGCAAAATCCAGTGCATAAGACTTGATTTCTTAATCCAGCACATAATCATTTTGGAGTTGTTTTCTCATTATGAATTCTGTGATTAATGTTAAAAAGAATAGTGATAAAATGCATGTTTGTCTGATGTCTGTCAGAATTTTAAAGTAAGAGGTGTCGTGTTCTCATACAGTAACTCGAATCGGACAGTTTCTGAAAACATCAAGGAGATGGACAGGAATTTCATATAGGCGTATAACATTCCAAAACGACTATCGGTATATTTTGTTTGTTTTAATCAATGAGGTGCAGTGGACAGATGAATTCTATGAATTTTTCTGTTATGTTCCACAGAACAAATATTTCTATAGAGCAGAATCTCTCTCTTTGAAAGTGAGCCTGTTCTTCTCGTAGTCGAGAACCTGCTGTTTCTTGTATCTCTTCTAAGAGAATACGGCAAACGACTTTGTTTGGCACCCACGGAAGCATGATACCTCTTCAATTTGTACATTCCGTTTGGTTACCTTTCTTCAGTAGTTTAACAATAATGCTAGACCTCCAGTCTACTGGAATTTACTTTCTTTGCCAAGAGATATTGCACAGTTTTGCAAGGCGATTAATTAAGTTCGGACATACAAATTTCAAAATTTCGGATGAGATTACATCGAAGCCAGATGCTTTATTGTTTTTAAGTTTATCAATAGCTGCTTACTAATGATGGGCTAAACTGCGATTTTCCGATATCAGTGATTTCTGTGAATGCTACTTTTCAGTATCTGTTATTCTTAACTGTGATTTGTCGCAGTTAAGGAACATACGTCGTGTATCCCTCCGCCACTGCTATTTCTGCGATTTCTGCTACTTCCGCGATTTCTGCTACTTCTGCGATTTCTGTGACTTCTGCTACTTCTGCGATTTCTGTGATTCCTGCGATTTCTGCGACTTACCACCGTATGAAAAAGTTACGTCTGTCAACACAGAAAATTGCATCTCAACAAACCTGTCATTGGCAAGTATGTTTTACGTTTTTTCTTCCGTTGGCTTTAATTTTGTATTAAAGAAACAACTGTGAAAATATTAATAGTGTAATTAATATGTAAGTAGCCGTACAGTACCTTAATAGTTCGTATTTAGAAAATGAATTCTAGCATATTGTTATGTTCACAGGTACCTGAACTACATTTCAGTCACTCAGTAAAGTGATAACTCAAAATATCATTGTCAACAGATCTGAAGAAATTGCCACTGCGTCTTTAAACCGTTTTCGTCAGACGAGAGGTTAGTTTCTAAGCGTTTCGATGGACTTAATTACTTCAGTGAGATCGTTCTTGCAAATGTGATATTCATTATAGTAAATATTAGCAATCTACTCTGTCAATTATATTGCTAGTAATTAATGACAGCAAAAATTGTTTAATAATCCTTGTGTTTTTGCAGACACAGTTCTGACTCTGATTACTGGTTGCTGTACGTATCTATCCACATCAAGGCAGTTGAGAGAGACTCGTGAAGATTCAAGACAGCTCTAAGAGGATTTGCAGTTTAAAAGTGAAATAATTGTGAAATAAGTGTGTGAATGATTAAACTGTGTTTTATTGAAGTTGTTGTGCGATTTTAAAGGAATAATAAATGTCAAATACAGTGAGTGAATAATAAAAATCTCATTTTCCACATGTTTAAGCCGTCCTATACCCATAATTTTCCGCCATTTACTTATTGGTAAACACTTGTTGGAGAGTGACATGCCCCTCCCCCCTTTCTCCACAATCTTGGTGTGACACTGACGAGTCACATATCCCGAAGTCTACAATATGCATTTTGAGACTGTTGATATGAAAGTGGGAAGTACAGATCTTCCAGTTAAATCAGGAATAGCTTAAGTGCATTACTTGAAAGTAACACAGGAAAAGCTTACTTATGTAGGTGGTAGTAGTGTCGGCAAAAAGTTCTTGTGTGTGAAGTTGCCATGTAGAACACCAGGTGTAAAACTTTTCTCCCGAGTCTTGAACTGTGTCAGAACAAAAGTGAGGCATTCATATGACTGTTTTCATTTCTCTACACTTATACAGATGTCTGAGTTCTGCTGAGTTAACATTGCAAAGTCCTGTAGGCATGTGGAGTATTCACCAAAACTGTCATATTGGAAGCAGAATCAAACACATTTGTTACGTTACTTGATATTTTCAAGAGAAAAAGGCAATGTTGCTTCTTATTAATATAATACATTCAGAGTCACAGCAGTATTTGACCAATCATAACTGATGCTGAATGTGCATGTCGTCATATAATATGAAGGGCTTATTTCAATAGTGGTACAAGTCCATTACCTCCACTTTTCTGTCTATAATGCTTCTGAAATTAGTGATCCAAACAAACACAAATAAAGGTTCATCTCTAGCAAGAAGCCATATGCTTGAATATTTCTGGTATCTCAACTGCAGATTTTTCAGCGTTCATTTAACTTTACGACTCTGTATCTCAAAATGAACAAAAATGGACTTGTACCACTATTGAAATAAGCCCTTCATATGCACACACAGCACATCGATCTCGTGAGGCACTAGGCTCTCATAACGAAGTACGTACGTCGGTCAACAGATGACACTAGGAAAAGTATCTTAACTGCGCTTTTTAGTTGCTACTTGCGACTCTTAGTTGCGACTTGTCACGGAAATCGCAGTTGGACTCCATAGCGTACCGCAGAGATGGACGTAGTACGAACTTTGGCCAACAGATGCCACTGTTAACCGCGCTTTTTAGTTGCTACTTGCGACTCTTACAAAGTTGCGACTTGTCACTGAATTCGCAGAAAGCAGTGCTAAATTCGACCAATAGATGGCTCACGTCTTTGAATGTGAAATGCAACTTGCGACTGCTAACTGTGACTGAAATCGCAGTTAGATTCTGTAAAGTTGCTACTATGATATCTGTGACTTCTCAGTCACGGTGATTTCTAACAGATACGCGATTTCCTGCCCACCACTACTGCTTACTGTGCACACATCTGCGTATGTGACATCGTCCGTCCTTCGTTCGTGCATTTTTGGCTCATTTTCGCAGTTGTAAGTATTAAGTTGACTGGGCTGGTTTTAGTTTCATCTCATTGGGCATTTTGTTCACCTTTTGATGCATTTTCGTCCTTTATGTGAATGTTTAGAAAGCTGTGGGCTGCAGTAAGACATGGTATGGATAACAGCATGGTGACATTTAGAGGGGCAACATTTTGGGCAGCATCATTGCAAAGCACTAGAGCAACCATTGTTACTACATAATCAATGGTTCTCTTCAGGTCGGCTACAGCACTGACGACAACCAAAACGTCGGTTGTGTAGCTGTTTTAGTGATTTATAATGAAATGGCCGAACGCCCGAACTGATTTTTTTCAAATTGACACTGTCCGTGGACGCCAACGAACTTATGTTGTCTAAACAATTTTATCTACGGATAAATGCATACAGTATACGAATGCATGGATTTCGCGGCGATGTATACTGATAAAATTTTCTCTGTCTTCCAGCCACGTCCAGTGGTTTAAAATCCACCACTGGATGCAGCTGGAAGCCCTTGAAAATTTTATCAAATGTATATTACTATCATGTTTTCCAATTATTTGTTAAAAGATGCAAACTCGTGGTGTAGCCAATGGGACCAAATAGGAATCAGTCATTGATTACCTCTTTCTGTTTTTGAAGTTCATCTGAACACAACGTTTAAACTGCAATTAGCTTTAACTTTTATACAATACTTCATCATTTGTTTACACTTTTCAGTTCTCTCAAGTGCTGTCCATTTTCGCCCTTGTCCCCTAGAGAGCGGAAAGTGTAACGTTTTAATTTTATTTCTGTACTTCGACCTGTTTTCAATATTCTGTTTGTTTGTACCATTTTTTTCAGATTTTCATGCACTTTCCTGAGCCAGTTGCATTTCCTTCTTGTCACTCTTTCGTAAATTCGTCTGTAATGTTTCAGAAATGTCTGCATATTTCTTAATTTAAATGTTGCACCTAGTCTGTTCACTTCCATCCATTGTTGTTATTTTATTTTTATTTACTCGTCAAGTTCCTTAGGACCAAATTGAGGAGCAAATCTCCAAGGTCATGGAACGTGTCAGTACATGAAATACAACATAAACGTAATAACCGATAAAAATAAACGTTCATGAACCTTAAAAAAGTCGGTCCATAAGTTTAAGTAAACACTATCAGCAATACAATAAAAATCAGCTTAATTTTTCAAGGAACTCCTCGACAGAATAGAAGGAGTGACCCATGACGAAACTCTTCAGTTTCGATTTGAAAGCGCGAGGATTAATGCTAAGATTTTTGAATTCGAGGTGCAGCTTATTGAAAATGGATGCAGCAGTATACTGCACACCTTTTTGCACAAAAGTTAAGGTAGTCCGATCCAAATGCAGGTTTGATTTCTGCCGAGTATTAACCGAGAGAAAATTGCTTATTCTTGGGAATAAACTAATATTGGCAACAAGAAACGACAGTAAGGAATATAGATGTTGAGAAGCCAATGTCAAAATACCAGGACTCGTGAACAGAGGTCAACAAGAGGTTCGTGAACTAACACCACTTATTGCCCGAACCGCCCGTTTCTGAGCCAAAAATATCATTTTAGAATGGGAATAGTTACCCCAAAATATAATACCATATGACAATAACGAATGAAAATAAGCAACGTAGACGAATTTTCGTGTCGAAGGATCACTCACTTCTGATACCGTTCGAATCATATGACTGTTCTGTGAAATTAAAATGTCAGGTTTTGTTGAATTGTGTATTAGAAACTGCAAAAATTGAGTCTTACTGTGATTTAGCGTTAGTTTATTTTCTACAAGCCATGAACTGAGGTCATGTATTGTACTACTTGAAACCGAATCAACGTTGCACACAACATCCTTTACTACCCAGCTAGTGTCATCAGCAAACAGAAATATTTTAGAGTTACCCATAATACTAGAGGGCATATCATTTATATAAATAAGGAACAGGAGCGGCTCCAACACTGATCCCTGGGGCACCCCCCACTTGACAGTACCCCACTCAGATCCCACATCACAGCCGTTATCAACATTGTGAATAATGACCTTTTGCTGTCTGTTGCTAAAGTAAGAGGTGAACCAGTTGTGAGCTACTCCCTTTATTCCATAATGGTCCAACTTCTGGAGCAATATTGTGAGATCAACACAGTCAAATGCCTTTATTAAATCAAAAAATACGCCAAGCTTTCGAAACTTTTTGTTTAGCCCATCCAGTACCTCACAGAGAAAAGAGAATATAGCATTTTCAGTTGTTAAACGACTTCTAAAGCCGACCTGTACATTTGATAGCAAATCGTGTGATGTAAAATGATCAATTAACCTTTCATACACAGCCTATTCAATAACTTTTGCAAACACTGATGGCAAAGAAATCGGTCCAAAATTATCTACATTATCCATTTCTCCCTTTTTATAAAGTGGCTTTACTATTGAGTACTTTAATTGCCCAGGAAACTGACCATTCCTAAAGGAAAAATTACAAATATGGCTAAATACAGGGCTAACATATGCAGCACAGTACTTCAATATTCTACTAGACACTCCATCATAACCATGAGAATCCTTAGTCTTCAGTGATTTAATTATTGACCGATCTCCCTCTTGTCTGTATCACAGAGGAGTATTTCAGACATCAATCACAGAAAGACATTTGTCAAGGAAGTTATACGATTTCCTGTAGAAACTAAATTTTTCTTTAATTCACCAGCAATACTCAGAAAATGAGTGTTAAATACTGTACATATATCTGATTTATCAGTAACAGAGATATTTTTACTGCGAACTGACTTTATATTGTCGACCTTGTGCTGCTAACCAGATACTTCTTTCACAACAGACAATATGGTTTTGATTATATCCTGTGGATTAGCTATTCTATTTGCATACCACATCCTCTTTGCCTTCCTGATAATACTGTTTGTAATGGGCTACTGGAGCTTGATTGTGACTACTTCTAACATTTTGATATAATTCCCTCTTTGTTCTAGATGATATCCTTATCCCACAAGTCAGCCACCAGGGCTGCCCATTAGTGCTAGTACCCCATTTAGAATGTTCTAATGGAAAGCAACTCTCAAAGATGATGAGAAATGTGTTCAGGAAAGCATTGTATTTATCATCGATGTTATCGGCACTATAAACATCCTGCCACTCTTGTTCCTTGACAAGGTTTAAAAAATTCTTTGTTGCTATTAGATTAACTTTCCTGTATAGTTTGCAATTAAATATGACCTTGGTTTGACTACAAAAGCCTTTTAGTGTTAAAATTTGTGCATCATGGACTGAAAGGCCATTCCCACTTTTACTAACAGAATGCCCATCTAGTAATGAAGAATGAATAAAAATATTGTCTATGGCTGTGCTACTGTTCCCCTGCACCATAGTTGGAAAAAACACAGTTTGCATCAGATCATATGAACTTAGGAGATCTATCAACATCCTTTTTCTTGCACCATCATATACAAAATTTATACTGAAGTCAATACGTATAACTAGTTTCTGGTACTTCCTACAAAGTGAATCAAAAACCCTTTGTAGCTTGAGCAGAAATGCTCTGAAGTCAGAGTTAGGGGACCTATAAACAACAACAATTAGAAGTTTAGTTTCACTAAATTCAACTGCCGATGCACAACATTCAAATATCTGCTCAGTGCAGTGTCGTGATACATCTATGGACTCAAATGGAATACTGTTTTTTGCTACAGAGTCACTCCCCCCACCCCGCAAGGAACTCCTTGAGAAACATCCAGCTAATCTGTAGCCTGGTAAATGAAGCCTCTGAATTGTCAAATTATTTAAGTGGTGCTCTGATATACCAATAATTTCATACTCAACATCTATAAGCAGTTCACTAACTTTATCTCTAATACCTCTTATATTTTGATGAAATGTGGTAATTCCTTCTCTACTTGGAAACATTACATCCTTGGAAAGTGAGCCCTTACTTAGAGGGACTTCCCTTAAGCAGGTATACCTATCAGGTGACTTCAATCTCAAAAAGGTGCACCTCTAACACCAACTACTACAGGAATTTTTCCATGAGAGACACCACCACCACTCACTACACTGTCATCTATAAGCTTAGCCAGCATCCCCTTCCCATACCTGTTGAGGTGCAGGCCATGCCTAGTGAAACCCAATCTACTGATAGACCCAACTGGCACCACAGAGATGTGACCCATGCCCTCTGCCATCAGCGCCCTCTCCAGCCCCACGTTTGGTTTTTCAGTCTGAAGCTTACCATACAAGTTTAACCTGTGCAAGGCACTTCATATCTGCAGAACTACTCCATCCCACATCCGTTACAATATGTTTAATGTAGTCAAGTCTTGGTCCGTATTTCTTTATTTGTATATTCCACAGTGATTAAAGGGGAAAGTGTGCTGACTCCCCTAGTTAAGTGGTTCTGCCGAGATATGTCAGTTGGTCCTCCTGTGATCCATGGAAGGACACGTTTGAACAACAAAAGCAGCACACAGACTCATTCAGTCATGAAATTTACGTAGTGCATCAGACTGAACCATTGTGAAGTTCTGTGGAGTACACAGAATTGTGTTGATCATGTTTTCCTGTTCCACAACTCTGTCATGCAAACGCTGAGTTAACATCCATATTTGGCTTACGTATGATGTCGACTAAAATTCACAGTTTCCACAGGAAGATACTGAAAATTTCACAGGGATGTAAACATGCTGTAAATTGTCCAATCTGACAAACTGTATTACTGACAGATGACCATTCGAACTCGAGATCCTACAATGCTGAAACACTGTTGCTGTCAGGACATAACTGAGACTCCTTTTCTGTAAGTTATTCCTAACGCACTGGCGGTGGTTACTCTGCAACTGGAGAATTCTTTCATTAGCAAGATTGCTTCTCCATTTCATTAACGTTTTGTGAACCTCTGGGTTTTTTCTACAAAGCATATTACGAAAATAAAAATGCATCCACTAAGCTGTTCATATATCTAATGAATCATCCTGCTGATTTGTTGTTTTCGAATCATATTGCTTTAAATGCCTTGAAGAATTTTAAACTATTTTCTACTGAACTGGTGCATTCATTCGTTTAAATGATGTTGGATACAAGTGAGTGGCAAACTTTCAATCCAGCAAATCCTGGGGAAGTATATTGCCAATAACAAAATTTAGTTGATGACATCATCGTTAAAAAGTATATATGTCAGAAAATAATCTCACATATACTTGAGACATTTACACTACTGGCCATTAAAACTGCTACACCAAGAAGAAATGCAGATGATAAAAGGGTATTCATTGGACAAATATATTATACTAGAACTGACATGTGATTACATTTTCACGCAATTTGGGTGCATAGATCCTGAGAAATCAGTACCCAGAGCAACCACCTCTGGCGGTAATAACGGCCTTGATAAGCCTGGGCATTGATTCAAACAGAGCTTGGATGGCGTGTACAGGTGCAGCTTCCCATGCAGCTTCAACACGATACCACAGTTCATCAAGAGTAGTGACTGACGTATTGTGACGAGCCAGTTGCTTGGCCACCATTGACCAGACGATTTCAATTGGTAAGATGGCTCTGAGCACTATGGGACTCAACATCTTAGGTCATAAGTCCCCGAATTGGTAAGAGATCTAGAGAATGTGCTGGCCAGGGCAGCAGTCGAACATTTACTGTATCCAGAAAGGCCCGACAGGACATGCAACATGCGGTCGTGCATTATCCTGCTGAAATGTAGGGTTTCGCAGGGATCGAATGAAGGGTAGAGCCACAGGTCGTAACACATCTGAAATGTAACGTCCACTGTTCAAAGTGCCATCAATGCGAACAAGAGGTGACCGAGACGTGTAACCAATGGCACCCCATACAATCCATCATGCCGGGTGATACGCCAGTATGGCGATGACGAATACACGCTTCCAATGTGCATTCACCGCGATGCCACTAAACACAGATGCGACCACCATGATGCTGTAAACAGAACCTGGATTCATAAAAAAAACGACATTTTACCATTCGTGCACCCAGGTTCGTCGTTGAGTAAACTATCACTGGCGCTCCTGTCTGTGATGCAGCGTCAAGGGTAACCACAGACATGGTCTCCGAGCTGATCAGCCATGCGGATAAGATGACTGTCAACTCGACTGCTAGTGATACGAGGCCGTTGGGATCCAGCACGGCGTTCCGTATTACCCTCCTGAACCCACCGATTCCATATTCTGCTAACAGTCATTGGATCTCGACCAACGCGAGCAGCAATGTCGCGCTACGATAAACTGTAATTGCGATAGGCTACAATCCGACCCTTATCAGTGTCAGAAACGTGATGGTACGCATTTCTTCTCCTTACACGAGGCATCACAACAACGGTTCGCCAGGCAACGCCTGTCAACTGCTGTTTGTGTATGAGAAATCGGTTGGAAACTTTCCTGATGTCAGCAAGTTGTAGGTGTCGCCACCGGCGCCAGCCTTGTGTGAATGCTCTGAAGTGCTAATCATTTGCATATCACAGCATCTTCTTCTTATCAGTTAAATTTCGCGTCTGTAGCACGTCATCTTCGTGGTGTAGCAGTTTTAATGGCCACTAGTGTATTTACTGGGAGTAATGTCGGAAGTACAGCTCTAAACAAATAACAAAGAAACAGCAAACCATCGAAATCAGTTACTCGTCCAAGGATCAAACAATACACTTCACTGGTCGGTCGGTCTCTTGTTCCCACATAGCCCCCCCCCCCCCCCCCCCCCCCGTGAATGATGTAGGAGGGGTACTTGAATCTGACTCGTCGTCCAGCTCTCTGGTCCAAATTACTAATTGCCAGCGTAAACTGTTCACGGTCGTCTGTGATCTGTTTTTGTGCGCAAATGCTTTCCACGATCGCAAGCCATACGTCCGGTTTTGCGGACGTAAATGGAGGTGCCGTAATTGTATGTGCGACGCAGTTGGCACGAACGAATCTGCACGTGGATAATTCTCGGCGCAGGTGTGCGCTCGCGGCGCTGTAGCAATCGCTGGAGTTTGTGATTTCGGCGTGTCCCTCTTGCTGTCGCTTCTCAACGACTGTTCTAAAACTTCAATCTCTTGTGGCAGCTGCAGGATCTTGTCACCAATGGTTTGTTCTCACTCAGGTGTTTCTCGTCTGGGTGTGCAAACTGAATTTTAAAATGGCAAACACACGTCAGTGTTCTAGATAGTGCATTAGCAAATTTTCTCTTTGTATAAGAGGCATACATGTTTGTAGAAAGCAGGGAAAACAGCGACACAGATAAGAAGGCAGCTACTTACAATTCTTTAGCAGAGAAATTACTAGCGGTTGACGTTACAGCAAACACGGCAACGGCACGTACCAAAAAAATTCGTTGCGGACTGTTTACCACAAACCTAAACATAGTAACGAAATCAATTCGATCTGGTGGCGGGGGATTGCTAGCATACTTTCCCTCAGTACTGTTCTATGTCGTAACGTAATGTGAGATGTGACAGGGTAGCAAAAAAAAAAAAGTAGGCCCTATTTGTTCTGAAGAGAAGTGCAGTCAGACTATTGTGTTAAGCCAGTGAAGGAGAGTCGTGGAACAGTCAGCTTTATAATGGAAAAAAGAGAACTACATCAGGAAACAAAATAAAACTGTACAGGATATTCTGAAGACAGAGACAGATGGGACAAAAAAGGCAGTGAGACAAATAGCTGTAAAAATAAATGAGACATTGTTAACAAGTGCATGTAGTGTTGTAAAATAACAAGTATTTGGTTCTGTTACTGACAGCTCGAGGTTATCATGTTCAGTAAACAGTGCAATGGAATATCTAAGACTAGAATTTACAAAATACTTCAGTAAAATTGAAATGACACTCATGTCTCTAAGAGAAGTAGCACCCATCATAAGATCCTTAAAATTAAAGTATTCTAGTGGTTACGATAACATACCAACCAAATTAATCAAAGTGTACTCATGAGAGTTGAGTTATATCTTTTGTTATTTCTGTAGCCAATCTCTTATCAGTGGAACATTTCCAAACTGGCTGAAATATGCTGCATTCAAGTCACTTACAAGAAGAGGGATAAAGAGATACCATCAAACTATTCACCAATTTCACGTATCATGGCTTTTTTGAAAACATTTGAAAAGGTTGTGTTCAAGCATGTTCTTAAGCATCCGACTGCAAATAATATATTTTCCAAGTCACAATTTGGGTTCCTTAAGGGTTCAAACATAGAGAAGGCCGTTTACATATACAGTGAGAATGTATTTAATTCATTAAATAATGAACTAGAGGCTACTGGCATTTTCTGTGACCTGTCATTAGCCTTTGTCTGTGTGAATCATAGCATTCTCTTGAGTAAATTAGAATGTTATGGTGTCACAGGCAGTTCTGCAAAATGGTTCGAGTCTCATCTAACTAACAGGAAACGAAGGGTGTTGTTGCAAAATAGCTGTGGAATAAGCAATCATTCTTCATCTGATTATGAATTAATTACATGTGATGTTTCTCAAGGTTCCATCTTGGGTAAGTTGCTTTTTCTTGTGTACATTAATGACCTCTTATCTGTTACATTGCCAGATGCTAAGACTGTGTTGTTTGCAGATGATACAAACATTGTAACATCAAGTACAGATTTAGAAATGTCTGCTAATTAAATTTTCAGTGACATTGATAAACTGTTTAAAGCTAATTTGCTGTCATTAAACTTTGAAAACACTCACTATAGGTAGTTCAGAATCTGTAAGACATTTTCTTCCAGTATGTGTATAACATATGAAGTCAAGCAGATCAAAGAGGTTGCAAGTGCTAAATTTCAGGGATTATAACTCGATAGTAAATTCAGTTCGGAAGGGCGTACCACAGAATTGCTGAATCGCTAAAAAAAAAAGTCTGTATTTGCAGTGCAAATGTCAGATGTAGGAGATATAAATACAAGAAACTTGCATACTGTGCTTGTTTCCAATATATTATGGCAAATAGGATTATATTCTGGGGTAACTAGTCAAACCAAGCAAAAGTTTTAGAATGCAAAAGCGACACAATAAGACTCATTTGTGGTATAAAGTCAAGAATATCATGTAGAAACTTGTTCAAGAAACTGAGTATTCTAGTCACTGATTCTCGGTATATTTATTCCTTACTGAAATTTGTTGCAAGTAATATGTTTCTGGTTCCAACCAATAGCTCAATATGTAGTATCAATATTAGGAATAAGGGCAGTCTACATAAAGACATAAAATCATTTAGCTTGGTCCAAAATGGGGTCCAATATTAAGGAACACACATTTTCAATAAATTGCCAGCAACCATTAAAAACTTGATTTCAGTTAAAGCACAGTTTAAAAAAAGTTTGAAAGAGTTTTTGACAGGAAACTCCTGCTCTATAGACGAATATCTTAACAGGGACTGTTAAAAATGTCTGTTAGATCTCAGTTTTGACAACATGTGGTCACAAAGTCAAGATTAGAAATTTCGTGAATGATAAATTTATTAAAAGTGCGTAAGTATGTTACATTCTGACAGTTTATTAATTCTCTAAATATTAGCAGTTCCAGTTTACTGTAATATATTCACATATTTTGACAATCTCCTCACAAATAATCAGGGAAGTGAGTATTATTTTCAAATGTTTTATGTTTTTTGTTATATTTTCTGACTTATTTCACACCTACGAAAATCAAGTCATTTTTGGGTCTATGGAAAGAAAACTGAATCTAATGTCGTCTAATATGCCTTTAGGAACATAATTAGTGTTATGCATCTTTTACTTCCTAATATAATAAGTGGTTCATAATAAGAATGATTTAGAGGTGAACTTTAGAATTTAGTACCACAATTCTACAAGTAAAACTTCGCAAATATACCACACTATGAATGCCTGTATAGAGTTCAGAATGGAATTTTATATTCTGGTGCAAAAGTTGCTGGCGGACTTCAGGCAGGAAACGGAAAATCTGATTTAGAAACAAACTGAACTATAGTTCACTGACAATTGTATATAACTTCTAAGAATATGCTGAGTCTCAAACACGTCTATAAATGTAAAATTATGATTTGTAACTGTACTGAGATACAGTACTGTACTTGTCTTCAAGTAATAATCCTTCAGGACAGCTTAAATGGCTCACATGTGTTGGATATGATTAATATCGAAACTGAAGTAGCAAATTCTAGACCCTCGTACCTCCTACTGCCAGGAATATTAACGTTACTGTTATACACTCACGTGGAGAAATTGCTTTCCTCATAAAAGCTTTTACGTGTAATACTACCTGCTACGAGCGTCAAAAGATGAGTATACCTTTCTAAATCCATCTTCATATGACTACGTCAGTGGTTGGGTCCGCGCTGCAACTCGTGAAGTTCAAATGGGTCAAATGGCTCTGAGCACTATGGGACTTAACTTCTGAGGTCTTCAGTCCCCTAGAACTTAGAACTACTTAAACCTAACTAACGTTAGGACATCACACACATCCATGCCCGAGGCAGGATTCGAACCTGCAACCGTATCGGTCGCGCGGTTCCAGACTGTAGCGCCTAGAACCACTCCGCCACACCGGCCGGCCAACTCGTGAAGTAAATTTAGGTTCTGCTACTGCATTTGCCGAAGCAGCCACTATGTAGATCATTTTGAACTGTCTCCCCGTTTCTGGTTTTCTTTTCTTTTTGTAACCCAAGTTACAAACACAGACCGTAATAGAATTTTCTCCATTTCCGAATAAATGCAATAAACTCTGAGGTTACTTCACGAGAATGTAGCCGCTTGCCACTGAAATTTATTTTTTACACCGACAAAGGGCGGGCGAGCAGAAGATTGAAACTGTGGTCGTGTGAACTTCCCATATTTGTAACAACTTTCTGCATGCGCAGAGAGTTGCGCGTGGGCGTACTTCGATATAGAGCAGGTAACTTTATTTTTATGCCAGTAATTTCTAGACATTGCAGATCTTTTCATTCGGTTGATTACCATATATCCGTGAATTGACGAAACCGCCAATTTTCAGCGAAGTGTTATTGTAATGTACCGCTTTTCTTGGAGCTTAACTCCATCAAAAAGCAGCACTTCTTTGTTTTCATCTTGTATTTCCTGCAAAACAATTCCTAATGGCTTCCATAGCATGTATTTTAGTTCCACTTGAGCAGCTGAGATTATTTACTAAATTTGGGAGTTGGGTTTCGGAAGGTTGTGTGAACAAACGGTGCTTAGAAAATATCTATCTCCTTTGGGTTACTTAATTTTTAAGAGCACGCTGTCCAGAAGAAACTCGTTGTCATAACACATTCGCTTGTTTTCTGGTGGCGTTTCTTTGACGTAGTCAGCCCGTTCGCATGGGACTCCCAAAACTGGATTTCGTAAACCGAATTCCCAATACTGCTTCTGGCTGGTCTACTAAACACTTCAAAATCGATTCTGGAAATCTGCTTCTGGTTGCCAGTTTTCCAATTCAGCAACAGATTTTCGCTGCCATGAAACGCAACGAGTTTTGAAACGTGGTTGGGATGTCAGGTTTCGTCTTGTTTTTCAAAATTTTTGGCTAATATGGACGGTGAAGGATAAGTAAATATATTAGACTGAAGCTGTTTACACCTCATGTAACTGAAGAGAAACAGCGATTGTGCAGACTAAATAAGAAACTGTAATAGCTGTTTTCCAAGCACCATATTTAACCGAGCTTGCAAATACGCTTCAGACCGTAACATGTAAACACGACAATGAAACACGGTTTGCGAAATTCGGTTTTCGTCTTTCGGATGATGTGTCGTATGTAAATGTATGAGTGTCAGCCACGAGTTCCTTTTCTTACCGATTTTACAGTGATGGGGGACATTTGACTGAGCTGTCTTAAGCCTAGTTTACACGGCGACACTAGGTTGCAGGTAACTGCGCTACCGGCCACTGCGCATGGGCGCCGCGCGTTTGCGCAACTCGTTGGTGAAACTAAACACTTTCAGCGTGTGGCAACTTTGGCGAGTACTAGTTGCATGAGTTTTGAGGTTGTGGGTGTTCGTTGAGTATAGACAAACTGAAATAAGAAGTGGGGAACGGTGAATAATGTTCGCATTTTGGATATCTATGTTTTGCATAGGTGTTTGTGGGATTTCAGTGATGCTGATTACAAAAATAAGCAACATATTGCTGCCGCTGAGACCGTCATGTGCGATCATAACATAGGTTTGACAATATCTGAACTGCAGGGCAAAATTTATTGAGTTAGGAGCACATATACAACTGAATTAATAAAAATACAAGCAGGTGTAATTCTAGCAATGCTCTCGTCTACAACACTAAAATCCCATAGTTCAAGTTGACCAACAGTATTGTTGACAGGAGGGAAGGCTATACAAATTCTAGAAGCTGCATTCTTTATTCATCTATTTAAAACGTCGCTGCAGTGCTCTCCATTCACACATGTTAGAATATTGAAATATTGCCACTGTACAGATCTGTCTTTGGAGATAAGTTTGCAAACCATTCTCTTCTTAATGCGGCCTGCTTCGAATAATTATTGTCGCTAATGTTAATAATTATTACTGTTAATGTTAATAATTATTACTGTTAATGTTAATAATTATAGGCGTTAATGAAATGGCGTCATCACCAACTAAAACCGTATCTCATAGCATGCGAAGTGTTCTCGATTGTAATGCACGCAGTAATGACATATTTCAGTTCCTGCGACAGTGCTTCATCCATTAAAGTACCTTTATTCCTTATCGCATAATTAACTCTATTTAGAAGAAAGGTGAACAATTCTGGTGACAATCTAAGATAATTAACAGCACTTCTGGGGTCTTCTAATATAAATTATTTCAGCAAGGATGCTGAGCAACCGAGCTGACGTCTTTTCTTCATCGAGTCACGAATCGAAACACGTTTATTATTTTGTTCTTATGCACCGATTCCACGCAACAAACTTTAACTCCATTACATCTCGTGCGACGGGCAGCTGCCAAAACTTTCATTTCAGACACGACTCAGGGACCCACAAAACGACGGAACAATGTATACACTGGTTTCGCCGTGTCTACAGTCAAATATGAAAACATTTGCGTTCAACTAACTACACGCAACGAGTGGTGCAACCCAATTTCGTCGTGTAAACCGGGCTTTACGCTTTTAATCCGAGAGTTACTTTCGCAGGTGGTTTATTTCAGCATTCGCTGTTCATATTTTATCACTTGATTTCACAATTTCCATTTTTTTGCACTTCACTTCAATGCTGTTCTCAACTTAGGCTCCATCCGGTAACGTAGCGTTCCCAACGTTTTCCTGGACAGAAAAAACACTCAGACATCGCAACTGCGTCTTGTCTACTGTTTTCTTTCCGCAGCTTCTCTTCTGCGAGTGTTTTACACGTGATTTTCTTGTGTGTGTGTGTGTGTGTGTGTGTGTGTGTGTCAGTGAACTGGAAAATAAATTAAGATCCGCTCCTGGTTTAAGAGACCAACTTTGTCTTCGAATCTCAACATGTTTACCACCATAAACAGTTTAAGTCTGCTTTTTGATTTTCCTCACCGAAATATGAATCGCACACAAAACATTTGAGAGAGATCTGCGTCTTTCGGATGAAATGCTCTCACCCATTTAAAAAATTCTACTTCATTCTTTGAGGTCCTAAAAATATTTACCTTCAGTTTCTCTGCAGCCAGATCTGCACGCTGGAACGAAAAACGTAGCCATTTTTTTTTTCTTTTTCTTCTGTAAAAACGAGTACCTAAGTACTCTTAACACCTCCTTGTGGTCTTCAGCTCTTCAACATTCACTCAAAACACCGTAAACAAATCCACAAAGTAAATCTAGCCAAAAACAATCGACACTGTCCTATTATACATCAACCTGAATCTCAAGCAACAGTGCTGCTTGTAGTTCACAGGGACACCACTTTTCCTACGCTACCTGTATTAACGTGCAGCGAGTCTGCGCACATTATCTTCTATGCGCCGTGTAAATACGTTACAATTTAATACTTATTATTATTATTTATTAACAAGTCAGCATCGTTCACCAGCCATAGCTGGTTAGTATAAAAATTACAAAATTGATATATTACATGCAAAAATATGTAAAATTACAAAAAATTTGAACAGATTAAGCGTTTTAATATAGACAAATTTCATATGTCTTTGACATTTCAGTTCTCTGCCAGATTTAGGAGGTTTGAAGATTGTTCGGTAAATCCATTCACTTCCCTCAGAGTAAAAAAATACCTGGATGGAGTACAGCTAGCTGTGTCACATCTATCTGATACCTCATCAGGACACTGAGAAGGATGTGTGGAAATGAAGTAAAAAAATTATTTAATATAATTGCTTCTTATTTAGAACACAATTACATGGAGCTTGTTGAGGCAGAAGTAGTTGGTACACCAAATTTCTGGACTATTTCACCTTTACAGCAAGTCTTTTTTCACTTTTATGTATTTATAAAACTTCATACTAGTCAGCTTGTAGTTAAACTGGCACTGTACTATTGATTCCACAGTCCTTGACAGCAGTCGATTTCTTTCATCAGTCCACTGTGCCGACATTAGCGAAATTTTCTTTCGACAGTGTTACTGTGTGTAGGAATAGAAAACAAGTACTTGCATAAATTTAGTATTTGGCATTTGCATTCAGGATTTTTGGTTTCCTTAAGTAAGTAAATCCACCTCTCTTTCAGACTTCCATTCTTCTCAGCAACGCCTTATTTCTAAAAAGTTCTTCAGGTACATATATTCCTGAAAACAATTGTTGCTTGAAATTTTCACGTCATTTTCAGTCAGGTTTATTACAGTGCTTTCAATCATCACACATTCTGTGTTTCAGATAGTGTCAGCCAATCAAAGATTTGACATTTATTAAAAGAAATTACCAATTTCTCTAAGTAATCAAATGATACGATATAGAAAACCATTGCCTGTTCCTCAAATTATTTATTTCTTGGTTTTGCAAAATCAGGACAAAATTGAGTCTATTGTAAGAAAATGAGTTGACAGTTGATGGTTGGTGAGACGACCTCAGAGTTACAGATAGTCTACATAAACCAGTTACATTGGCCACTGATGCATCATATATATGGATCGTGATAACACCTTCAGCATCAACTAAGTGCTGAAGTTAGTGCATTAAAGCAACGAAACTGGTAGCTACACAATAAATGACATCATAAGAACAGCTGTAGTGTTTCATTTTCTTAAAACGATTATAGTCCCACTGACCTCTAGTCAAAAGGATGGACATACAAAAATTGGGTCTTGTCGGGATGTCATGACAAGAATGTCCATAACTATGGTGTTCCCGATATGCTGGGACAGATGGCAACCCTAAAGTAGAGTGGATGTAAATTTAAGTTTTTTGAGACTTTTTTCTTGAACTTCTCCAGTGGCAGGGCCTGCTCTTCCATGGCAATTGTCAGAAAGCTGTCTCTTGTTTTGGACAGTTGATAGGTTGTTTATGTTCTTTTTGTGTGGGGGTGGTGTGGTTGTGTATCTCATGCCTTTTGCTGAAGGAATTTATATTTTCTTTAACATGAGGGAGGCACAAAAATACAAGGAGTGATGCTGGAATGAGGAGCATCAGGTGAAGTGGATGGAAGAGAAGATGTCAAGGTTGTGAAGGAATTAGGATTGGGTATCAGATCATGAAGGGATTAACAATGGACCTGAACCAGACCATGGATTTGGGGTTTTGTGAGGCTAGGAAGCTTTCCTATATGACATATAAACAGGTTGGCATAGGAGGGTGCACTGTGGGTACCGAAGGCTATGCCATGGATTTGTTTGTCCACCTTCACTCAAAACAAGAATTAGTTGTGTTTTAGAATAAAGTTAGGAAGATGTATGTGGAATGAGGTAGTGAGTTTGGAGTCTGACAGGTGCTAGGAGAGGTAATCTTCAATAGGGGCAACACCATGGGCATGAAGGATGTTGGTGTAGAGAGAAGCGACATCAGCAGTGACGAGTAGGGATCCAGGTGGTAAAGGAGTGGAGATAGCAAAGAGTCAATGACGAAGTGATTGGTATCTTTGATGTGCGAGGATGCATTTTGGGCAACTGCCTCTTGTTTGAAGGAAACATAATACAAACAAATCTGTGGCACACTTATGAGCACCTGTATAGCACCCTCCTATGCCAACCTGTTTATGGGGCATCTAGAGGAAACTTACCTAGTTTCTCAAAACCCCAAACCCCTAGTCTGGTTCAGGTTCATTGTCCATATTCACATGATTTGAACTCTTAGCCAAGACACCCTATCCACATTCCTTCAAAACATCAACACATTCTGTCCTATCTGCTTCACTGGGTCCTCTTCAACCCAGTATGCCACCTTCCTGGACGCTGACCTCTCCCCTCTGATGGCTCCATCCACACCTTTATCCAAATTAAATGCATCAACCACCAGCAGTACCTGCATTTTGCCATCTGCCATCCCCTCTACACCAAAAAATCCTGACCAACCAGGGACCGCATATCTGCAGTGACACAAACTCCTTTTCCAGCTTGATGCAGGTCTCACAGCTGCCTTCATAGACATGGATTACCCCCAGACCTGGTCCACAAATATATTTTCCATACTGTAGCACCACACACCATCAATCTACCCACCACCACTCAGAACCAGCTAAAAAGAAATTCCCCCTTGATCAGCCAGCACCCCTTTGGACTGGAACAACTGAACACATCCTTTGTCAGAGCATTAATCACCTATCATGCCCTGAAATAAGGGACATCCTACCCAAGATCCTTCCCACCCCTCCTAAATTGGTGTTTTATTGATCCCTCAACCTTCACAACATGCAAGTCCATTCCTAAGCCACTCTCAGTCCCGACCCATTGCTACAGGAGTCATATCTCCATGGATGACTCAGGTGCAAGACCTGCCCAATCCATCTACCCAGCAATTCCTATTCCAGTCCTGCCATAGACTTATCCTACCCCATCAGAGGTTGGGCCACCTGTGAAAGTAGCCATATTGTGTATCAGCTCTGCTGCAATCATTGCTCAGTTTTTATGTTGGTGTGATTACCAACCAGCTATCCACGAAGATAAATGGTCAACACCAAAAGGTGGCTAAGTTGTCCACTTGCAGCTGAACATAAAATGCTTGATTTCAATGGCTGCTTCACAACCTGGGCCATCTGTATCCCCCCTCCACAACCCAATTTTCCTGAAATGTGCAGTTGGAAGTGATCCTTATAATACATTCTCTCCTCCTGAAATTATCATGACCTCAAGCTACAGTAACCCACTGTCCTCACTTCCTCCCCCAACAGTTTCTGCCTCTCTGTCCTATCGTCTCCCATCTCATGTCCCCACGCTCAATGTGCACTGCTCTCTGCTAATGCACAGCCACCGATCTTTTCCCCTCATCTGCTCCTCTTCTTTTTGCTCCCTTTTTTCCCTTAAATACCTCCCCACAGCCTCCAGACAGTGCACCATGCAGCCATCTCTGCCACCTCTAATCTCTGCATGCTCTGCCATCCAGCATTGTTCCCTCTTCCCCAACCCATACCAGGTATCCCTCCTCCCTTCCCAGCACACTATGTATTGTTGCTCCTCTTCTGTATTTTTCAGTTTCGTTCTGGCATGAGCAGTCACAGATGGCAGTCGTGTGTGTGAGGCTTGCTTACTTGTGTGAATGGATGTGTGTTTCTCTTTTCTGATGAAGGCTTTAGCAGTAAGCTTAATGTGCAACAGTCTTTCCATTGTATCTTTCTGTTGTGCCTGTCTGCAACTCAATGTATCACCTTTAAGGTGAGTAGCAGTCTATCTTTTTTGTAATATTGCCGATATTCCAAACTAGACTTCCCATTGATTGAAAACAAGGTTGTGTATCATGGAAAACACTATTTTACTTAGAGTAATTCAAAAACCCATTTTTTATAACAGATTCAATCAGTTTAGCTAACACTGCCAGTTTCAAGAAGCCTGGGAAGACTCCTGTAGATAAGCAGTTGTTTATTGGAGTGATTAAAGGAAGATCCATTTCAGTGGTAATTTTCTTCAGGATGGTACAGGACATCTCATAAATGTCTACACACCCCAAACGTTTCTAGACTTCCACTATTTTTACAATGTCATTTGGTTGCACTTTCTGCAGATTTTCCATTTTGCAGTGGATTATGGTTTCAAAGCAAACAACAGGATCCACACCCAAATTTGGGCTTTCAGCTACAGTGTTTGCAACAACTTTAATGAAGTAATCATTAAAATTATCAGGACTGCAGGTATTTATGAAGGAGATAGGTTTTTCCAGTTTTCATTCACAAGGTTCCAGGGTGCTTAGCATGGATTATAGGCTTCTCCCATGAACCTGTCATTGCCTTTCTCCTCGGATTTCTCCACTTCTTTCCTGTACAGGTTCTTGGCCTTCAAACAATTACAATGAAGATCTGTGGCTGTCTTGCAATGATCACTCAAGATTAAGATAACACTTTTCAGTTTGGCTATTTCAAGTGTGTACTATGTCTTTTCTTTGACTACTTTTTTTTTGTATTTTCTTCACGTTACCTTTCTTAGGTATCATTGGGAATATTTAATCACATTTGGTTTGCAGTGTTTGGAAAACACTGATTCTACAATTTTCTGTTCTCTGTCAATATCAGATAGTGCAGCTCTGAAGGCCTCTAGTTTTTCCATTAGTACAACTCTCCCGAGAAACATCATTTTATTGTCATGTATTTAACTGCCGATTTCTCATATTCTTCGTTAGCAGCTCCACAGCTAGCGCAATGTGATCTGCTACCATCGGATTAACTACACTTATTTTGTAATCCAGCTACCTAAGTTTATGATAAAGGTATCAAGACAGGCATCACCTCTTACTGGAAGTCTCCAAACATACCATAACTATTTATCAAATTCAAGATAACTCTCTCTTTTGCACTATTGTCACCTATGTACACTTGAAAATCACTACACATTTGAGCTGTTGACCAAGATGTGACAGGGTGACATAAACAACTTTCCATTTGGCCAATAAAGTTTTCAGATTTTGTATTTGGTGAATGCTAACAGAAACAACAATTATATTAATATCTACTGGTTCCAAAGTAGCCAGTTTTAAATACAAATCTGAACTGAAATTTATTAAGTCATTTTTCCTTGTACTGAGGTTCATGTTGGCTTATAAAGACACATGTCCATGAGTGGTAGTACAATGAAGTCACCCCCTCAAGGTATCAATACATATGCAGGTAATCACCCTCTTTTTTGGCTAGCCAGTGCTCAGATATACACAACATATCTGGCTTGACATCATCTAAAAATACTGACATGGATCACATTTTGTTTGCAGGCACTGTAGATTAACACTGGCTGTAGTAGTATGACAGGGCCTGTTTGGCCCAAAAATTCTAACTCATTATCTGTCAGCATGTTTTTACCTGTGGCGTCATATCACAGCTGAGACAACTGAACATGTTATATTTTGCTGACAACAGTATCAGCCTCTCCTTTTCTCCAAGGTTACTCCAGGAATCATGAAATCCTGCTAGATGCCAAGGTCAAGGGCGTTAGACCAGTGTGGCTTAAGTACAGCATGCAGGAGGTTAGATTTGCATCATTCGATGGGTAGTTTCTTGCTACTAAGCAGTGACCGGATGTGCTAAGTGAAATGGTGTACTTTTACACTGGTAATGGTGATTGTGATGGTGATGAAACAGTGTGTTTTCAGTGTGGTGGTGATCTGAAGCATTTACATGAAAAGGACGATCCATGGACAGCACACGCTCTGTGGTTCTCCAAATGTGTGTTTCTGATATGTGTGAAGGGCAACAACTATCTGTCAAATGAAAAATGCAATAATTACAATAAACATTGCCTTAAAAATTAAACTTGAGGCAGACATTCTGAACAAAGCAGTGTTATCTGAACAGCATGTGGCTGAGGGTACTCAGCTGTGTAAAATTTGCTTCCAGGACGAGGTTGGTGCAATGGTCCATCCACGTGAACACATTAATTACTGTGTTAATGTGCACTCTCCATTTCATCATATGTTGTGTGTTGGGAGCCTATAGCATCTACAATTAGAGTATTCATTCAATGTAGTTAAGACAGTATCAGCAAATAGTAGATTTTTTAAAAATTTTCAATGTGTTAAACTCCACATTTCACAAATTAATACATATCTGTTTTAAAGCACAATAAACATCTTTTTTTGTAAGCAGCTTCCCGTATGTAGCTATATGCAATTCATAGCCCTGCCCATGAACTTTATATATTCAGTGCGAAAGGGTCCGCAGCTGTGATGAATTTTTTGAAAGATTTCTTGATGCCTTTGCCATTCTCTTTATTTTATGTACGATTGTAGAATTTCGGCCTTAGGCCATTTTCAAGTATCTAAAATGAAAGTATCATACACTGGATACATTAGTGACACTTGTCATCTTGGTGTAGGACCAAGTCACATCTGTAGATATACTAGGCGCATTATAACTTACTTTATGGATGATTATTTTAGTAGTAGATTATGTCATGCATGTCGTTGCTCCTATGGCATCATGTTATGCTCATAAAATAAATCCGAGGTGTTCAAGCTATTTTAGGAGCACATTACTTTCGAACAGTTGTTGCAAAGGTCTTATATATAAGGCCCATGTTTTAATGTACTTAACACTAGGAAGATGATAATTATTTTACAGAAATTTGCTACTGCATATGCTTTTGTTCTCAGTTATGTTTAATTATCGTTCATCATTGGTGTAAATATGACTATATGTAATTTCTTTAAAATAACTTGTAAATATTTGTTCTGTAATCGCGGGAGGCCGTTATTTTTGAATAGTTGGTACGAAGATCTTATATATGAAATCTATCACAGTACTCTAATGAAACAGTACTGAGAACTAAGAGAGTCTAGTATTGCTTTATGGTTGTGTGATGTTTCACTATAGAACTGGTAGAAAGTTGTCTAGGAATTTGCAATTTCACAGGTGTTTTTGCTCATTTAAATCTTAGACTGACTGATCTTTTAGGTGGATGTAAATTTCAATTTCTTCCACAATTTTTCCTTTCTGTAACCTACGTAACATTTGAAGTGATCCATCTATATTAGGTATTTTGTGGTTGGTATCTTTTTAGTGTGCAGCAAACGTGAATGGGTTATTGTTGCTTATTGCCATGTGTTCTTTAAATCGTGTACTAACTTTTCTTCCTGTTTGTCAAAATGAAATTTTGGGCATTCTTCACAGTTAATTTAGTAGATTCCTGATTACGGAAATGGTTCTGATATACATGGTATGTGTCTCAATCATCTTTTAGACTGTTAGTGGTTCTGTAGCTGGTGTGTAATTTTGTATTCTTGAAACATCGAGTAATTTTGTCAGAAATAATACCTAAACATGGGCATACAAGAACGCAATTGGGTGACCAGTGAAATCCATGATAAGTTTAAACATAAGAATAATTTAAATGTTAAACTATATTTAGCTCACTTAGATCTTGATAGTGTCCTATCATACTTAGAGACAAATCACATTTTATCAGCAACTGATAAATTTGCAAGATGTAATATATGGGTTCAAACATACGACTAACACAGAACAGAAGATACGTAGGCTCATACATGAAAAATATTTAAATAAACTCAATGAAAATAAATATCACATGCAGAGTAACCTAAGTTTCTTCCAGAGGGTTGAAAATCTGACCAACATTAGATTCACTCCAACAGAAATGAACATACTAAACAAAGGCCTGAAATTTAACACACAACCATACCTTGGAGACAGTATGATTAAAAATTTTATTGCAAGCACCAAAGTAGTGCCTGATATGACCCAGTTGCCACCCCATGAGCAAACTCACATTAATCTTAAAATTGCAAAAATAATACAAATACAAATAAAACGAGAAAATAGAACCAACATAAAGGCGAAGGACAGTAGTATTATATGTCAGATAAATAATAAGCTTCAATCTACATCTACATCGACATCCATACTCCACAAGCCACCTGGCGGTGTGTGGCGGAGGGTACCTTGAGTACCTGTATCGGTTCTCCCTTCTATTGCAGTCTTGTATTGTTCGTGGAAAGAAGGATTGTTGGTATGCCTCTGTGTGGGCTCTAATCTCTCTGATTTTATCCTCATGGTCTCTTCGCGAGATATACGTAGGAGGGAGCAATATACTGCTTGACTCCTCGGTGAAGGTATGTTCTTGAAACTTCAACAAAAGCCCGTACCGAGCTACTGAGCGTCTCTCCCGCAGAGTCTTCCACTGGAGTTTATCTATCATCTCCGTAACGCTTTTGCAATTACTAAATGATCCTGTAACGAAGTGCAATGCTCTGCGTTGGATCTTCTCTATCTCTTCTATCAACCCTATCTGGTACGGGTCCCACACTGCTGAGCAGTATTCAAGCACTGGGCGAACAAGTGTACTGTAACCTACTTCCTTTGTTTTCGGATTGCATTTCCCTAGGATTCTTCCAGTGAATCTCAGTCTGGCATCTGCTTTACCGACAATCAACTTTATATGATCATTCCATTTTAAATCACTCCTAATGCGTACTCCCAGATAATTTATGGAATTAACTGCTTCCAGTTGCTGACCTGCTATATTGTAGCTAAATGATAAGGGATCTTTCTTTCTATGTATTCGCAGCACATTACTCTTGTCTACATTGAGAATCAATTGCCATTCCCTGCACCATGCGTCAATTCGCTGCAGATCCTCTTGCATTTCAGTACAATTTTCCATTGTTACAACCTCTCGATATACCACAGCATCATCCACAAAAAGCCTCGGTGAACTTCCGATGTCATTCACAAGGTCATTTATGTATATTGTGAATAGCAACGGTCCTACGACACTCCCCTGCGGCACACCTGAAATCACTCTTACTTCAGAAGACTTCTCTCGATTGAGAATGACATGCTGCATTCTGTTATCTAGGAACTCTTCAATCCAGTCACACAATTGATCTGATAGTCCATATGCTCTTACTTTGTTCCTTAAACGACTGTGGGGAACTGTATCGAACACCTTGCGGAAGTCAAGAAACACGGCATCTACCTGGGAACCCGTGTCTATGGCCCTCTGAGTCTCGTGGACGAACAGCGCGAGCTGGTTTTCACATGATCGTCTTTTTCGAAACCCATGCTGATTCCTACAGAGTAGATTTCTAGTCTCCAGAAAAATCATTATACTCTAACATAATACGTGTTCCAAAATTCTACAACTGATCGACATTAGAGATATAGGCCTATAGTTCTGCACATCTGTTCATTCTTGCAATTAGTGTAAAATCAGGTAAAGGAAATACATTGACGATAATGTCAGAATAAGATTACAACTGAAAAGTACTAGAATTTCTGTAAATGATATGGCCTCTGGTATAACAGGTGATTCTAAAATATTTCTGTTTGCTGATGATACTAGCTTGGTAGTAAAGAATGCTGTGCACAACGTTGGCACCATTTCAAATAGTGCAGTTCAAGACACAGTTCATGTCTTGTAGAAAATAAACTAACACTAAATCACAGTAAGTCTCAATTTGTACTGTTTCTAACACACAATTCAACAAAACCCAACATTTTAATTTCACAGAAAGGGCATATGATTACTGAAACTGAACAGTTCAAATTTCTAAATGTTCGGTTGGCAGTAAACTGTCATGGAAAGCCTATGTTCAGGATCTTATTCGAAGACTTAATGCTGCCATATTTACTGTTTGAACGGTATCTGAAGTAAGTGATAGTTCGACATGAAAAGTAATCTACTTTGCTTACTTTCATTTGCTTATGACATATGGTATTATATTTTGGGATAACTCTTCCCATTCTCAAAGGATATTTTTGGCTCAGAAACGGGCAGCTTGGGCAATGAGTGGCGTAAGTTTGCGAACATCTTGTCGACCCCTGTTAATCTGTCTGGGTATTCTGACATTGACCTCTAAATATATGTATTCTCTACTGTCATTTCTTGTTAACAATATCAGTTTATTCCCAAGAATTAGCAGCTTTCACTTAGTTATTACTAGGAAGAAATCCAATCTGTGTTTGGATCACATTTCCTTGACTCTTGTGCAGAAAAGTGTGCAGTATAGTGCTGCATCCACTTTCAATAAGCTACCACAAGAATTCAAAAATCTTAGCAGTAATCCACATACTTTCAAATCAAAACTGAAAAGTTTCCTCATGGCTCACTACTCCTATTCTGTTGAGGAGTTCCTTGCTAAATTAAGCTGATTCCTGTGTTGTATTGTTGACGGTATTTACATAACTTATGGTGTGTCTTTTTCTGGATTAAAAATTTTTTTTATCTGTTATTACTTTTATGTTGTAATTTCATGTACTGATACGTTCCATGACCTTCGAGATTCGCTCCTCAGTTTGGTCCTACGGAACTAGACATGTAAAAAAAAATTGTCGCCTGCAAACTTTTTTTAACTATTAACATAAATGAAAACATATTTACATGACCATTTTTAGTAGTAGAAAAATTAATACTTAACAGATTGTTGGGCATGGAATTTTTCAAGAAGTATCCCATAAAGATTGATCTAGATAAAGCAAAGTGCCATTTGTATGTTGACGAAAAACCTATTTCAGTTGACAAAGAACGTGACCACCCCAATAGAATGCTGTTGTTGTGGCCTTCAGTCCTGAGACTGGTTTGATGCAGCTCTCCACTCTACTCCATCCTGTGCAAGTTTCTTCATCTCCCAGTACCTACTGCAGCCTACATCCTTCTGAATCTGCTTAGTGTATTCATCTCTTGGTCTCCCTCTACGATTTTTACCCTCCACACTGCCCTCCGGTACCAAATTGGTCATCCCTTGATGCCTCAGAACATGTCCTACCAACCGATCCCTACTTCTAGTCAAGTTGTGCCACAAACTCTTCTTCTCCCCAATCCTATTCAATACCTCCTCATTAGTTATGTGATCTACCCATCTAATCTTCAGCATTCTTCTGTAGCACCACATTTCGAAAGCTTCTATTCTCTTCTTGTCCGAACTAGTTATCATCCATGTTTCACTTCCATACATGGCTACACTCCATACAAATACTTTCAGAAACAACTTACTGACACTTAAATCTATACTCGATGTTAACAAATTTCTCTTCTTCAGAAACACTTTCCTTGCCATTGCCAGTCTACATTTTATATTCTCTCTACTTCGACCATCATCAGTTATTTTGCTCTCCAAATAGCAAAACTCTTACTACTTTAAGCGTCTCATTTCCTAATCTAATTCCCTCAGCATCACCCGAGTTAATGCGACTACATTCCATTACCCTCGCTTTGCTTTTGTTGATGTTCATCTTATACCGTCCGTTCAAGACACTGTCCATTCCGTTCAACTGCTCTTCCAAATCCTTTGCTGTCTCTGACAGAATTACAATGCCATCGGCGAACCTTAAAGTTTTTATTTCTTCTCCATGGATTTTAATACCTGCTCCGAACTTTTCTTTTGTTTCCTTTAGTGCTTGCTCAATACAGATTGAATAGCATCGGGGATAGGCTACAACCCTGTCTCACTCCCTTCCCAACCACTGCTTCCCTTTCATACCCCTCGACTCTTATAACTGCCATCTGGTTTCTGTACAAATTGTAGATAGCCTTTCGCTTCCTGTATTTTACCCCTGCCACTTTCAGAATTTGAAAGAGAGTATTCCAGTCAACATTGTCAAAAGCTTTCTCCAAGTCTACAAATGCTAGAAACGTACGTTTGCCTTTCTTTAATCTAGCTTCTATGATAAGTCGTAGGGTCAGTATTGCCTCACGTGTTCCGATATTTCTACGGAATCCAAACTGATCTTCCCCGAGGTCAGCTTCTACTAGTTTTTCCATTCGTCTGTAAAGAATTCGCATTAGTATTTTGCAACCGTGACTTATTAAACTGATAGTTCGGTAATTTTCACATCTGTCAACACCTGCTTTCTTTGGAATTGGAATTATTATATTCTTCTTGAAGTCTGAGGGTATTTTGCCTGTCTCATACATCTTGCTCGCCAGATGGTAGAGTTTTGTCAGGACTGGCTCTCCCAAGGCTGTCAGTAGTTCTAATGGAATGCTGTCTACTCCTGGGGCTTTGTTTCAACTCAGGTCTTCCAGTGCTCTGTCGAACTCTTCACGCGGTATCATATCTCCCATTTCTTCCTCATCTACATCCTCTTCCATTTCCATAATTGTCCTCAAGAACATCGCCCCTGTGGAGACCCTCTATATACTCCTTCCACCTTTCTGCTTTCCCTCCTTTGCTTAGAACTGGGTTTCCATCAGAGCTCTTGAGATTCATACAAGTGGTTCTCTTTTCTCCAAAGGTCTCTTTAATTTTCCTGTAGGCAGTATCTATCTCATCCCTCATGAGATAAGCCTCTACATCCTTACATTTGTCCTCTAGCTATCCCTGCTTAGCCATTTTGCACTTCCTGTCGATCTCATTTTTGAGACGTTTGTATTCCTTTTTGCCTGCTTCATTTACTGCATTTTTATATTTTCTCCTTTCATCAATTAAGTTCAATATTTCTTCTATTACCCAAGGAGTTCTACTAGCCCTCGTCTTTTTACCTACTTGATCCTCTGCTGCCTTCACTATTTCATTCCTCAAAGCTACCCATTCTTCTTCTACTGTATTTCTTTCCCCCATTCCTGTCAATTGTTCCCTTACGCTCTCCCCGAAACTCTGTACAACCTTTGGTTCTTTCAGTTTATCCAGGTCCCATCTCCTTAAATTCCCACCTTTTTGCCGTTTCTTCAGTTTTAATCTGGTTGGTTGGTTGGTTGGTTGTGTTGGGGAAGGAGACCAGACAGCGAGGTCATCGGTCTCATCGGATTAGGGAAGGGCAGGGAAGGAAGTCGGCCGTGCCCTTTGAAAGGAACCATCCCGGCATTTGCCTGGAGCGATTTAGGGGATCACGGAAAACCTAAATCAGGATGGCCGGACGCGGGATTGAACCGACGTCCTCCCGAATGCGAGTCCAGTGTCTAACCACTGTGCCACCTCACTCGGTGTTTTAATCTACAGTTCATAACCAATAGATTGTGGTCAGAGTCCACATCTGCCCCTGGAAATGTCTTACAATTTAAAACCTGGTTCCTAAATCTCTGTCTTACCATTATATAATCTATCTGAAACCTTTTAGTATCTCCAGGGTTCTTCCATGTATACAACCTTCTTTTATGATTCTTGAACCAAGTGTTAGCTATGATTAAGTTATGCTCTGCGCAAAATTCTACCAGGTGGCTTCCTCTTTCATTTCTTAACCCCAATCCATATTCACCTACTACGTTTCCTTCTCTTCCTTTTCCTACTGTCGAATTCCAGTCACCCATGACTATTAAATTTTCATCTCCCTTCACTACCTGAATAATTTCTTTTATCTCATCTTACATTTCATCAATTTCTTCATCATCTGCAGAGCTAGTTGGCATATAAACTTGTACTACTGTAGTAGGCGTGGGCTTCGTGTCTATCTTGGCCACAATAATGCGTTCACTATGCTGTTTGTAGTAGCTTACCTGCACTCCTATTTTTTTTATTCATTATTAAACCTACTCCTGCATTACCCCTATTTGATTTTGTGTTTATAACCCTGTAGTCACCTGACCAGAAGTCTTGTTCATCCTGCTACCAAACTCCACTAATTCCCACTATATCTAACTTTAACCTACCCATTTCCCTTTTTAAATTTTCTAACCTACCTGCCCGATTAAGGGATCTAACATGCCACGCTCCGATCCGTAGAACGCCAGTTTTCATTCTCCTGATAATGACGTCCTCTTGAGTAGTCCCCGCCCGGAGATCCGAATGGTGGACTATTTTACCTCTGGAATATTTTACCCATGAGGACGCCATCATCATTTAACCATACAGTAAAGCTGCATGCCCTTGGGAAAAATTACGGCTGTAGTTTCCCCTTGCTTTCAGCCGTTCGCAGTACCACTACAGCAAGGCCGTTTTGGTTAGTGTTACAGGGCCAGATCAGTCAATCATCCAGACTGTTACCCCTGCAACTACTGAAAAGGCTGCTGCCCCTCTTCAGGAACCACACGTTTGTCTGGCCTCTCAACAGATACTCCTCCGTTGTGGTTGCACCTACAGTACAGATATCTGTATCGTTGAGGCACGCAAGCCTCCCCACCGACGGCTAGGTCCACGGTTCATGGGGGGCCCAATAGAATATACATCAAAAAGTTGAGTCAACCACATGTGCACAAGAACAGAAGCATGATTCACATGCTTTATTGCAACAATTCTCTCACGTTTTTGAAGAAAAACCCAGTGTAATGAAGGTATATCCACATTAAACTTTATGTCGCAAGTCATACACAATTCCACCAACAAAAAAGAAGGCCATCAGGAAAGAGATCGAGCGCATGATTAAGTACAATAAAGGGTGTTACAAAAAGGTACGGCCAAACTTTCAGGAAACATTCCTCACACACAAAGAAATAAAATATGTTATGTGGACATGTGTCCGGAAATGCTTACTTTCCATGTTAGAGCTCATTTTATTACTTCTCTTCAAATCACATTAATCATGGAATGGAAACACACAGCAATAGAACGTACCAGCGTGACTTCAAACACTTTGTTACAGGAAATGTTCAAAAAGTCCTCCGTTAGCAAGGATACACGCATCCACCCTCCGTCGCATGGAATCCCTGATGTGCTGATGCAGCCCTGGAAAATGGCGTACTGTATCACAGCCGTCCACAATACGAGCACGAGAAGTCTCTACATTTGGTACCGGGGTTGCGTAGACAAGAGCTTTCCAATGCCCCCACAAATGAAAGTCAAGAGGGTTGAGGTCAGGAGAGCGTGGAGGCCATGGAACTGGTCCGCCTCTACCAATCCATCGGTCACCGAATCTGTTGTTGAGAAGCGTACGAACACTTCGACTGAAATGTGCAGGAGCTCCATTGTGCATGAACCACATGTTATGTCGTACTTGTAAAGGCACATGTTCTAGCAGCACAGGTAGAGTATCCCATATGAAATCATGATAACGTGCTCCATTGAGTGTAGGTGGAAGAACAGGGGGCCCAATCAAGACACCACCAACAATGCCTGCCCAAACGTTCACCGGAAAAATGTGTTGATGACGTGATTGCACAATTGCGTGCGGATTCTCGTCAGCCCACACATGTTGATTGTGAAAATTTACAATTTGATCATGTTGGAATGAAGCCTCATCCATAAAGAGAACATTTGCACTGAAATGAGGATTGACACATTGTTGGATGAACCATTCGCAGAAGTGTACCCCTGGAGCCCAATCAGCTGCTGATAGTGCCTGCACACGCTGTACATGGCACGGAAACAACTGGTTCTCCCTTAGCACTCTCCATACAGTGACGAGGTCAACGTTACCTTGTACAGCAGCAACTTCTCTGACACTGACATTAGGGTTATCGTTAACTGCACGAAGAATTGCCTCATTCATTGCAGGTGTCCTCCTCGTTCTAGGTCTTCCCCAGTTGTGAGTCATAGGTTGGAATGTTCCGTGCTCCCTAAGATGCCGATCAAATTGCTTCGAACGTCTTCCTGTCGGGAAACCTTCGTTCTGGAAATCTGTCTCGATACAAACGTACCGCGCCACGGCTATTGCCCCGTGCTAATCCATACATCAAATGGACATCTGCCAACTCCGCATTTGTAAACATTGCGCTGACTGCAAAACCACGTTCGTGATGAACACTAACCTGTTGATGCTACGTACTGATGTGCTTGATGCTAGTACTGTAGAGCAATGAGTCGCATGTCAACACAAGCACCGAAGTCAACATTACCTTCCTTCAATTGGGCCAACTGGCGGTGAATTGAGGCGAAACTAAAATGAGCTCTAACATGGAAATTAAGCGAGGAATGTTTCCTGAAAGTTTGGCCGTACCTTTTTGTAACACCCTGTATAACTGAACTATCGCACTCAGCATACTGCAATCCAGTTTTAGCAGTAACCAAATCTGACGATACTGTTCATCTTGTTACCAGCAAAACAAATAAAATGATCATATCCTTAAAAACCAGGTCAGACATATTGAAGAGTAATTGTTAAAATTTCACTAAGTACTTGACCTTGACTGACCTCAGGGCCTTGTGCTGGCAAATTTTACTCCATCCTGAAAGTTGCCAGTACATTGCCTTTGTGTGCACCAGTAGAAGTTACCAATTTTGGGTTCAGCTATTTGGCATTAACGTGTGTCGGAGTATTTATTGTTGCATTAGACAGGAGAGCTTGGGCCAGAACTTTTGAGCCAAGTCACTGTGAATGTGGCTGACCACCTCATAGCCCCATCCACTTGGGAAGCTCATGAACAAATACTCAGAAATTTTTTAGAAAGATTCTCTGAATATGAATTTATCGCTAACTTGAAAAAAAATCGAGTCTGTGTAGGAAGAGAGAAAATTTTTAGGCACCATCATCTCACCTACAAGTATTAGACCTGATCCCAACAGGCAAGACATAAACGTTTTCCTAGACCATGGACAAAGGACAAAGGAACAGCGTAAGGCATTTGTAGTGTTTGTATCATTTTTTTCAGATTCTTGCCAAATCAGCTATTAAATAGCAATGCTCCTCTGAATTTTTGAGAAAAACCCACATGCAGTTGTGGACACTCGAGTGCCAGGAGGATTTTGAGGCAATTAAACAGGCTTTATTAAACTCCGACATTTTAATATACCCAGATACGACGAAAGAATTCTCTCTTAGTACTGACGCCTTGACACAAGGACGGGGGGCAATACTGTATCAAATCACGACAGAACATGTATGTCAAAACATAAACATCATCAGTTTCGCAAGTCGTGCACTTACAGAGAGTGACGAGCTTACTGAGCTTTTTAAAAATGTCATTAATTTTAAGGATAAATCATACTAAGGTATTCTGTGATCATCAAGCACTTTCATTCCTATTAATGTGCAAATTACTACACAAACGGTTAGCCAGATGGTGCCTGTTCTTAAAAGGATTTGATTTTGAAATCATTCATGTCAAGGGTGAACAGAATATTTTGGCAGATGCCTTCTCTAGAATTCCACAAGAAAAGATTGAGTATGTGGAAGTCACGGAGCAGACCTCAGATTTCAGAGTACTCCTTATGCACAACAATTCTTTCAGATATTATTACCCTAAAATGTGAAAGAACATGGCCCAGTTACAAGAAGACGATGAACAGTGGCATAAGGCAAGGCAACAGCTTGTGGACAATTACTACTCTGAACAAGGGAATTAATACAAATAGCACAATCGAGTATTATTTTACCGAAGAATGCCTGATTCTCATAACTGGTGTCTGGTTGCCAGGAAAATGCATCGTCAGTTTTATATAGTAGACACACAACGCTTGGGGACATTATGGGTAACACAGTGCACTAGTAGAATCACATTGTTCTGTTATTTCCCAAATGTTAGAAAATGGATATTGCAAGTACTCGGGATAAAAAGATTGGCCCTAAGACCACTTTTCATGTAGGGCAAGTAGTGTTGTTACGAACACACCCACCATCAATAAAACATAGGAAACGGAACCAAAAATGGCAATTAGTGTATGTATGACCTTACATCATACATAAAATACGACACCCACGATATTACTTACTAAGTAATCCAAACACCAGGAAAAAGCATGGATTGTGCCTGCATAAAGGAATTTGTACAATAAGATGGAGGTCATGGACCTCAAACATTACACAGAATGCAATTAGGAGAGAGAGTCATTTCTAAATCACATATGAAGGCAAAATATGGAAGTAAAAAAAAATTGTTGTTAGGATGACATTTATTACACAAAAACGAACACACACACACACACACACACACACACACACACACACACACACACACACACACACACGTATATAGACTGAGGTGTAAATAACATGCAAAGTAAGGTCAGTAAGATGACTTGAAATGAAATAGGCTGTAATAGAATTTATGTTTGTAATACTATTTGAAAAGGTAAACATTCCCAGTGCACTGTGCATTAAACATATTCGTCAATAGTACATATATGTATATGTATACAACAATACTGCCTGCAGCGCGTATGTAAGGTGCAGCAGAAAAGGGGTCTGTTTGGAAGGTCATTCACTCTCCCCCTCCCCACAGTACTTCTCAATTACATGAGAACACAGCAATCATGTCGCACAGGCGATGGACTGCAAAATACTAACAATATGCTGCCTAGCTTTTTACAAAGCGGCAAGTGCTACCACAAGCAACTGAAAGAGCAATTATTCTGACAATTTGAATGATTAAATGTAGTGCCAGTGTTGGTACTCTTCATGAACTAGTAGGAAAAATAGGAAATAGATTAAGATGGTAGAAGGAAGCAATATTCTTAAAAAAAAGAAGAAGAAGAAGAAGAAGAGAGGGAGAGGGAATGAGGATATTTACAAAAAGAAAACTAAATGCTACAAAAAAGGAATACAGACACGAGGAAAGGAAAAACACACACACGAACTATTTATAAACATAGAAACACACACAGGAATGAAAAACTATGTACAAGATTATTATGTGAATGAAAGAATGAGTTATATTAAAATTAAATATGCTTTATATTCTTCTAGCTACACCTACTTAATCTAAGAATGCCTTAAGCTAAGTTTGCTATGAACTACATCTGATTAAGCTACCTGACTACAAACTACACAGAACTACAGCTATCAAAACTTCTATCTAACTGAATTGCTACTATGCTAAAATGCCAAAAGGAATGATAACTATACACTTGAATGGATTCAACGCAGCACAGTGAGCAGGAACAAGCAGCAAGGTAAGTTAAAATGTCACGAAACACAGTGTAATCCTGAAAACACATCACTGCAGTTGAATTCACCACAATGCATCTCCCTAAAATGAGATACTTAATCTCAAACTGCACATCAAAAATGTCTCTCCGCAGACCATGCCATTTTTCAATTCATGAATCAGATTATATAAAATTTAAAAGGCAAAATATTACCTGCTGGTATTTGCTGTAACATGTCAAAAGCATCTGACTGTGCAGTTCACAGTATTCTACCAGAGAAGCTCAAATATTGTTGTATCAGAGATCGTGCTGATAACTAGTTTTCATCCTACCTAACTTAAAGAAGGTGTTTATCAGATTAAGGCCCAAATGAATGTACATAACCAGAGTCTTCAGAATGGGTAATAATCTCTACAGGAATCCACAGGGATCAATATTGGGCCTGTTCTTGTTCATTTTATGTAAATGATCTGCTTTCATATATCCAAGAAGCAGAAATAAGTTTCTTTTCTGACAATGCAACGCTTGAAAATTAAATCACATTTTCTTAAAAATTAACAACTGGTTATCTGAAAATGGACTGCCACTGCACTTAGACAATAAACAACAAATGCATTTCAGTGTTGATCAAATTGCTCAAATCCTGAGCACGTCATTAGAAATAATACATGACAGTAAATCAATGAATGAAACAGAATATTCTAAATTGTTAGATGTTTCAATGGATATGAAGTGAAAGTGCAAGACATATGTTACTATTCTTCTAAAATGTCAAAGCTCTATTACTTTGGCATTACTTGAGACAGAGTTAAAGCTCAGATTGAGGAAGTAAACTGACCATGTATTTTTCAACGGAATCATCTTGACGTTTGCCTTAAAAGACTTAGAGAATCCATGGAAATACTAAATCAGGATGGCTGGACGGGTATTTGAATCTATCCTCCCAAATGCAAATCCAGTATTGAAATTAAAGAGAGTTGTGCTCCTCAACCAGACTCTAGTGCTCCAAGAGATTAATATAGGATGGCATTACTGGGAGGACATGTTATGTAGTACAAAGTCCCACAGCTATGAGCAAGATGAATATGTTAGTGATTGTTTCACTTCCCAGACCCATTTTTTCCATGAATGTACTTATGAGTTCTTTTCACTAACAGTTTCTATCATCCTTGCAATTCAGAAAATCCTAACTTTCTGACACAGTTGCCACTGGGAGAAATGACCATCCCAATATAATAATAGAAAACAGAGCTTTCATGGAAAGATTCATGTGTTCACTTTTGCCACTTGCTTTTCAAGAGTGGAAAGGACGAGAAATAATCAGAAAGTTTCTATGAACCCTCTGCCCAACACTTAAGAGTGAACTGCACAGTAATTGTGTAGATGTAGAATCACACAATCTACCATCATCAAGTCTAATACTTTTAGGTTAAATACCTGCAAGTTTTATAACAGAAGACTTTCTGCAAAAGCGGCCTCAAGTATACCAAACCTGAATGCGACAACGTTAGGCTGAGCTCTCCAAAATGTTCACCATTTCTGTTCACTCAAGGTGTATACATATATTTTAGAATGCTACAAAATGAAAGTATTGCTGCTTGTACCTTATCATAACAAAAAGTTTAAATAACTAAATAAATAAAAACAAACACACACACACACACACACACACACACACACACACACACACACACACGCGCGCGCGCAATGCAACAGCATTCATGCTCATCACTGTGCTACTTCCTCAACAGAACAGTTTGTCTCAAAATGTGAGTATTGATGATTCCTACCAGTCTTTACAGATTTGATATTGAAAGTTTTCCAATTATTGTAATAATATTTTGATCTGGAGTTATTAAAATAATACTTCACAATTTTATATCATGTGCATATGTATTCATGCTCATTTATATTTTATCTGAGAAAAGGTGAAGGGTAACAGCTTTTAATTGCCATATTTGTACAAGAGTGAATCACATGGCACTTCTGACAAATGGTCACCTTCTGATAACTATATATATTCTTCTGTGACAAAAAGGCAACCCTTTGCATGTACCTAGTGTTACTGCAGGGTCTGCATTTTCCAATTATGACTCATACTCAGAAAAAGTCTATTTGAAGGAATGCTAAATAAACTTTTTCACAGATACTATCAACCACACAACCTTGGTATTTATAATATCATCATGTCATCTCCCTTAAAACAAGACAGAGAGGATTATTTTGCAGGCATGTCAAATAACAACATGACCCACATGAGAGATAAACATTATGTACACATCTTACTGACCACATCTGACTGTTAGTTTGACAGATATTACTGAAATTTTAATCCTGTCTGATGATAAAAGAATCATGGGTTTCAAATGAAAGAAATAACAAGATTCCAACAATAAAAAGAATACTCCTGATGTTCAAGAATTTATTTCCTTTCCATAACATAATTTTACAATTCTTGTAACTCATCACTATGAATCATCATTTGTATAAAAAGTAATTTCATTCTAAAACATTAAAGATGCTTCAAACATACCTTATCAAAATGGATATCCAGGTGGCATCAAAACAATGATAAAAGAAGCTGTAGTCATGCAGCAAATTACAGCAGTTCCAGCAATATGGTGGTCTGCTTGTTGCATATTTTCTGCTCATTTGATATTATCACATTTTACTTGGGAGTAACAAAATTACATTTGCTGCCTCCATATCAAGACACTACTCACTTCACAGTAACATACACAAATGCATGATGAATGATGAACTATTACAATGATTACAAAGATAATGCTGTCATTTACTGAAAGTGAGTAGTGATGTAATACATTCAGTGAACCACAATTTATTAATCTTACAAATTCATATAAACCAGTTAATGTAAATGACTGGACACTAGGGGAATGTGATTTTTAATTTTCAGAGCCAGTAGCAATAACAAAAGAAGGATGCTTATAAATAAAGATCACCTTGCATTTGGGATGACATCTTGAAGATTCCAAGAGAAACATTTCCAAACAGAACATCGCCAGGTTGTGCCGACACAGTGAGAGACCAAGATCTTCAATCAAATATAGCTCTGTACTCCTGCTTGCAAGGATATTGACACTGCTTCTTGAGTACACTGTAGACAGCATACCCTTTTTATGTGACTGAAAGAAGTAATATTACAGCTTTTAGTCATAGATATCACAATATCTTATATTTATCAGCACACTTGGTTCAAGATGGTGCGAGGAACTGACAGAAGCACAATATTTACTTTGGAAATAAGAATATTGCTGCAATTATTCACTGTAGACATCTGAAGTTTTGTGAATGTGCATTTTACACCATTATATGGTCGTAAAATACTGAGTAATTGAATAAGCAAATTACTCATTTTAGGGATTCTGAGCTAACTGCAAATGAAGTACAATTATCATTACCACGTGTGCATGCATGTAATATCAAGCAACATTGAAGTTTAAAAGTACACTTTAAATTCAGCTAACAAACAACTGTATTCTGAGTATTCAGTATCACCAATCATAAGACAGAGATTAGTGCAGTGTCACTTCACTAAAATACCTATGCCTTGCATGTATGGTCAGTCCAGTTACAAGTTTACTGTTTTTCTCACTTATTACATTGCTTATTATTACTGTCAAAACATTACACCATCTCAAACTTAATAATCAACTATAACATGTAACTGCAGCAACAAGGCAATAAAGTTCATTATGTTTCAAATCAAATTTTAACTTCTGCAATGAATCACAATATAAAGTGGGATAACTTCTCTATATTTTTACAGCTGAATTTATGAATGAACACATTACTAACTGGAAACTGTTTATATATTTCCAATCATATTTATTTTTTATTAATGTAAAAAATAGCAAAATAACAGTTTTTCATTGCCAAGTTTGCAGTCATTTAATACACAAAAACACATGCATTTTTTCATGTGTTTATGTGTGAGAATCAAAGTTAACTATGATATACAAATCCTGCTTGAAAAAATATAAATACCTCTAAATGAATCCTTTCATTAACACACCATTTGTGGGGATAAGGGGATACAATGAAGATGAAATTGTCCCCACACAATTGCGCTGGATATGATGTCATAGTAGTTATTTTCCATGCCTAATCTGCTGCAATAAAATAGCAGAACTACCCCAAATGATTTATTTGTAAATATATATTAGGATTCTGATCACACTTTCTGGCAATGCAGACATTACTTTAAAAATTCTGTTGTTTCAACAAATAGATTACAGCACTCAAGTGTACTTTTGTAGTATGAAAGAGCATCATGGTTACTAAATATCATATTTCTCACTCTAACATTTAACCAGATGCTTGTTAATTTTTATTTCATTCTGTAACAAATCTACAGCAAAATGGCGCAGTTTTAAAGATACTTCAAACAGCTTTTCTGTGATTCACTTGAGTATGTACCACTGCTTAAATCTTGCTACAATGTATTACGAGGTCAGCACAATGGACATAAACAGTCACGGAATTCCACCCGTCATCCTGTCTTCTGACTAACAAAATTAGAGCAGATTTTGTTTATACTGTCTTTAATGTGCCCAGTACAAAAGGCAAAAGTAGAAAATGCGTAATCGTTAGATACCAGGGCACTCAACATAATATTCACACTATGGCAAAAAACAATACTACTGCAGTCTCAAAGCGAACTACTGTGACAAGTAAGGGAATAAGCTGTAATTTTGTTAAACTGCCACTAAAAAACTTTCAAGGAGGAATCTGTTCAAATCATTCTTTTAACATAAATTCTGAGGCTCCTGAATGCAGCTGGCTACAGCAGTAGTGAGATTTATCATGGGAGCAAACATAAAAGCTAGAATGACAATGTTAGCGGAGAGATGAAATTAATGATTTAAAACATATGTGCTCTCATACAACACATGGCACAAGTGAAGTTAGTTATGACGAACGACCACACTGACAGTCAGCTAACCTCAATGAAGATTTAAGAAGGGAATTCATTTCAGTTTTCATTTACTGCCAAACCTGTTATCACACAATATTAACATGCATGAGAAAATGTTGTAGTTTTACTTCTGGCTAAAGTTACAGCCGTTTGGTATTATGAAAAGGATAGATGGCTTCTCACTGTGTAGCAGAGATGTTGAGCCACAGAAAGGTGCAACAGAAAGACTGACAAGTAAGCTTTTGGTCAAAATGCCTTCTTCCAAATTAAACACTACCCCCCCCCCCCCCCCAAACACGGCCCTTTGGCTGAAAGCTTACTTGTTTGACTGTCTTTTTGTTGTGCCTATCTCTGACTCAACATCTCCACTATATGATGAGTAGCAATCTATTCTTTTCATAATATTATTATTATTCCCTACTGGATTTTCTAAAGTTACAGTATGTCTGTTGACACAAAACTGTAAACTTTTTTTACTATATGTTCTCCAGTTAATTACTTCAAGGAAGATTAAACTTGTTCAACATAATAAACACTGTACTTTATGTACTCAGTATGAAGAGAGCTGCAATATGATGTCATATAATAATTTTCCATGCAACATCTACCTCAATCTTCCGGAATGAGGGACAAATACAGTATGTGCAAGCTTGCTATAAACAGGAACAAGATCGAAAGCTAAGCCAAGATGCTCAACTTCTTTTCTACGGTTATGAATTGCTTAACAACACATTATACAAAAAGTTAGCTTTGCATTACTAATTTTCGCAGTAGTGATGAAAGGCTTCTATTAACTCAATTTTAATGTTCACCATTTTCAAATTTTTTGGTGATAATGAGGAAATGTAAAGCTTTTATTGCATAAATGTCCACAACCCATAAAATAACCTTCGTCATATTTCATGAAGGGAGCAATATTTACGAGGGTGGCTTTAAAAGCTCTTGGAATCACCACAAGATGTCAGCGATAGCGCAACGAGTTGTCCATGTGATATTCATTGGGCTGTTGTCTTTAAACACGTGCCATGTCCGTGATCTTAGAAGAGAACTGTGGTGGTAACATGGCTCTATTGTTGTTCCCGTGTAGTGATTTGCAAAGATGGGGGGAGGAGGGGGGGGGGAAATCGTGATTTGAGCAGTAATTAAGTACTTCGTAAAGAAAGGTATGAAAGCAAAGGACGTTCATGCCGATTTCCAGATTACACTGGGGGAATGCTCCTTCATATCCCACTGTTGCCAATAGGACAAATGAATTTAAATTTGGTTGGGACAGCTTGGATGATGATCTGCCCAGTGGTTGACCAAGATGTGTCACTACTCCAGAACTCATTACAAAAGTGCGCAAAGTGGTCTTGGAGGATCGCTGATTGAAAGTGCGTGAAATTGCTCACACTTGCCAGATGTCATCTGAAACGGTGTATCACATTTTAACTGAAGAATTAGAAATGAAAAAATTACCTGCAAGATGGGTACCACGACTCTTGACGATGGATCACAAATGCATGAGATGGATATATCGGAACAATGTTTGGCCCATTTTAGGAGAAACTAACAAGATTTTCTGTGTCAGTTTGTGACCACAGATGAAAATTGGATGCAATACTATACCCCACAGACAAAACAACAGTCAAAGCAGTGAGAACATCCTGATTCTGCACCACCAACGAAAGCAAAGACAATTCCTTTGGCGGGAAAGGTCACGGCATCAGTGTTCTGGGATGCGAAGGGGATTCTGTTTGTAGATTATCTCCCAACTGGGCAAACAATTACTAGAGAATATTATGTTAACTTCCTGGACAAATTGCAACAAAAGATAGGTGAAAAAAGGTCTGGTTTAGCAAGGAAGAAAGTCATCTTCCATCAAGACAATGCGCGCCCGCACACGTGCTGTCGACATGGCAAAATTACACGAACTAATGTATGAATTATTGCCACACCTGTCTTTATTCACCTGATACAGCTCCGTCAGACTTCCATCTCTTCCCAAAACTGAAAATTTTTCTCGGTGGTCGAAGATTCACTTCAAATGAAGAATTGATAACCGGAGTTGACAACTATTTTGCAGGCCTGGAGGAAACTCATTTTTGAGATGGAATCAAGGCACTGGAACATCGTTGGACGAAGTGCATTAATCTACAAGGAGAAATTAAAAAAGTTTCAGTGAAGTAAGTACTTTTTTTCTATCAGACTCTGCGAACTTTTCAAACCACCCTCGTAGAATGCAGTCTTCTGTGAATGAGTTGTTTTACAATTACTGAGTGCATTACATCACTATTAAAGGCTAATAGTGAAATGAAGCATGAAGTGATTTTTAGAGGGAATGTAATTGGAATCAGTTTGGGATGAGTGAGGGTGGTAAGCAGTTCAAGTGATACACAATACATACTAGTGTGGCTTGCATGGTAAATATCTGAAGTGTAATCATCCTGAGCAAGTAACAAAGTGCATGTCGAGTTGTGTAAGTGGTGTTAATAATGATTAGAAATGTAAGAAGACAGGAGACTGGAAAGTAGGAACGTAATGTCATCCTTAAGCAATAGATGGAGAAATAGGTTAATGATAATTAAAAAACAGTCTTGATCACAAATTTCTTTTGATCAGAGTGACCTGTTTCAATCCTTAAGGATCATCTTCAGACTCCAGAATGGCAGGTGGACTTCCATGGAGCAAGCTGCACCGCCCCACAATGCTGAACTGGTGCAGAGAGCAGTCAGTTCAGTGTCGTGGGTCGGCGCATGTTTCTTCATGGAAGTCCACCTGCCGTTTTGGAGTCTGAAGATGATCCTTAAGGATTGAAACCGGTCACTCCGATTAAAAGAAATTTGCGATCAAGACTTTTTTCTAAATTATCATATTAATATATAGGATTGCTGATAATGTTTTCAAAAATTTTACGTAGATTAAAAGTGAGAAGTAAACTAAAGCTGCCTAAAAAATTTGATAACGTTTTCTTACAAAGTGACTTCCTCCTCTGTTATGAGAAACATCAGTGTAACTTAGACCCTAAATATGAAAAACACATTCCCATAAGAAATTACATAACATTTCCATTGGAATGCTATGCCAATGGAAACCCAAGCTTTCATTTTTTATTTTTCTCTAGCACATTTCTCTTAATACCATTATTATAGAAATAAATTATTATTCTGGTGAATTCCCATATCATCTTAACTATCTTAAGTCAGGTTAATTAATCTCTGTGCAACTATTCAAGTACAAACATCACTTTTGTATTGATGAATGGTTTATGTCTTTTTCCTCCTAATTCTGTTAGTGCACAAACTGAATGGCTATGATAACAACCAACCATTATTTTCCAAATGCCAAGGACCATTCCTTTCCATATGCATCACAAGGAGAAGAAAGTCTGTGCATTTATGCAAATCATTTGACTTGTCATATTTCAATGTGTCTCCAAAAATAAAAAAAGAGGACAAAAGAACTGCCTTGTCCCTGAACTTTATTAGTGAGTTAATGGTTTCAAAAGTAAGTCTCCACTCTGTTCCACTTATCTGATATTTGCTGGCAGTGTGTATGATGTTCTTCACACATTTACCAGCCAAACAAGTTAGGAATGATATACAGGTAGTTTTGTCATGACTGTCTTACAAACTTCACTACTGCACTCAAGCTACACTTCTTCACATTATTCCTGCCAACTGAAGTTTGGTGCTTATTCTTCCCCAACCTCTGACTTCTATATTTTGCTTACGTGATTGACCATACTGGTTATCTTCAAAGCAGGGCTCATTTACTGATGAGGATTGTTACTACAATTGACAAAAATAACTATTTTCCTTGTTTATATTTTGTGTGTTTCATACTTTTAATTGTGTAGATTTCTACTATCAACAGCACCACAATAGGACAGTCTGATTGTTGTTAAGCAGCCTACTGATATATGCATGTGGCTTGTGTGCAGTTCAGCTGTGTTTAGTGCATCTGTACTAAAATTGGAGCTTGTGGTTTTCCTTGACAGGGATTAGCAGTATCGTCTTCAGTATGTCGAGACGACACCATAGCTGAGATTTACGCCATTTATAGAATCACCATTGGGGTGTTCCATTGCTTATTTTTTCTATCTTTTGCACTTCTCATTTTCTGACTACTTTGGTTGACACATTTTATTATTATTATTATTATTATTATTATTATATAGTTTTGTATAACGAGACATGGATAGGGACTGTGGTGTTTGTGAGTGTGGACATGAGGGGAATTGGCCATTGTCTGGAAAAAGGTAGTAGCCACAAACAAGATCAACAGGCTTCAGGCCACAGCTCAAGTTGTAGCAATGTTTGAGCACTTTAGCGAAAGTTGTGACACTCTAGTGTTGCTGATATCTCCAACATTGCACCACATACCAATGAGCAAGGTAAGAAATTTGTCCTCACTTGCTGAGTGAATAGTGGATTTCTTTTCTCAGAGCAGAAGGAGAATCCAAAATCAGAGAGCACAGCTGTCCGCTTACATTCTCTCGGTAGGTACTAAGTGCTGCCCTATGCTGATAACATATCTGAGCCAGCACAGCATGCTTCAAATCTGGGCCCAGTTAGATTTTCATAGCAAGTCCACACAAGATCAGAGTGGACACACTGGCAATTGGGAGCACCAATGTTAGATGGGTAATGGAGCCCTTTAGAGAAATAACTGGCACATCACAAATGAAGGCCAATGTGTACTTCGAATGTTTACAAAGTGGTGTTGTCGAAGACGGGAAAGAGAGACTATTGGCAGCTTCTGAACATACTATATGCCTGTATTTGTCTTTTGGACTTTTGTCTATGTTTGTTGTTAAATTTATTGGATACAGGTTCCGGCTTTTATGCAAAACACTGTTTTTTCTTGTTTTCCAAACATGTTTCATCACCTCTGTGCCATCATCAGTGTGTTATGTTTACTGAAAAACTGTAGAAATCAACATTTTTAGGTTGTAAGCAGCCTAACAAAATGAGGACTACAGGAAGTTTTTGTCCATACTTTGATTGTATGTCATATGATTTTGCAGAACCATCTGTTTGGTGTCCTGCACTGATAACTTGTCATCTGCAAACCAAATGACGTAAATGTTAATTTTATCTGTGGATTAAGACAGCCTTTGATTTAAAAAAATGCGATTTTGCTATGTCAAAATGTTTTGTGTATATACTTGTTATTACATTAACAGATATATACACAAAATATATATTTTTTTAAATCAAATACATTACATTAATAAGCATATATGCAAAACTTTTGCCACACCAATATCACATTTAAAAAAATTAAGCGATGTGTTAACTTGCAGATAAAATTCACATTTACAATGTATGGTTTGCAGATGACCCGCTGTCATAATTGTATATATATATATATATATATAAACTTGTCTTTCAGCTTCAGTTTGTTAGACCAGTTACAACCTAAAATACATACACTTTTTACAGTTTTTCAATAAACAAAACCCACTGATGATGGCACAGAGAGGCCAAAACATGTTTGGGTAACAAGAAAAAACAGTGTTTTGCATAAAAGGCGGAACCTTTAATAATGAGTAAAATACTACTTGCAACTGGCTGCAAATCATAGCTCATGTTGGTACAAATGATGCTTGCCATCTAGGTTCTGAGGTCATCCTCAGTTCTTTTACACAGTTCGCAGGATGTAAGCATGGATCACTATCTGCAGCATCACACATGTATAATCAATGATTGTGACCCTCTAGTTTGGAGAAAATTGGAAGGTCTAACCATGTCTCAAAGTATGGTGTGACAATCTTGGATGTGGCGTTCTCGGCATATGCTATTGGTTGGAGAAGTGTAGGGCCACCTAAATAGATAGTAAAATAATCTGGGTGATGGTAAGCATTAATGACAGGTCAAACACGATAATCAGGTGCTTTTATATACCAGCTGCTGTAGAACCTGTAATGGTAGGTTACTTTAGAGAAATCCTGGAGAATATAATGGACAAGTTTCCTGATCAGATGACTGTAACAGGGTGACACTTTAATCTGTCAGCAAAAGAAGGTGACACTCACATCATTAAAAGTAATGTCAAGAACACGGATTAGTGAGAGATTGTTCTGAACATTTATTTCTGAAAAATGTTTGACGGAGTTAGAGAACTAAGTCGAGATTGTAACATCTTAAAGCCCTCAGTGACTAACATATACAAATTTTGAATCATTTAACATAAAAAGGGCATCAGTGATCATGAGATTGTTATAGCATCAATTACTACAGGTGTTATAAGGTGTCTTAAGGTAGGAAAACATTTTTATTGGATGATGTAAAACAAATTACAGAGCAGCCAATCTGTCAGATCAAATATTTAGTGCTGGGAATGAAGACATGGAGTACAAATGGATGATTGTGAGGTATGGGAAAGACCTACTGTTGATCGAGCCCTTTTACAAAGTTGCTATGAAAACAAAGAGAGCTGCCTCACAGATTTAAGCCACGTCAAGAATTAGCAATAACAAATGCAATGCAAGAAGCATTCAATGAATCCAAAAGTACAATTTTGCTAACTGAACTGACCACAGATTTTAAGAAGTGTTGGCCTTAGATTAAGTCAAAAGCCAGTCAAAATAATCTAGTCTCTCAGTGATCATACTGGTGCCAAAGCAGATGACATAGAGGAGGTCAAATACTGAATCCAGTCTTTCAAAAATGCTTCACTGTGGAAAAGTGTAATACGATTTGTCTTTTTTGGTCATTGCACAAACTCTCAAATGGCAGATATTGAGATAAGTGATTGAGGAATAGAAATTATGCATAAGAACTTGCTCCCCTTCTAGAAGCAGTTTGTTGTAGGTCACTGGAATAACAGAGTACCAGGCTACTGAAAGAGGCAAAATTCATTCCTGTTTCCAAAAAGGTTCATCTGACAGATGCACATAATTGTATATTAATACCGATCTGTTGCAGAACTGAAGAACATGTTTTATGCTCTTGCATCATAACATTTCTGGAGAACGAAAATGACTGGAGAATGAAAATGACTTGTAAACTGTAAATACCAACAAGTATTTCACAGCCAGACACTTTCCAAAACTCAGCTTGCTCTGTCTATCCTTGAGAAACAGAGCACAACAGACAACAGTAGCGAGGTTGATGCTGTGATCCTCTGCTTCCAGGAGGAATTCGAAACAGTTCTGCACAGTAGTTTGGTGAACCAAATATTGGACAACATTTATGACTGGATTCAGGGTCTCCTAGTACATAGCACTCATCACCTTGTTTTTCAGGGGACTAAATCAACAAGTGTAAAAGTAATTTCAACAGTAATCAGAGTGTGTTATAGGGTTGGTACTGTTTACTATATGCGTAATACATAAATGGTCTAGTGGATAACATTGGAAATTCTGGGAGGCTATTTGTGAACCATTGCTGTTGTCTATAGGAAAGTAGAAACCTCAGAAGACTGTAGTGAATTGAAAGAGGATCTGCAAAGGTTCAACAATTGGTGCAGAATCTGGCAGTTGACTGTGACCATAAAAGTAAAGAAATGTATTATACTGCACATAAATAGGCAAGGGGGTCCATTACTGTTCCCTTACATTATAAATGATAAATCACTGGTACCAGTAATTACCAGAAGAAGCTATTCGCAGAATGTGAAGGAAACATTCTTCATCCACGAAAGCAGTGGCTCACAAAACACTCATTCAACAGATTCTTGGGTACTGCTTATCAGTCTGGGGGCCTTACCAGTTTAGAAGAGATAGAAAATATCTAATGAAATGGAGCATGTTGTGGCATAGTCACGTTTAGTGACTGCAAGAGAGTTATTTAAATGCTCCAGAAACTCCAGTAGCAGATACTACACAGTCCTACTATTAAGAGGCCCCAGGAAAAGTTTAATAAAACTCTTAATGCAGAAGGATATGAAATCAAATTTGTACATGGCACAACCCTATGGTTGAGAAATTAAGGGACTTTGAAAGAGATGCAGGAATCATAAATGGAATTATAAAATGGACAACTATTTTCCTCTGATTTTGCTTTCATTTCAGTAGAGATTAAAACTCTTAATTTTTTAATATTTCCTGTATCAGTTTATCTTCGACAATTATGTGAACATTTTGAAACAGTGCCATAACAGCCACAAAGAAAATCTATCAAATTAAATTCAAGCACAAAATAAAACTGTTTTGATATGATGGTAGTTGAAATTTTATGTTGGCCACAACTGTGGCAACACAAACAGTTTTTTTACACTTGCACACGATTAACTGCTATTTTCACACAGAGTGAACTGGTTTTAATAGGTCATCATTTACCTTTTATGCAGGATGAAACCATTTTTAACAGTTTATTCATTACATACAGTTAATTTAGGCACTTCATGCCAACAACAATGAATCCTTTTATATTTTGTGCTCAACTTTCAAACAATTTAACAAAGAAGCATTAAGACATTTAAACACACAGTGAATAGTTTTTGGGAATTATTTCAAAAACAAGTTCATAGTGATAATTACGTATACCCAGATAGATTCCTCCACTGGTGCTGCTTGCCAGAAAGTGTTTCAGAAATCCTAAAAGCACGTAATTAATATAACTATATGCATTATCTGCCTAAAATAAAATATTTAATATTAAGTAATTAAACATTTGCTATCTTAAATGTTGTCACAAATAAACCACGCAATAAATGAGATCCTTAAACTATAGTAGCTAGAGATCACCTGGAAATGAGTAAAATCCTGAAGATGTTTACACCAGCAGGCTCTAAGCCAACCAACGAATCACAAGCAGGCTGAGCGGACAGCATTGCTAGTGGAGTAAATGTTACACTATCAATCAGTCAAAACTAACAAACTCCTTACATCACTATCCCCACAAATTCACTACGTTACTTTATTGGTACAAAACATGTATTTTATAGTAGTCTCTTCCATTGTAATTTTATCTACACAGGATTGTTGACTTCGTAATGCAAACAGTCAATTCAAACACAAATGAAATTACAACTGCACAATATTAAGTATGAGAGTATAATGTTGGAGGCAAGGTATCGGAGTGTGGCTTATTCTTTCCAATGCACATCTAATATATTCTCCTCGGCTATTATGGAAGTGGAATTAAGGTAGGTGTGAGGGGTGATCAATAAACAAGTTTTTCAATAAATATGGGAAACATGTACATCTTTAACTAACTTCTGCATTCTCAATGCTTAAAATTGTTGTTAGTGGATCTAACACGAATAACAACACATACTAAATTCAAAAATATATACAGTATTCATGAAACTTAGTGCTGTTCATAGTCTGGTAATAATCACATACACTAAACAATCACTTGACAAACAGTTTTATCTGACACAAGAAAGAAATTAGCTGGGAGAGAATTTCCAAATTTCCAGCAGTCTGTTTTCTGTGAGCTACGCAATTAATGCAAAACAAAATAATCCCACTAAATAACAGAAATGGAGAGCATATATATTGTGATTACTTTTGTGAAATACTTCCAAATGGTGGGAGAGGAATTTTTCAAAAATCAACAAGAAGTAAAAATCATGTGGACTACGAAAAACATTTCGAATATCAGATATGAAAACAGAATGTGACATTCTAAGAAGTAAATAATAAATGAAAGCTGTAAGAGTATCACAGCAAAATAAAGTGACCCAACAGTATAAGCTTTGGCTGTTGGGGAATGATCAACAAAAAATGAATATAAGAAGACTTTAATAAATTTTGAGCTTTGTAAGTACTAAAGTACCATTCTTTGGTGATTGTAGAAAAGAAAAGAAATATGTACAAAAAGATAAAACAAATATGGAAGAACTTCTCTGAATAATTTACTGTGTATGTATCTGTTACATTTTTATATTTTTTATCTTCTCTTTCCTAAGCTCACTACGAATTGCATTTAGTTAATGCATGAAACATTTCTCAAGTTGCTGCTGGCTAAAATCCAAATTTGCTGCTAATCAGGTTTTCACGCGCAACTAGTATGACATAAAATTTCCATTTTTCAATTTTCATATTTAGATATAGGGGACACTAATAGCTTGACAATGAACAAAATTATAGCATCAATCTCCAACAATACAGAAATGCATACAACAGGTGTCATCCATCTTCATAAAATCAACTCCTGAACACTGGCCAACATTTAGTCCAAACCATTGTGGCATGTTTTTTTTATCACTGCATAGTAATGGATCATCAAAGCAACCACTTTGAAAATCCTTTCCACAATATAAAATAATGTCTAAGAATAATTTCAAAGAGAAATGATGAACAAGAAAGTGAAAAATAAATGATTGTTGCCCACTTTGTCTTTTTTAAATTTTGGTCACATAATATATTTGCAAATAATGAATAATGAAACAATGGTCTCTATTTACTTCATATATCTGCAAACTGTTCTGTACCGAACAACAAAAACAATGTGTAATGAAGGTGGTGATTACCTCAAAATTCCTTACATGCTAATGCTGATACCCAACACAGAAATTTACTGCAAGAGATGTTTTCCATTAACTAGACAAGATTTGACAGAACAAAAAAACTACATTTAAATTACAAGTTTAAGTCATGTATCTGATGAGGTGGCAGCAAAACTTAAGAGATTCAGAAGGTGGATGCAAGGGTATTTCACAAGTTTCTTGTTCCAACTCACACACTGAAAAACCATGATGTAGAGGAATATATCATTTGGGCAGGTGCACTAGGCAAATGTAGTGTCCTCCATCACCTGTATGCAAGATTTCATGGCATGGAAACCATGAAATTCTTTTCAAGACATTTAAAAGAGTGAGAGAACCCAAAAGAACCAAAGTAAAACACAGTTGTGAAAAGGCATTATGAATTTCATTCAGTCAGTACAAAGTACATATGCTTTGTGGGATGCTCGAAAGTTATTACTCTTGGGACTATCTCCTGTCTAATGTCTACACATACACTATTTCTGCATACGCTCTGCTCTTGGAAAGACGAGTCATATTTAAAAGTGCATTTTGTCGGCCTTATCATTTATCATGAAGGAATTAAACACAAACACACACACACACACACACACACACACACACACACACACACACACACACACATTCATGGCTGGAGTCCTGGTAGTAAGCACTATAGAATATGATTATGGTCATTAATAAATATGGAATTATCAATCTGACTGGAAATCTGAAAATATTTTGTCTATCAATCACAATGTGATAACATCATGAATTAAGCTTTTTATAGCCAGGAACTGTGATGTTCTTCATTGAAATCAAATCTCTGCAGACTTCACAGAAACATAGGTAACAAACACACACTGTCACATAGAATCCATACCAAACAAAAACTGAATCTACATCAAATAGAAGGTTCCTCATATAAACAAGACCTCCATCATATTTTCCACACTTCACATCCCACTGCACAACTTTCAGTTCCATTCAGCAAATTACCACAAACATATATACCACATAAGGACCACAAAGGAACAAGAAATTTGAGCTTGTATGGAGGCATGCAAAGAGCTGTTTTTCCCTCGATCTATTTGTGACTAGAACAGGAAAGGAAATTACTAACAGTGGCACAAGGTACCCTCCAGCAAGCACCATATCATGGCTTATGGATATGTATGTAGTTGTAGATTACTAACTGCACGTAATAAGCATGCTCGTATAGCTGAACTGTTAAACCATAAAAGAAAACAAGAAACACACAGATGAGGAGAAAAATCTCATAGACTAATGACAGCAATGAATCCTATCAGAACTTAAATCTTCAAATATTTACGAAATAAAACACTTTATAGCATGTCCACTTTCTGTAATTTAGTACCAGAAAAAGTTGGTAGATAAATGATACTTTAACAGGCAGATGTGCATTGGTTTTTAGGGGAATAAATAATGTAGTCAAAAATCCCTTAATTTTTAGGAAGGTTCCTCAATGGTGGTGCTTTTACCAGGGCATTCTCTAGGCCATAATTCTATTAGTGACGTAACACTAGTGTAAAATATGTGTCAGCTAAGCTGAAAGTGAGCCAGCTGAGCTACTAGTATGTTATACCAACCCAAGTACATGGAATAGTTCACTGTGTAGGGAACCACAGTGAGAGTTATCCCCAGGCCTTGTCTGCATGAGGGGGCCATTCGCTCCATATGCTCAGTCCAACACACAGCTGTGTACACCTGAAGCAGTTTAAATTTGCTAGGATACCTTGCTTTACTTTATGGCTCTTTCATCATCTGCTAGTATGAGAGACAGAAGCCTTCAACTTCAGCTCCCTACTCAAACAGGTCAGTATAGTGTACTCCGTGAAGATACATACCACAGATAGTGGCTATAAAACATTTGACAGTGACTCTTCATGATGTTCAGGGTGCGGCAAATAAAAGTGGCCCGGATGAATGGATACAATTGGACATGAATGTACCTTAACGAACAGCAAAGGTAAAGATCTACAGTTACTTCCAACATGATGGTGCAGCCACCCCACAACTTGCTAACCTTCTGAGCCCATTTATGTAATCTTTACGCTTAACAGAGATGTTAGCAGAGGTCAGTTTAATCGCGGTCATAGCTTGCCACCAAGGTCAGCTGATCTGTCAGTTTGTGATTACTTTGTGTGGGGAGCCCTGAAGTCTAAGGGGTATCGCAACAACCCTCCAGAACTGCACCAGAGCATTTTGGATGAGGCTGCAGCAATTCCAGCAGTCCAGCTTTGTTTTGCCTTTAGCAACTTGCTGACCAGGACCCAAAAGTGCCAAGAAAACAATGGTGGTCACTTTCAACATCTGCTCTAGTCAGGTTAGTACTGTATTTCCTTTCCTCTACTGTGTTTCTTTGTCCCTTGGAATTATGTTTTCCGGGAGGCTTCTATTTGTCCAACCTGTAGAAGGGACCTCAGCTATGGATGAGTACTAAAAAATAAATAAATGCTTACTGGGCATAAAAAATTAAGTACTTCAATGAGAAGTCTTGGGTCCAGACACTGTCTCACCCACCCTATAGTTACAATTTATCTTTATGACTTCTTCCTGTTCGCCAAACTAAGGTCGTCGATTTGCGTCTGCAGAAACAGATGTCCCTACATATGACGCTTGCTTTAATAATGTTGTAAAAAAAAAGTATTATGAAGCCTTCAGCAAGTGGTTTGAATAGATGTAGCAGTGCACACAAGTCGCCGATGTGGCGTCACCTAAAAAGAACTTGCAATTCGGGGGCCGAACTCCCCCAAATGGGGCCTCCCAGACAACAATGCCATACGATCATTTCAAGGAAGATTACTTTAAAAATATGACAAGATACAATAACAACCAAGACGAAGTCTCAAAACTTTGAAGATGGTTACTGTACTGTTCCAGTCCATTCCAGTTTCTGACTAAGCTTTGTTCATAAATGCTATTACTAAACCATCAACGTGTACTGTACGCTTCCTAATGACTTGTTTACTTCAAAGCAAATGTTATATTTATGACTGCAATATTGATGCAAACAGCACCAATTTGATATAACAATGAAAAATGTGATTTGCACTCATGCAGTGACTACGAACTTCTATGTATACAGACCGAAGCGGCAAGTGAAAATTTGTACCAAGGCTGGGAATCAAACCTGGGTCTCCTGCTTACTGTGCAGATGCTCTAGCCACTAAGCCACCTTGGCACAGTGGTTTGCACAACTGCATGGATTACCCTGGCATGCATTCCTCCTTCATCCAAATTCTCACTTCCACTACAGCTGCCATGCGGTTGTGCTATCTGCTGTGCCAAGGTGGTTTAGTGGCTAGTGTATCTGCATAGTAAGCAAGAGACCCAGGTTCAATTCCCGGCCTTGGTACAAATTTTCACTCGCCGCTTCAATCTATATACATAAAAGCACTTCTACATTAGACCAGTGAAATCTCTGAAATTGTGTCATTTCACTAACAACTTTGATAAATGCAGTACTGGATCAACAATAAAGTCTTAGATGGTGAAAATGTCTAATATGTAGTGATGATACAGAAAATGGAAGCTGGCTACATGAAATAAGTGACAACCATCTGACATTTTCATAGAACGGTTTATGGTAAGTGAACACAAGCATTCAGATTTGAGAGGAAGAACTGAACACGCACTGTTTAAATACAGGTGAAGACTCAATGTATAATCATGTAAACAGGGAAGGAAAACCCCATACTGACACCATTCTACTGTCAGTGTGTTTTTATACAACAGAAATTCTCACACTCTGAACAAGTTTGAACAATTAAACCTAACCATTTTTCACTTTTGAATAATGGATGTGGATCTTTGCATGCCATGTTACTGGAGAGACAGAGTGAGACAGAGAGAGAGAGAGAGAGAGAGAGAGAGAGAGAGAGAGAGAGAGAGAGAGAGAGAGAGAGGGGGGGGGGGGGGGGGGAGGGGGGGGGGAAGGAGTGAAACTAATGGGGCAACATTGGTAGCAGTACGGGATAATAAGATCTACAACATAAAAACAAAAAGGTAATATATGGTAATGTGTAAAGTTAATAACAGTAATAAAACAATGAGAAAATATAAAAGCTATGAAACTGTCAAAAATAAATTTAGACCCAGGGCCCAAGGAACTATAAGTAATCAACATTTGTTGACACTCTGAATTTATCCTAATAAAGTTAATGACAAATATTCACAAACGGTGGACAGGGCAGAGGGGAGGTGTGAAGAGGAGACCTTGTTTGAAGGCAACAGCAATCGTCTTGCTCACAGGAGTACACGGTTGTTTCTCTTAAATCTCCATAATAAACAACTAGAAAACGAATGGTGCTCCTGTATTTTAACTTAGATCACTCCTATTAAACAGAGAATACACCAATGAATAATACAAAGTACAAAAAGTGTTTAATATTAAATGTCCGAAGTCCAAGGAAGAGAAAGATAAAAATCAATTTGGAAGTAATCCCTTAGATCATCCCCATATATCTTTTTTTCTATGCCTTCATATTTGTATTTATAATGAAGATACACTACAGTGACAAACATCATACAACAGAGTGATTATTTAAGCTGACTGCTATGATGCATGGATGAAATAATGGGAGTGTTGCAGAGGTTAGAGTACAGGAAGCTGCATGAACTGAGAGAGATTCACCTATATTACTACAGAGAGTCATGATAAAATGATTTTGTGAAAATGCTGCAGCTGTACAATGCTGAAGCAACTACAGAAAAATACATAAAAAAGAAGTACTGAGTTCACTATCTGCATATTGCAACAACAAAAGAAAGTGGAAGGCCAGTCGTAGTTAGTACGGAATGACTTATTGATCAATGTTTCTACTGCTTCACAGCCTGTGCCATATGGATCCTTCCCACCAACACCAGCTTTTCTGAATTGCGCAGCTGGGAACTTTCCCCACAATACATACTACGTTCCCATAACCCTCCTGACCCCACCTTTGTTAGTCACTGTCCTCACCCATCCAGCCCCTTCTGTATTCCCATTCCAGCACTACACAGCTGTCATTCCACCACCACACCTAGTCTTTTTATATATCTCCTTTTCCGCTACCCCTGCCCCCCCCCCCCCCCACCTCTCTCCTGTCCTACGTCTAACCTGCAGCACTTCAGTGTCTGCCGCCACCACCACCATACATCCCTCTCCCTCCCTGCCCCGGCCTCCTCCTTACCCACACCTAGTCACCACTCCCATCATGCACTGGTGCTGCTGGTCGCAGTGTGGTTTCAGCTGCCTGAGACTACAGTCCCGTGCTGGTCGCAGTGTGGTTTCAGTTGCCTGAGACTACAGTCTCGTGTGTGTGTGTATTGTTGACGAAGGCCTTAATGGCCGAAAGCTTTAATTGTGAGAGTCTTTTTGATGTGCCTATCTGAGACTCAGCATCATTGCTATATGGTGAATAGCAACTTTCCTTCTCATAATACTGTTACATTCCATCCTGGATTTTCCATTGTTTGATTTCTGGAATAAAGCATTTATCTGTCACAGCTCCCAATATGTCAATAACAGACACATAAATTGATAATCTATAGTAAACAGAACATTTTGCAGCTGAGATGTGAATGAACATGCATAGAAATGGATCTTACCCCAAGTTGTAAATATTGCTCTCCAAAAACCTTAGACTTTACTTTTCTTTATGCTGTTCACAAATATAATAAATTAATCAACTTTCTGAAATAGTAAGAACTCAATACGCAAATAACAATATAACAACTGAAGAAGCAACTGTTATGCATCAGTGTCTTATTACTACAACAACAACAAAAAATGTTTCCTTCATTTGTTTTTCAAGAGAGCTCACTAATGTAAACATACGGGTCTCAAGGCTATTGAGTAAGACTGCAACTCTATGATCTATAATTTGCAAATTAAAGTTCAGTTTAGGCATTAGTTTGTAAGAAACACACAAAATAAAACAACATTACACTGCAGCCAAAACAGTGTGTGTGTGTGTGTGTGTGTGTGTGTGTGTGTTTTAGCTCTAAAGAAGAAAATTTCATTGTCAAAGTTCAACCTCATTTTCAATCTGGTTTATGTGTCAGATGACTTCTGTTATATGGTGAGCAATTACTTTTAATGCTCCCATTATTTTCTAGGCATACACCAGTGATGTAATGAATTTCATGAAACATTATCTGGACATGGAATAAACAGCAATGACATCCTAAAAAAGGACATTGCTTCATGTTAACTCACCTAATGAAGAATTACCAAAAAAAGTACATATAAAATTGACAACCAGTCACATTAGATGAGACATGTATAAATTATGATAATGAGACCAGAAGTATGTGGAAATGGGCCCTGTTGTATTGAAAATGTTTGTTTCTTTGGACACACTGGAAGAAAGATGATGTGAAAGACTATAATTGTTTGGTGAACTGACTGAGGGAAATTAAGTATGTTTGAAAATTATTGAATAGGAAAAAAAAGATCCTCTCTCATGCTTCTTATCTACTGGTCCTGTACCTGCTGCTCATGTTGGATGGGAATCTTTTCACTTTTTGTCTTATGTGATTAATACAACTAAATAATCATTAGCTATCTTAGCAAGGCCAAAGACCAAATTTGTATCAACATCGTATATTATAAGCCACATTCACACTTCACTGTTCTTGATGAGTAAAATCTTGCATTAAAATATGCAGGCATTGTGAGGGAGGTAATGAACAACATTGTCAACAGGATTGTCTCCCTGGGTTCTAAACATCATGTTTAACAAACTTAACAGAAAGTGAAATTTAACCGACAGGAAGAAGATGCTGTGATATGCAAATGATTAGCTTTTCAGAGCATTCACACAAGGTTGGCACCGGTGGCGACACCTACAACGTGCTGACATGAGGTCAACCAATTTCTCATACACAAACAGCAGTTCACCGGCATTGCCTGGTAAAACATTGCTGTGATGCCTCGGGTAAGGAGGAGAAATGCGTACTATCACGTTTCCGACTTTGATAAAGGTCGGACTGTAGCCTATCGCAATTGCGGTTCATCATATCGCGACTCTGCTGCTCACGTTGGTCGAGATCCAATGACTGTTAGCAGAATATGGAATCGGTGGGTTCAGGAGGGTAATACGGAACGCCGTGCTGGATCCCAATGGCCTCGTATCACTAGCAGTCGAGATGACAGGCATCTTATCCACATGGCTGTAATGGATTGTGCAGCCACGTCTCGATCCCTGAGTCAACAGATGGGGACGTTTGCAAGATAACAACCATCTGCACCAACAGTTTGATGACGTTTGCAGCAGCATGGACTATCAGCTCGGTGACCATGGCTGCGGTTACCCTGGACGCTGCATCACAGACAGAAGCACCTGCAATGGTGTACTCTATGATGAACCTGGGTGTACGAATGGCAAAAAGTCATTTTTTCGGATGAATCCAGGTTCTGTTTAAATCAACATGATGGTCACATCCACGTTTGGCGGCATCGCGGTGAACGCACATTGGAAGCGTGTATTCGTCATCGCCATACTGGTGTATCACCCGGCATGATGGTATGGGGTGCCTTTGGTTACAGGTCTCGGTCACCTCGTTTGCATCGATGGCACTTTGAATAGTAGACGTTACATTTCAGATATGTTACGACCCGTAGCTCTACCCTTCATTCGATCCCTGCGAAACTATACATTTCAGCAGGATAATGCATGACCGCATGTTGCATGCCCTGTACAGGCCTTTCTGGATACAGAAAATGTTCGACTGCTGCCCTGGCCAGCACATTCTCCAGATCTCTCACCAATTGAAAACGTCTGGTCAATGGTGGCCGAGCAACTGGCTCGTCACAATACGTCAGTCACTACTCTTTATGAACTGTGATATTGTGTTGAAGCTGCATGGGAAGCTGTAGCTGTACACGCCATCCAACCTCTGTTTGACTCAATGCCCAGGCGTATCAAGGCCGTTATTACAGCCAGAGGTGGTTGTTCTGGGTACTGATTTCTCAGGATCTATGCACCCAAATTGCGTGAAAATGTAATCACGTGCCAGTTCTAGTATAATATATTTGTCCAATGAGTACCCGTTTATCATCTGCATTTCTTCTTGGTGTAGCAATTTTAATGGCAAGTAGTGTACAATTTTGTACGATATGTCAGGTTATCTGCTTGGGAGCAACAAGTTAGATTGATGATGTCTAAGGTTTTATATGTTTTTATGTGATATGGCCAATGGCCTAAGCAAAAATAAATTATTTGCTGTACAAACTAAGTAAATTCCATTCAGCAGGAAGATATAGTTACAATACTGCAATTTTCATTATAATACTGCAGTTTTCATTTTCATCTGTAGCTAGTAAACCTCCTGCATAAGTACAGAGATTAAGTCCTTATGTTAGATATTAAGAGGCTGAATTCTAATGTTATTTCCACTTCAGTTGTAAGTAAAAGCTAGATTTCTGACTGCAAAAACATATTTGGCAGAATGAGATTTTCACTCTATGGCGGAGTGTGCGCTGATATGAAACTTCCTGGTGGATTAAAACTGTGTGCCGGACCGAGACTCGAACTCGGGATCTTTGCCTTTCGCGGGCAAGTGCTCTACCGACTGAGCTACCCAAGCACGACTATGGAATCGGTGGGTTCAGCGCACACTCCGCTGCAGAGTGAAAATCTCATTCTGGAAACATCCCCCAGGCTGTGGCTAAGCCATGTCTCCACAATATCCTTTCTTTCAGGAGTGCTAGTTCTGCAAGGTTCGCAGGAGAGCTTCTGTTAAGTTTGGAAGGTAGGAGACGAGGTACTGGCAGAAGTAAAGCTGTGAGGACGGGGCGTGAGTCGTGCTTGGGTAGCTCAGTCGGTAGAGCACTTGCCCGCGAAAGGCAAAGTTCCCGAGTTCGGGTCTCGGTCCGGCACACAGTTTTAATCTGCCAGGAAGTTTCATATTTGGCAGAAACTGCAAAAATATAACCACTTTATGTTTAACATACCAACAAACACACTAAAATACTTGGAGGAAATGGGGATTCATTTATTAGTGCTTAAGATTTTTTTAAAAGAAGTTTCTGTAGCTCTTTCACACACACAAGCATACAATAAGTTTAACACTTAGGAAAGGCTTTGTACAAAAAAAAGTACACTTGAAATGGAACAAAAGGATTAAAGTGACTACATAAAAAAATTATGACTGATCACTTATAAAGGTCCCCTTTTAAAAGGCAACACACTAACTTATGTACCATAAGCATTTCATATTTATTGTTAGTCTAGACTGAATAACTCCTAAGTAATAGGGCAATGCGTTATTCAGAGACTAGTTACCGAACCCACCTTGTCATCTAAGACGGCAGGAGCAATGTTTGTGATGACTTGCTTGCAGATTTTATGAACTACAACTTAGTATTTCTCACTTCTGACAACTTGTTTCCCCCATGTCACCAAGATGACGGCATGTTGTACCACAACATTTCTTCAGGACACACTGGCATGTTGTGCCACAACATTTCTTCAGGACACACTGACTGCCATAGCTTAATTTCACCTATTTCCTATAGTTCTGGGCATCCAATAAAATGATACAACACACTGCTACTACTGTTAACAGGTAGGGGAGTTTGAACCTTCGCGACTAGCTTCTCTGCTTAACACACAATTCATAAAGCTTGAAAACCTTTTGAGAACATGATCATCCAAACCATGAGCTATTAGCAGTATAATGCTCCTACTACACAGATTCATTTACTTGTAATGCTTCATAATTATGGTTCGCATTTGAAATATTTTATACAACTTATTTACAAAAGTACAATGGCATACAACTAATTCTGCACACCAGCAAGCCAATAAAGATTCTAGGCTTCTTAAACATCCAAATGGCAAACTAGTTCACAAATGCTCTAGCTACAAACTAAGTTGGCTCAAACCAAGTGGTATCATGTTTGATGTTGGAGGTGATTCCAATTTTCTTCTTTTTTCCCCCTTCTAAATGAGCTATGACGACCAGTTCTAGTGTGTATGAGAGAATCAGTATAGGATGCTAATAACAGTGAAACAGATGGACCTTATAAAGCTGACTATGATTTGATGTAACATAAGCAGCTGTTGAACAGAAAGTGGTGGCTTTAAAGTAAGGCCATAGAAACTGGATACATGGTTTGTTATGTAAGCATATGAAGCCAGCCTAATCCTATCTCAGTAAACATAACTCGCAATTTCCAAATACACAGGCTTAATTGATTAGTACACATATCGATAATAAAAAGAGTCAGATAAAAAACCTTTTAAGATGTGAGCAGATGCCAGCTCCCCATGAGATGTGATTAAGGCACTACCAAGTTCAGTGTTTTAAGAGCTCTTGCTTTCAGATTCTTGATGTGTATAGAGAACAAAATATCATAATAGAATACTGGTCAAAAGACTTCCACACACGGAAGAAGCACCGTTAGAAGTGTCTTACTGCTGTTATAATATTAACAGAGAAGGCGGTTAAAGAGAAAGAAGCTAACCACTGACTTAATTCAGCAGTATCCGTAAGAATTGGGGGACAGACTGGAAGATCAACAGGAAAGAATGACCATATGCAGAGAAAGTGTTACAAAGAGTCTTTAATATAAATATCTTCTTAAACATCAAGAGGCTATCAGCATATTGGCACAAGGACAAGTTAATTTTCAGTTTCATGGCAGTTTGTTTTATTACCTCTAAACTGAGGAAACAATGGGGGCATTGTGCTATGGGATCTGCGAGAGCCACATTGTCTATTGTTTCTTGTGGCAGAAATAAGGTGTATAATTAATGAAACCGCAGTTTTTTAGTATACAGAGGTGTGAAAATTATTAGACACAAAATAAAAAGATTGATGTTCTCTAATGTACACTCCTGGAAATTGAAATAAGAACACCGTGAATTTATTGTCCCAGGAAGGGGAAACTTTATTGACATATTCCTGGGGTCAGATACATCACATGATCACACTGACAGAACCACAGGCACATAGACACAGCCAACAGAGCATGCACAATGTGGGCACTAGTACATTGTATATCCACCTTTCGCAGCAATGCAGGCTGCTATTCTCCCATGGAGACGATCGTAGAGATGCTGGATGTAGTCCTGTGGAACGGCTTGTCATGCCATTTCCACCTGGCGCCTCAGTTGGACCAGCGTTCGTGCTGGACGTGCAGACCGCGTGAGACGACGCTTCATCCAGTCCCAAACATGCTCAATGGGGGACAGATCCGGAGATCTTGCTGGCCAGGGTAGTTGACTTACACCTTCTAGAGGACGTTGGGTGGCACGGGATACATGCGGACGTGCATTGTCCTGTTGGAACAGCAAGTTCCCTTGCCGGTCTAGGAATGGTAGAACGATGGGTTCGATGACGGTTTGGATGTACCGTGCACTATTCAGTGTCCCCTCGACGATCACCAGTGGTGTACGGCCAGTGTAGGAGATCGCTCCCCACACCATGATGCCGGGTGTTGGCCCTGTGTGCCTCGGTCGTATGCAGTCCTGATTGTGGCGCTCACCTGCACGGCGCCAAACACACATACGACCATCATTGGCACCAAGGCAGAAGCGACTCTCATCGCTGAAGACGACACGTCTCCATTCGTCCCTCCATTCACGCCTGTTGCGACACCACTGGAGGCGGGCTGCATGATGTTGGGGCGTGAGCGGAAGACGGCCTAACGGTGTGCGGGACCATAGCCCAGCTTCATGGAGACGGTTGCGAATGGTCCTCGCTGATACCCCAGGAGCAACAGTGTCCCTAATTTGCTGGGAAGTGGCGGTGCGGTCCCCTACGGCACTGCGTAGGATCCTACGGTCTTGGCGTGCATCCGTGCGTCGCTGCGGTCCGGTCCCAGGTCCACGGGCATGTGCACCTTCCGCCGACCACTGGCGACAATATCGATGTACTGTGGAGACCTCACGCCCCACGTGTTGAGCAATTCGGCGGTACGTCCACCCGGCCTCCCGCATGCCCACTATACGCCCTCGCTCAAAGTCCGTCAACTGCACATACGGTTCACGTCCACGCTGTCGCGGCATGCTACCAGTGTTAAAGACTGCGATGGAGCTCCGTATGCCACGGCAAACTGGCTGGCACTGACGGCGGCGGTGCACAAATGCTGCGCTGCTAGCGCCATTCGACGGCCAACACCGCGGTTCCTGGTGTGTCCGCTGTGCCGTGCGTGTGATCATTGCTTGTACAGCCCTCTCGCAGTGTCCGGAGCAAGTATGGTGGGTCTGACACACCGGTGTCAATGTGTTCTTTTTTCCATTTCCAGGAGTGTATTTCGCTCTAGAATTATTCAACCATCTGATTTTGGCATTTTCACTCAATTATATCTATATGGCAGTACTGTGCCAATAACAATGTTGGCAGCACTCCCTATCAGTCAACTGTTATTGTTGAGGCAGAGATTGCTTGTTTGCAGCTGTTTTGGAGACAGTTTAATTTTGCTGGGACATACTTCAGGTGTGTTTATATTTAATGTATAATCAAACAATAATTTATGAGTATCTCTGCTTGAATTTTAGCCATAAAATATAAATATTGTCTTTATTATCGATAATTCTTTCATTTGTCAGGTATTTGTTGGACTTGGGTCCAAAAAGCAATCTGTAACCAAGAAAAGTTACTACTATCAAACAGTTACTTGAAGAAAAACAGTACTCCCAGTGAGAAATAGCAAGCAGGTTACAAATTTCACAAAAATCTGTACTCTACATTTGCCAGGCAGTGAAAGATGGCATTAATTTCAGTCCTGCACATCAGGAGAACTGTGGACGCAAGAGCCTACTGTCCCCTAGAACTCAATGTAAACTTGTTCAGATGGCGAAAAAACAACAGATCAGCTACCAGTCAAGATTTCAACACGGTTCTGGAGAACTTTAGAGTCAATGTTTGTACCTCTACAAGCTGCAGAAAGCATTCTAGCAATGAGAGCAAAGAGATTTAAATGGATTCATGAAGCTAGAAATCAGTTTGAAGAGGACTTGAGCTAGGCAAATAAACTTTATTTAAACCAATTGAGAACCTATACGTGAAAATTTATTTTGAAAGTTGAATGTTTGTTTTCAACAAAATATTGAAAACAGATATGGAGAAATTCTTTTTTTCCTTCTGTTCATATGAGCATATAACATCTGAAATCATGGCCCTTTTATGATTAAACTGCCCCTCCCCCCCTTTCAGGTCTGCTTTCCTGACTAGTCTATATTCTCCATACATGAAGAAAGTAGACAGTACATCTGAAGCATGGTTGAGGAAGAGTTTTCTAAGTTTTGTATTTCTGAGTTTTGTATAGTGCAAACTGTGGAACATCCTAAGTCTGTTGTGGGGTGGGGTGTCATGTCAGCAAAGGGTACTGGCTGCCTCTACATTGTGGAAGGAACTGTGAATCAGACTCGGTATAGTAAAATTTAGGAAAAGAGGCTTTTATCCCAGGTGAAGGAATTATTTCCCAACGGTAACTTTGTGTTTATGCACAATGGTGCACCTTGCCATAAAGCTAATTCAGCTGCACAGCTCTTAGTTGAAAATGATGTAAAAACTTTGTCATAGCTGGAAATAGTCCCCTACATAAATGCTATAGAGAATTGGGGGGCAATTGTTAACCAGAAGTTGAGGAGCATCAGCAATTCAAGGCTGCAACTCATCAAGAAACTGATCTATATATGACATCATGATGAAGACATCAAAAATTCATGCTCAAGGCTCACATACACAAAACCACGATATGTCGAACTGCTCATTAGGAATAAAGGCATGCATTGCATATAAAGTACTAAGGTATTCTCATTTGGTGAACAAATTCTTTTAAACTGTAAAATGTGTTCATTTGAAGAAAAAACAACCTTGAGTCTAATAATTTTGACACCTCTGTAGAAGTGTTAGTAGAATGCATTGTTTTCCTGGAACAAGGTACTCAAATTCCCTCATTGTTGCAAACTGTTTATTATCTACTCACCTAGAGGCAGCACCCACGCGCACGCACACATGCGCGCGCGCGCGCGCGCACACACACACACACACACACACACACACACACAGGTTTAACTTTTATAAGCTTTCGAAGCCAGTGGCTCCTCCTTCTGGCAGAAGAGTTGAAAGGGGAAGGAAGAGGGGTAAAGAAAAAGGAATGTCTCTTTCCTTCTCATCCCACCCAGTAAGTATCTGCTGACCCAGGGTTCTGGGTGATTTTTTTGGACTGTACCCCATTCTCTAAACCTCTCCAGTCCAATTTCCTTCACCCCTCTTCCTTGCCCTTCAACTTTTTGCCAGAAGAAGGAGCCACTGGCTCCGAAATCTCGTAAAAGTTAAACCTTTTTTCTGTGAGTGCTCCTGCCGTCACTTGGTGAGTAGATATTTTATCTACCCATTTACATTATATTGTCAATAATTGATTATTTTTGTTATGAACTTCTTACTATGCCACAGCTGAAAGGAGAGCCATCTTAGTAATGAGGTTTTTCTGCATTGTTCACCTCCTTTCTCAGTGAAGTTTGAGGAACTAACACCAAGGGGATATTTGAGAAATGTAGTGTGCACACACACGCGCACACACACACACACACACACACACACACACACACACACACACACACACACACACCATTATTTTGAATAATTTTCATCTAGTTTGTACATAAATTAACTGCAACTACACGCTGTGTAAAGCATATCACTCTGGCACATTGATGTGTAACTTTATATCTGCCTAAATGACGAATAACACAGGATGGTTGCAGTAGTTCAAACCATGTAATAGTTTAGTTGTAACATTTACACATATGAATACTGTTTGTCTTCAAAGTGTGACAACAACTGTAATTTTACCACACATTGCCGTACATGGGTGTGGTTTATGTAACCTACATGGGTTGGCGTAGTTTGGAGCACCACATTGCACCACTGAGAAAATGCATGTGCCATGACAATGCTAAATGACATCAAGGCAGAACAGAAGATCTCTAGAGAAATATCAGAAGTGTCATCAGTCAACTGTTCAATTTTGAGCTGCACATATGATCGATGTTTCCCTCTTGCTAAATATTAAAACACAATAAGTGATTGTACACTGAGAGGCAATATAAGAACTTTTTTAAAAAAGAAGAAGTACTTTATATTCCTTCATAGAGGGTTGAAAGTTGGTGAAGTTTACCTAATAAAGGCATAGATACAACTGCAGTGAAAACGAGGTCCAGGTGCAGTGGCTGCATTGACACGGTCCAAGAAGAAAATTTATTTGCAGACGCAACAATTCAGATCTTCAAGATAACAAATCCGAATATGAGCGCACAAATATCAGAAGGGGAACATTACTTCTGGCGCCCTGGTGACAGGACCCAGAATAATTCGGTGCTGGAAATCAATAAAAATTTTAAAAAATATTCAGACTAAACTGACTATAATGTGAAAGTAAAATTTAATTAAAAACCTATCAATGGTTATATTGCTGTTGTCATTAGTAACAAAATCAACAGCAAGTAATAACATCCAAGGAAATAAATACATTTGAGAAGAAATAATTTGTCAATAAATAATAACTAAATATCAAAAACTATTAAATCATAGAAGAATTAAAGCCCACCAGTTGGGAGATCGTTGGTTGATATTATAAAAGACTATGTTTCATAAGTTCCAAAGACTACATCACAGTAGTAGGTAGGTAGTATCATCACCAGCAGTGCACCTACCAACAGTAGTCCACTTCACGGAGTACAGTGATATGGTGCCACGTCATTGTCACGATGCTGCGAGCCACATAAATCACTCAGGTGAGCTGTGTTGAAGCCAAACTGACTTCTATTGTTCTTCTTCTTCTTCTTCTTCTTCTCCTCCTCCTCTTCCTTTTTTATTGGGGTAATTAAAGTGTCGTAGTGTTCAAAAGATATTTTTTTTACTGGAGTAATCTCTCCAATGTGAGAGTTTAAGCAGGAGAAGATTAGTTGCAGACTCATCGGTTTCACTGTATGCCTGTACTGACCCGTATGAGGGAAGAGGTATTTAAGATGCTGGGAGATGTGAAAGCTCATAATACTCACTCAAATACCAAGCTAGATGCAAATAAAGCTGAATCAAAACAGATCTAAATAATTCAATACAGGCTTGAACACTTGAGGTGTTAGATGGGAGACTACTAACTCAAATACTGACACTCTAGAGGTTAGATTGGAAAGACTCTTCATGAGTCAAAGGTACAATCACTGAATTTAATGACAGACTAGAGACTGCTAGTGGTGATTTAAAGAAGAAAACAGATAAGCAAGTTCAAAAGTCAGAAGAGCATCACAGAGTCTCACATGGAAAAATTAGAAACAAATAATAGAAAAACTAAACTAGACTCCACCATTTAAAATATACCAGAGGAGTTACATTTTTATATATCTATACAGTTTGATTTAGTTGTAAATCTATTAACTAAACGTTTTGTTGAATTGAAACTTCAGAGACAAGTGTCAATTTTGATAATTCGAAACAGAATATAGATTTAAGTGAGGCAGACATGTCGGGTTCCACACTTGCAATCTTTGAGGTATGAAATAAAGATTTATTGTTGCAAAATTTCCAGCAAAATATTACATTTTCTGTTGACAACACTTTCATCAGATGACATCTGCAATTGATTGCTCAGGGAAAGATTGTTTAATTTTAGAGCACAATTACAATTACAGTGGTTGAAACGAATACAGAATACAATTCTGTCGACTTTTTGGAAGTGGTACTTTGAATCTTTTACACCAGTGGGATGTCAATTTTTGTTATGTCTAATGTCTACATAGAACTGTGCTAATAACTTAGTATTAGCATTCAAGGAAATTATTTACAGTGGAAAAAAAAACTGATGTTTAGCTGTATATTTATGTTTAAAAATTTATGTTAGGTCAAATGATGACTTTAACCCTTTGTAATATGTAATGCAGACAGGGCATCTCTCCAAGCATTCTTATTTAAATTGCTGTCACCTGGGTGGCTAGCATGCCTCAGAGAATTGCACAAATCTTTTTAAGTGAAAAATGTGTTCATTGACTGGCAAATAGGATATACATTAAAATAAAAAGTGTACTTTCATTCAAATATATTTAACACATAAGCATTACAACACAAAAACTTGCACTGTGTGATATTTTTTGAAACACTTCAGGGGGGACTGTTACCATCATTATTTCACTCAAGTTATTGAAAAATGAATCACTGTTATCATCAAAATCATTGTCACTTTTGTTTTCACTAAGACATTCCTCCAAAAGCTCTACAATCTCTTCCTCAGAAATGACTGTGCATGACAAACTAACCATTTTCACCAATGTATTTGACTGTAATAATTACAACCTTTCTCTCAACAGAACTGCTACAGTTTGACACAGAGTTCTCTAATGGCAGTACTATGCAGCATTGATGCCCAGTAAAGTCAGATTCCCCAAGAATGGAGCATATGAGAGCTACGGAAAATTGTATTGAATAAGGATCGACCGATGTGGAAAAGAAACTTCGCTGTGTTGAGCATCACTTGTCATGGGTGTGGAAAGGGTCAAATATTTGTGGAAACTCAAAAAGAAATAAGAAGGGATATTTAAAATAGGATGCAGGTGCCCTTGTGCCTACATTAAGCAAACTAAGGTCAGGTGGTGTATCTAAAAATATGTACTGGGTGCAAAACAACTAGGGTCATAACCGCCCATGTCAGAACTGTCGAACACGAAAATGAAAAAGGAGTTAAAAACAACTACACATTAAGCCCAATCGATGGAAGGAAAGACAGCTAAAATAAAGGGACTTGGAGAAAAGTCCATAAAATATGCCACAGAGACAATTGAGGTCCTGAACTAAAGATTAAATGTCATTTGCCCTATTGCTACGATGGATAAAAAGTAAAATGCGGTCGACAGCCAGCGTGTCATTCACTAAAATGGCCAATAATTCAGATGGCAAACATAAATGAGAACATAAGTGGTTAAAAAAAGGGCATTCCCTAAGGAAATGGTGAACTGTCAAAAACTGAGGGCAATGAGCACAAAGAGGTGGGGGGATCATCAGTTAACAAATGGTGATGGTTAAAAAGACATTGCCCAATATGCAACCTAGCTAAAATAATGATCTCACAGAGAGAGGACCAAGAGGAGGTCGTCCAAGGCACTGAGAAAGGTTTAATTCTCCAGAGCATGTTCCCATGAAGGGACGACCAGTTGGTATGCCAAAGTGACACCACGTGCTGACAGACGGTAATACAGAGATCACTGGAGGGAATGGAAAACTAGCAGGCCGAGGTAGGAGGATGGCAGCCTCGTTTCCCCATCAGATGGAGGTTAACAGCGACCCACATCGCAATGGCTCCATCAAGAGCGAGCAAGTGAAAGCATTCCTGAACCCACTACAGTAAGGGATGGATGGTGTACAGAACAAACAGGTTCTGAAGGGCACTAAGTAAGTCAGAGCAGATGACAATTGAAAAGCCTGTGTCGGCGGATGTATTTTGTGGGATGAAAAAAGAGCGAAGAGCTCCGCTGTAAATACTGAGCAGTTTTCTGGAAGCTATACTGAAAATTGTTGGTGCCAAGGACGGAAGCACACTCAACACCATGGTAAATCCAAGAGCCATCAGTGTACACAGAGGTACTAAAGCGATGTTCCGTGCGAAGGTTGAGAAACTTATGGTGATAGGCCGAGTCTGGAGTAATGTCCTTAGGAAGCAAATGCTGTCCAAGAAGCCAAGGCAGTGAAGGGTTCACACCTATTGGCAAAGTGGCAGGTGGTGTCAAGTTGAGCTGTCGGAGCAATAGCCGAAAGCAAACTCTGGAGGTAACAGAGAAGAGGGATGCACCCCATACTGGCGATCAAAGGAGTCAACGAAGGAGGCGGCACAGGATGGGTGGCCAGGCATGGTAGACAAACGGCATGTGTATCTGCTGAGGAGAAAATCATGGCTGCATGACAGCGGTAGTTCGGCAACTTCTGCATACCTGTAGATGCATAAACAAAACACACACAGTCTGGTTTTGAATGGACAAGGGACCAATGCAAATGAAGGAGAGTGATCTGATCAACTCCCCAGGGAGTACTGCGGATGACATGTAGGACATTAACGGACCGCATACAGTGGACGGCCAGGTAAGACATGCCAAAAAACAAGGAAAGTTTCCTATCAAGAATGAGCCCCCAGGAAATTCGTAGTTTCAGTGAATGGAAGAGCAACATGCCCAAGATGTAAAGACAGTGGAAGAAACCAACTGCACCATCAGAATTTCACACAAATGGTTTTATCAGTGGAAAAGCAAAAGCCACTGTTGATGCGCCACGAGTAAAGATGATCGAGACAACCCTCAAGATGCTGCTTAAGGAGACATGTCTGGAAAACTGCAATAGGTGGCAAAATCATCAATGAAAAGGGAGCTGAAGATGCCCGCCGGGAGACGAGCCATAATAGGGTTAATGGTGATGGCAAGGACGGAACCAGGCACACCGTTTTCCAGTATAAAGGTGTCCAACAAGGCAGAACCTCCACATACAGAGTACGGAGGATACCAGTCCTCCAGCAGGTGTCTTAATGCTTTTTCCAAATCAAAAAATATGGCCACAGTCTGATATTTCCGCAGAAACCCATTCATGACACGTGTTGACAAAGTGACGAGATGGTCAACTTCAGAATGCTACCCTCAAAATCTGCACTGTGCAGTGGTTAGTAAACTGCGAGACTCAAACCACCACACCAGCTAGGCATAAATTGTATGTTCCATCACTCTGCAAACACAGCTAGTGAGAGAAATGGGACTGTAACTAGAAGAAAGGTTTCTGTCCTTACCAGGCTTAGGCACGGGTATGACAGTGGCTTCACGCTAGCATCTGGGAAACTTTACCTCTGCCCAGATGCGATTGTATGTATGAAGGAGTAAGTACTTGCCCGCAAGAGAAACGTTCTGCAACATCTGAATGTTAACATCATCAGGCCCTGGTGTGGAGGATCGGGATATAGTAAGACCATAATTTAGCTCCCTCATAGTAAAGGTGGCATTGTAGCACTCGCGATTCTGAGAAGAGAAGAGTACTGCCTGAGCCGCCTCCACTTGGTTCACGATAGAACAGGGAGTGGAACAATTAAAAGAACTAGTAAATCAAAACCAGCTAGCTTTTTTGTGATCCTGAAGAACACCACAACACAGTGCACGCAACTGTTTATAACGAATGCAGTGTGCCATCATAGCATGGTGGTCAAAAATGTGGAGAACATGTCTCCACATGCCTATTGCGTCGTGGCAAGCCTCAGTCCATCAAGAGACTGAGACACGGCACAGTATAGATGATGTGCAAGGAATTGAATGTTTTGTAATAGTAAGGATAACATTTGTAAGATATTCTACATGGTCATCACAACTGGGGAAATGTTGTTCGTCGAAGGTCGCCAGGGAGGAGTAAAGCCTCCAGGTAGCCTTAGAAAGCTGCCATTTGGTTGTGCACATGGGTGTAGGAGTCAGCAAACTGATAGCACACGAGATACGGTCTCTTGAGTACATGCCAGAGAGTATGGACCACTCGAGATGATAGGCAAGATGGGCAGTGCAGAAGGAAAGGTCCAAATGGGAATAGATGTGCATGGAATCTGAAAGGTATGTGGGTGCTCCCGTGTTAAGACAAATGAGGCTTAGTTGATCGAGAAGGTTAGCCAAGAGGGCACCTGTCTGGCATGTTCTGGGGGAACCCAAAAGGGGATGGTGCAAATTGAAGACACCATGCAGCAGGATGTAGCACAACTTAAGTAGCTTCCAGTCGAAGTAATGTAATACAGGGTGGCGCAGGGAAACAGGAAATTTCGAAATAATGTCATTTCCATGAATAAATTCATAAAACTAGTAATTCATTAATGAAAGTGAATGTATTCAGTATGCCATTATTCAGTATGTCTTTACGATCAAAATGTCCAAAAGTGTCTCTTTACTTTTTAAAGATGACATCGGAAAGATGTGCTCCCATTCGGCGTTCACACTAACAGCCTGTTATGAAAACTCTGGAATGCGCGGTGTAGCAAATCTTGGGGAATGGCAGTGATTTCGTTTTCAATGTTCTCCTTCAGTTCATGGATTGTTGCAGGACGTGTAGGGTACACCTTGCCTTTAAGATATCCCCACAGGAAGAAGTCGCACACACTAAGATCAGGGGATCTCGCAGGCCATGCAATGTCACCGTTACATGAAATAATGTGTCTTCCATTGATTGACGAACTGCTGCCATTGATTGTCGAGCAGTGTGTGATGTGGCTCCGTCCTGCTGAAACCACATATTTTCGACGTTAAGATTAAGCTCGTACAGTCTCGGTGTAAAGAATGTTTGAAGCATTTCAAAATATCGAGCGGATGTTACTGTCACTGCACTACCATCCCCACGTTCAAAAAAATAGGGGCCGATAACACCATGACATGATACAGCACACCATATTGTGACCTTGGCACTATGTAGAGGTCGCTGGTGAAACTCACAAGGATTGTCCTGTGCCCAATAACGAAAATTCTGTTTGTTTACGAATCCGTTCATGTGGAAATGGACTTCGTCTGATATCCATAAATTACCAAGGAAATTCGCGTCCTCGTTTATTTTAGCCAATATCTGGCTACTAAACTCCATAAGTGACGCTGGGTCTCGTTCATGTAAGTGTTGCACAATCTGCAACTTATAGGGATGGAAGTCTAATTCCTACAGTATTCTTTGTACGCTTCGTTGCTTAATCCCTAGCGAAGATGCATGCTGTCGAACGGAGCGGTGAGGACTTCTCTCGATTGCAGCTCTAGCAGCTGCAATGTTCTCTGGGGTACTTACCGTTGGAATGCCACCTGGAGGTTTCTTTTTCAAGGCAGATCCTGTTTCTTCAGAATTACACACCCACATTGTAATCGCATGCGCAGATGGGACACGTCCATGACGTCCAAGCCGGTACTGCTGTCGAAATGTTCTCTGCGCGGCAGTCGCACTATCACCATTTTTGTAAAACGCTCTCACGGCTACTGCAAGTTCCGCACCAGTCCAATTCTCCATGATTACTAAATGGCAATGCGTTCACATCCATTGTGCAAAGTTTCGAACATCTGCCGGCGCTACAGTGCTGCCAACTGTAACGTTCAAAATTTCCCGTTCCCCTGCGCCACCCTGTATTATCATCATAATAGGACCTAATATTTCTTTGATTCCACTTTGGAATGAATAATCAAAGCAATACTGTACAAACAGGAGTAAGATTCAAAGATAATGTAGTAATGGAAAGGCCAAGAGTTTAAATATAGGTACTGCAGCATATTTGTCTATTTAAAGTGACATCATTCATCTAAGCGGGGAATATTTGGTGTGACATATCACTCTGGCAGTGACATATAACCCTACATCTACCTACCAACCAACGATGGTCACAATAACTAAAACAATGTAGTTTAGGATGGAAAGCTATTTGCGGATTTCTGTCATCCGTTTTGCATGTAACACTTATATGGACGGACGCCACATGTCTTCAAAGTGGAATGGCGATCACAACATTACAATGAGTTGTGGTACCTGCATGGGGTTTGGTAATATCTGGGTCAGCATACTGGTTTGGAGTAGCGCAGTGCATTGCAGACAAACCCCGAATGCTGTGACAATGATGAATGATGCTACAACATAACATAAGAGAAGATGTTTAGAGATCTGTCAAAAATGTTATTAGTTGAATGTATAATCTCGAACTGTACAGACGAGATGTTTCCCTGTTGTTAGATGTTGACACACAATAAGTGACTGCACGATGAGAGGCAATATATGCATTTGTTAAAAGAGGAAGCATGTTGTATTATTTCACAGTGTGTCAAAAAGCTAGTGAAGTTTATTCAATTACAGCACAAGTACAATGATAGTGGAAACAAGGCCCAGCAACCTGTGCCAACATGGTCCAAGAAGAAAATTTATTTACAGATGCAGTAGTTCAGAACTTCAAGATACCAACAAATTTGAATCTGAACACACAAATATTAAAACAGGCATGCTGTACAGTTTCAATAATTAGCCATCATTAGATACAGTTTTAAAACAAAGCTTAAAAATACAGTTTCATGTCAAAATAATAGAATCTTTTATACCATAGATATTAGTGGTTTGATAGGGAACTGCGTTTTAAGCTTAATTTTCTAGCAGCACCTAACAATGCTGACTGTAAAAATTTGTCACTGCAATAAATTTGTGATTGACCTACACAGAAACTGTGAAAAAATAATGTAACTATGGTTGTAGAGTCATATTTGGAATTTATTTTCATCATTGACAATGTATCAGCTTTTAGAGACAAACACTGAAAAGGTCGTCAAACTGTTAACCCATACGAGTGTATTTTGAGTTATTGTGTATATATGCTCGGTTAAATTCAAAGACAAGAACATAACAATAAAACCATACAAATTATATAGTAGACAGCTCTTTCTAGTAGTACACATGGAAAAACTTGTTTCCAGCATGAGGTGCTTTGAAAAACACAACAGATTGCTCAATTAGACTAATTCTTACTAAATTAGGGGCTAGCACTTTTCTGTAGACACCTTCAGTTCAGTGTCATTTTCACTTCACAACAGTGCATTCACTTCACATTTCCACTTTCTTTTATTCTGGAAAAACAGGACAGGCACAACTCCATGCTGTGTGATTGCTGGAGCAATTTCTCCGAGCCTTTGGGGGCAATATGTGGACTGCTTTGCCACATTTATCATGGGTTGCCTCTTTCTTACATTTCACTGGTGTTTAAAGTATTACAAAGGGTTTGGTACGTATGACTGCACTTTCAAACAAAGGAAGCCTCCTTACTTGCTCTGGAAAAGTAGGAAAATCAGTGATATAATTCAACAACTACTTCCTCACAGTGGCAACTAACACTGCATCCACCAATAAAAAGATAAAAAACAGTCTCATTAGATTTACTTCAGCTGACATTGCATACACGACCAAAAAAAAAAAAAAAAAAAGATACAGCCCCTTAGGTAGATCGTGTTCGCGAAGAACTGAAGATGCTGTTGGCCATGGTCAGCACTCTGAAGCTTGTGGTGTAGAGGTGTCAAGGAAACAGAGTATCACACAGAATACCTCAGGTGTTGGTTGTTTGCCACATACTCTACAGCTAGAGCACCTTCTAGTGTTCGCCTCAAGGTGAGTAGCATTCATGATGGTTGAGGCACAGACAATGTGGAGACTGGCCTCAAACATTCATCCTATGAGAGGACAAATGGCTTCTCTTTCAACAGCATCTGAGCAGGCACACTGATGAAGGTGTCTGCTAGTTATAAGGATCTCTAACATTAAGTCTGTCATGGACCCTTAAGGAAATAGTGTCTATGTTTGGACAGAAGTCCACCATGCACTCAGTACATCTGCCATGGGGCTCGTCCAAGGTGTTGCGATAGCCCTGCCTGCAGCTATCAGGGGTGCAGCCGTCAGTGTGTGGCTCACATTGGCACCAATGATGCCTGTTGCTTGGGTTCTGAGAGCAACCTAAGAACATACAGGTGGTAAAAACTGCTGGTCTTTTTTTGTCAGGTGCAAGCAGACCTTACAACTTGCACCACTGTACCCAGAATTGATCAGGTCTTTTGCTTTGGAGTGAGTGGAAGGTCTCAATGAGAGGTTAAGTTGCTTCTGTGATGGTCCTGGCTGCAGATTTCAGACATGTGTTATGAGACTGACAATTGTAGGATTCTCCTTGATAGTCGGGAATACACTATACGGGGAAGCAGACGCTAAGGTCAGGCAATAGTTTGAGGGCCTCTGATGAACACTCACCAGTCGATGTGGAGATAGTAAAATGAATTGTGCGGAAATTAAATAAACTTCAAATGTCAAAACTTTAACAGTAATTTGTTCAAGCGTCCCTGAATTTGTTGCCCTCCAGGAAAGGGGTCATACTCAAATTACACTCAGAACAGTGAGCTGGGTGAAACTTGCAGTAGGAAGCTTTGCAATATTTAATGAGAGAAGACTGGTTAAATGCCACAGGAGTGGAAGTGTTCATTGTGATTAACAAAAATACTATATCTATTGAAGTCCAAATAGTGTCTGAATGCAAAATTATCTAGATGTGAATAACTGGCCTAGGTGAATTTAAGTTAATCATTAGAGGTTTTCATCACCCACCCTATTTCACCTTAACAGTTGCAGAATCATTCACAGAAAGCCTTGCCTCAGCAGCGTGGAAGTACCCTGATCATGCTATATTAGTTGGAGGTTACTTTAACCTATCGACTATAGTAGGTTGGTTGGGGATTACAGGACTAAATAGCAAGCTCATAAGTCCCTTGATCAAGACACAGATTCTCTAGTATAAGTAATATTAGCCAGAAAGTTGATCAACTTATGAAAGTGGGTAAGAAATGGTAAAATCAAGGCACTGAAAGTGATACTGTTGCCAGATCGGAGACATAATTTAAAAAGAGGTAAAAGTATATAGGTCGGGCCAGTGTGTGGGTCAGAGAGCAGAATAGAACTCACTCATGGATCATCTATGGTGAGAGAAACAGCACTCTCAGCTGATCCGCACCAACCAGACTAAGGGTGAGGACAGTTACAGAGTAAATAATGCTTTGTAGCAGGGAGGTTCATGATAGTAAAACTTAGTAGGCTAAAAATGAAAGACATCAATTGGACCAACAATAAGAAAATATGGGGAGAGAAATAACAGGTCAGTAGATGGGTAGGTTCAGGTGAGTGTCCCAAATGGCTCCGCAAGTGATGGTGGCCATCACTCGCACATGCATCCCACTCCCAATTTGTTATAGTCAAAGTTAAAGATGGGAACAGCAACCATTTCATTATTCATCAGAGAGCTACCCCTAAAACGGAAACTAGGGTATAGACGAGAAATAGGGTAACTGCATCTAGAAGCATGAACAACAGAGTGAAAGGTCAATAACCAAGGCAGCTGGTAAAGGAGGTAGGGACAAGAGACCCCCAGATCTAACATGCAGCGGGAGGTGTCTCCAACCATCTGCATTGATTGATTCACTTTTCCATGGGCTAATATATCAACGAAACTAATCAATTTTTGAAAATATAATGTAACTGAATAGCTAAATAATCTACTCACCAAGCAGCAGCAGCAGGAGAACACAGATATGAAGGTTAAGGGACTGTGCAATCTTTTGGAGCCAGTGGCTCCTCCTCCTGGCAGAAGGGCTGAAGTGGAAAGAAAAAGAATTGGGGTGGAAAGGGGGAAGAATAAGGAGGGACAGGGGCGGGTGGGGGGGGGGGACTGGGGAGGTTTAGGAAATGGGGAGAGTTTGGAAAAGTCACCCAGAACGCTGGGTGAGGGGAACTTATAAAATACGATGACAAGGACAGATACACTCACTTTTCCGTCAGAGAGAACTGGAAGCAATGAGGAAGGGTCCTAAGGGAGGCCCTTAGATGGCGGCTGGGAGCAGGTGTTCAGCCGAGGCTAGAGATTATACCAAATGAAAAAGTCGTCGAAATGCAGCTTGAGATTGACCACTGGTACCAAGGCAGTCACTAGACCACTGATGGTGAGAAGGAGGAGTAACACTCAAGACATTTGCAGCACACCAGTCTCTTGGACCTAAGGGGAGCTGAGTGTGCCAACTCTTAACACGAAATAACTGGTGGTATAAAAACTGGTGAATAAAAATTGGCAAGGAGACTTGAAATCCCGAGTTATAGAAGTAAAATGATGGCACCGAGTGGCATCACAGGCCTTACGTAGGTCAAAAAGTGCTGCAATGAGATACTGACACTTAGAAAAAGGCTGTCGGATTGCTGTTTCCAGCCTAATCAGATGGTAGGGGGCTACAAGGCCCTGTGATTTGAGACCCCAGCATATTCACTGTGCTAATATCCTTTCAATCTGTTGGCAGAGCATGATGGATCATCTAACTATGAATTCAATCTGGGCTGGGGCCACATCAAGTGGTGAGTCAAGAGCATTAACTAGTTCCAAATTAAGGAAAGGGTTATTTTGTAACTCAATGTGACAGGGTAAAGGATATGGAAAAGTCTTATGCTTTTGACAGGTTTCTGGGTAGTGTGGATCCAAAGCAAGGTACAAATTCACATTCTTCCACATATACAACTCATTGCCAGAGATGAAAGTATCTGTAAGTGCAGAATAATATCCTCAGACTGAGTGGGAATCGAAACTAGGGCCTTCCGATTTGCACTCTGTCACTTAGCCAGTGAGCTTGAGTCACATTATTTACATCTTAACATGTGCACCTTACTTTATTGTGTGTGCCTTGACTAATTAGTTTTAGAAGAACTTTAGTTGGTTTCATGATACCTTCTACTATGAATACATGCAATTTGTTTGTTTTGGTATAACAGCAAGGTACCCACTACATAATAATAATATAACAAGTATCAGCCACACTGTTTTGTTCAAATATTAGCTTGTTCAGGGAAATAATGCTTAAAATTTTTTATTTACTCAGTCATTCACAAATCTGGACAGGATGTATGTTTCTTTGGTTTTCATTGCTAGTACATGGCTTCCATTGCTGCAAGTTTTAGAAAGCAACAAACAGCATTTCTGCAGTTTACTTTGCATATTTGGTCAGATTTTTTTCCCTCCAATGCCCAGATTGTTCCCGTACATGGCTTTCCCCTAACAGGATTCCATACTGTCTAAATCATTTGTCTTATAATTTGTAATTGATGATCATGTTATGCTACATTGCTATTATACTTGCTGACTGTATTGTTACAGAAATTTGCAGCCAAATGTGAGAATAACAATAACAAAATAACAAAACAGGAAGCTGATGTCACCTGACGGAGAAGGAGCTTTGAGCAGCCACTACTCCAGCATGAAAAGTCATTTTTTGCTGTTGATACATTAAAGGTATTTTCCTATAGCAAAAATATGTCCAAAGCACATATGATTTCTGCACAGTCCTTACAGTTAGTACATGTATCTTAGCCTGGCATTCATAAATACAGATCTTTTTTTTTTTTTCTTTCCATATGACAGTCTCACTCAGTGACTTCATACTCTTAACTGCCGTATGTCTGCATCAGACTACAAAGTAGCAGGTGCACATCACATGAAAGTACTTAGTTGCAGGTCGTCACAATATTGGTTCGACCATGTTAACATCATTTTATGTAACTGTACTCGTCTATCCTCTTACATGATTATGTATTGGAATGGATTCCATGTGGTACAATACACCTTGCGCTGTGATCGTTAGGTAAATTCGGAAAACCTCCCTATTAACAAAGTAAGGAAGAGAACAAGTTTCTTAATATATCTTCTGTTAAGAGATATAAGGAGGCACACTACTTTTGCTCTGCCACAATGACCAATTTCAAGAGCACATTTACAAGTCAGGTAACATATAATGCACACCTTAAAAAAAAAATAAAAAAATAAAAAAAAAAAATATGTGACCAAAGTGCTAGCACCTCCACTGATTGATAAAGTAGATGAGCTTCTTGTTTGTTTAGAAAATTTAGAAATTGGCGGTGGAATAAATCTAGTATGCCAGTCTGAACATCATATAGTCACAAATATGGAAAAGGGAGACACTATGGAGAGAGGAGGAGTTGCTATACCTGTTAAAATTTATCACAGAGTGAAAAATTTATGAACTAAAAATTTTTGCATTCAACAACGTATACAAGCATGTGTGTGGTAGCTTAGACTAAATAACGGTACTTTTTTAACTGTAGCTGTGTATAGGTCTCCACTGGGAAGTTTTCAGGTAATTTTGAAAAACATGGCTTCTTTGTTGTGCTGTCTGTCAGACAGAGGGAAACAGATTATTGTTTGTGGGATTTCAATGTAGATTTTCTGAAAGAGTCTGATAGAAAGACTGACTTTGAAGTACTACTCGGTTCTTTCAATTTCATGTCAGTTGTTGATTTTCCTACTCGAATGGTACAAGAAAGCAGCACACTGATAGATAATTACATTACATTAATACTTGTTCCATAGATAATGAATACGAAATTTTTTAATGATGTGGAATGTGTCAGATAATACACACACACACACACACACACACACACACACACACGGGGTGTTCAAAAAGTCTCTCCGCAGCACCGTATGATTGTTAGCCGCATGTGCTGTATGCCGCAGTGAATATGCTGAAATGAAACTCAGAGAAATACAAGTTATTAATTTATTGAATATTCATTTTTACTTACAAATTTTCAAATTAAATGTTGAAAGTGTCACCCCTGTTCTTGAACACACAATTCAATTCACGTAATCATGTTTCCAAACACAAGCTGTAACATTTCTTCTGTAACAGAAGCAGTGAAAGTGAATATTGCAGTTTTCAACTCATTGCTGGATTTTGGACGGTTTTTATAGACAGTTGCTTTAGAAGAAAAAGTCAGGTGGTGTTAGATCAGGTGATCGTGGAGGCCAAAGTCCCTGTGAAATTATACGATCACCAAAAACATCAGCAAGCAGTGACATTGAAACGCGAGCTGTATGCGCGGTTGCACCATCTTGTTGAAAATAACCGTTCAGTATTTCACTTAACCCAAGTTCTCCTACGAACAGGTACAGAATATCACTGTGGTATCGTGCATTTATTGTTTCATTGAAAAACCCAGGCAAGTGAACAATCATATGGCATTGCGGAGAGACTTTTTGAACACCGCGTGTCTGTGTGTATTATTCATGATCTATGGAACAAGTATTAATGTAATGTAATGATAATCGATAGCCACTAATTTACTCTACACACACACACACACACACACACACACACACACACACACACACACACACACGGTGGCACTAGACTGTTTACAAAGATTTCCCAGGCAACAAGATGCATGGACAGCGAATAATGGTGTTTGGACTAGGAAGGGGTAAAATATTTAGAGCAGAGAGAGGAATTCATTTCATGAAATTTCATCAACAAACATGTCCCATAGGTACCATTTGTGTAACTACCATCCTCAAAATTAATCAAACATCATCTAGTAATTTTGAAAGTTCTAACAGTGGAACTATTTTAAAGTCTTTTTTATTCAGCAAATTTGGATAAAATTATCCAATAAATTCAATCTCTTCCATGTAATTGAAAATTGTGTGTTTTATACACAAAGAAACTAAGATTGTCACAGTATTATGGAATCAGCTGCATTTAATTATACAGTGAAACCTCTTTATAACATTCTTCCATATAATGTTTTCCTCTGTATTACGTCCGTTTTTTTCGGTCCTGACTAAAAGCCCATATAAACAATGTTAAATTTTCCTCTTTACTGAGTTTACTCCATATTACAATTTCCTCCATGTAACACTCACTCATATTTTTGGAACCCTGGTCAATTATTCATCTCTTTATAATGTTTAAGTGACTGGATGTAAACACACAGTTTTCCAATCTGTGGATTCACAATTTGCACCAGCTCCGAAAGCCTGCGCTCAGCGTGTTTCATATGTCAGTGGCAGAATCCGGTCACGTGACATGTGACACACATTCTTCTTGCTTTTTGGTGCCATTTCAGTCGATGCTTTGTATTCATAGCATGTTGTGTGAGCTGATCAGCAAACAGTTTGTGTGTCTAGTGAGGGTGTGTCTTCGATATAACCTTTTTTTTTTTTAAAAAAAGCTCTCATCGGTGGATATGAGTGAAAAGTGGAAGAACATTTCTCTGCAAGAGAAGTTTTCTGTTATTAAAAAAGTGGAGGCATCTTCTGGTGAGAGTCACGTGGAGCTAGCGAAGCAATTTGAACTGGCCCCCTCAACACTACTATGAAAAACAGATCGTCGATAATGGAAGGGTTTGAGAATTGTGGAAATTGGAAATGCATGCATGTGAAACCATCGACTTATGACGAAATGGAGGAAGTTTTATTAACTTGGTTTCAGAAAGCACGCATTGCAAACATTCCTATAAACTGAACTAATCTGAAGGAGAAGGTGCTTCAAATATCACTGCAGTTAGGAATGGAAAATTTTAAGGCGTCCAATGGATGGATTGATAAATTTTGACAGCATCATGGTGTTGTATACAAAGCGGAATGTGGAGAAAGTAAAAGTGTGGACGAACCAACTGTAACTCAGTGTATGCAGACTCTCCCTAATCTGATACATGGCTACAAACTGATAAAGACATTTACTTTTCATGGGGAAAATTGCCAAGGCGGTAAGAAGAGCAAGAAATGTCTTACCGTTTTGTTGTGTACAAACACCGATGCAGTGAAAAACTGAAACCTTTGGTTATCGGAACGCCAAAAAACTCCAAGGTGCTTCAAAAGCATTTCCATGTTTCCGTGCAAATATACAAACAATGCCAAACCATGGATGACGAGTGAGATATTTTTACGTTTTCTCAGAGAATTTGATGCCAAAATGGGGAGTGCTGCAAGAAAAGTGCTGCTGTTTGTGGATAGATGTGCAGCACGTCCACCAGACTTATCCTTTCTGAGAAATGCGAAAGTAATTTTCCTGTCACCCAACTGCAACCTTTGGACTTGGAAATAATACACGCCCTTAAGGTTAAATATAGGATAGCCCTTGTACAAAAAGGCCTTGAATTTGAAGGATCAAAGAAAACCAGGAAGCCAGCAGAGCTCACAACTGAAGCTGAATATTTTACAGGCAATAAATTTAATTATGTACTTGTGGAGGGAAGTCAGTGCTGAAACTATTAAAAACTGTTTCACAAAAGCGGATTCTATGAAAATGAGATGGCAGCTCCTGCGGAAGATGTTGCAAGTGATTTGCAAGAGTTTCAGGAATTAATAGGCAGTGATTCTGTCACTTTTGAGGACTTTGTGGCTGTGGATGACAACGTGGAAACCACAGGAGTACAAAGTATTGAGAAGCTGACTGCAGAGAGAAGTTTGGAGAATAATAGTGGTAGTGGAAGTGACAGTGACAAGGAAGACGACCCTGTGCCCTCATACACTAAGGCAGCTGAAGCCTTTGAAACATTCAGGAGATATATGATGGCCCATAGACTTGAGGACAGAACAAGCAATAAATGATTGCCATACAGTCAAGGAGAAATAGAAAACAAATATGCTTGCTTGAATATTTAAAAAAATCATAGGTATGTGATTTTCAGATTGGATAGGTTTCTAGAGTTCTGTGCAAATTTAAGTTCCATTTCATAATTTAATTATTAAAGTAATTTTTTTGTGACTAATTCTTTTTTAATCTGTACCACTTATTGTGTTTTTATGTAATATGTGCAGTATATCATAAACAAAATTTGATTCATATTCTATAATTGGGTCAACTGAAGAACGGGATACCACCTGTCAGCTTTGGACAATGATTTCATATCTTAAGAATCTGTTATAACTTTTCACAGTACAAACTGATCCATTTATTTTCACCCATCCACCTACCGGGCCTCATGGTTTAATTACAAAAAACTAATCATTTGATACATTGATCATTTGCAATGAATATCATATTACGGTATTGTGAAAATTTAAAATGTCTTCTATGGCACAATTTTTCAAAGCTGATTAGTGGTATCCCTATCTCCAGTAATGCCCTATAATTATTATTTGGAAGCCTTCCTCTTTATAGTGTTTTCCTCTATACAGTATTCAGAATTTGTGGTCCCTTGAAAAACGTTATATAGAGGTTTCACTGTAGCGTGTTCAAAGTGTTTTTATTCTAACACAAATCTGTTGAAGAGGAAATTATTGCATTGTTTAGGTACTGGTTAGCAAAACGAAATATACAATATTTGAAAAACTGTGCCTTGAAGAAACAAAGACAGCAACACAGATATATCAAGAAGTTTAAGAATGGATCAGGGTTCATACACTTATTCTCAAAATTGAATGCCTTTCAACATACGAGCTACACACGTTGGTTTGTTAAGGAACTTTCGCACCGACTTTGATGGATGAAACAGTTCCCCCCCCCCCCCCCCCCCCCCCCGCCCCCCCCTATGGGGTACAATATGTTAAACTATTCAGAAGTATCAAGAATATATTGGAAAATTACAGGCATTCCTTGTTACTGAAACACAAAAAATTTAAGTTTGTGTTACTACCGCCTACATACAGCATGAAATTACAAACACCTATTAATCAGACACAGATCAAGCAGCCACATACAAAGTTCCAATAATAAAGTTATTAAAATGTGTGGATGAAAAAAGTTCCAATTAGAATAAATTCATGAATGACTTCATATTAAAATTTCTTTACATTTACTAACATGCTGCGAGACCACTGCATAAATATTTTTATACCACTAACACAATTATTTTTCTAATACAATGAGGATAAGAACATATAACCAAACAAAGCTGGAATAGGGAATTTTTCCATTTGTAACAGGGCCTCCTGTGACAGACAAATCTGGTAGTGGGGTTAAGGAAGGCCAACATGTCTCACTTACCTCATAGCTGATTTTTCTGAAAGGCAAATTGGTAAGTAGCATTTGATTTTCCTCAGCAGTAATCTCAATGAAACTGAGCACATACCTGTTTGGAGAATCTCACTCACTGATTCAAATGTTGGGCACTTGCTAAACATTCCCATGCGATCCGCTTCCTCCTGCACTCCGTGAACTGTGCCTGTAATGACTGGAGCTACGATGAGGTGATGATCCACGTCTACTTGAATCTCCATTTACTCCTATAAAAAATATGTATCTATATATATATATCCACTATACTATTAAGATAGAGATGAAGATTACAACGTCAAGTTCATATTATTGTATAATCTTTATGTTAATGACATCTAGTACCACAGAAAGGGATGGTTAGCAACACTTTGTATTGACTACATTAAAACTATAAATCAGTTTTTTCAAATGATACAGATGTAATAGGAAGGAAGAACTGAACAAGAAACTATACAATTTGCTGTCACTTGGGGCTATGGTCACGAAGTAACTATACAAATATTTGGTTGCTTACCAAAGTACAACTCTGAATGACCGATTCACGTGCCTTCGTGACTTAACTTTCCAAATCATTGCATAACTACAATTCACTCTCATTTCATCAAGATGGTAACTTAACAATAATAATGGTTGTTTGTGTTATTCCAGTCTTCCTGCTGAACTTGTGCTTTAATTCTGTGTTCTTTCACAACTGCTAATTATTGAGCCATTTCTCTAGAACATGATTCATGGCTGTTAAAATGACACTTCATTTAATCTTTTTTTTCCAGTCTAAAGCATGATTTACGTGAGTGACTTTCTTGTCCATACTGACTACTTGTGACAAGTATGACTACTGCACCACACTATGTCTATTACTCCTGTACACTGACTTGAATGGTAAGTTGCCATTTGTGTTTACGTACCACTGAAACAAATTGTGTCTGTGAAATGCTATCTGCTGTCCATTTTGTGCTTGTATTTAGATATTAAGGGTGCTTGCTGTGTCTCTGTCTTATAGGTATAGATCATTTATTTATGGATACTTTAATGGTTCACACTTGTGTTTATAACAAAATACTCAGTACATTCTGCCCAGTCACACAATTAATGATATGTATTTAAACTGTAACAACTAGTTTCAATATTTTCTAAATACAGTAAAGGGATGGGAACTTTGTGGAATGAAATGCAGCAAAAGGACCCTAACTTTGGTAAGAATCCAAGAGCAGAAACCACCACACTTTCAGGCAATACATGCTTCTTAATCTACAGGCTGCTTTTCTCCTTTTCCAATTCACAGTGTGATGGTAATGTGAAACACTTTGATTTTGTAGTGTAACACCAGATTCTTCAGAATAACATGTTCCACTCTTACTCTCTTACACAAATGAAAGATTTTTGTGAGAGCTGAAAAAACAGGTGGTTTAGGTAGTAGGCAAGCGTAAAATATCCCATTCTGCACACTCTTGTTTCTATGTCTGTGTAAATGTACATCATGTCTGCTCTGAACATTGGCAAGGCATTACAGCAAATAAACCTTTACACCTGCCGTGGCACAGCACTTGCTCCTTGGGCACTGTGGCTTGGTAATGCCTTGATGGTCAAGGAAGAGAGAAATGGGCTCAACAACGTAAACAACCAGAAACAAATGTCATTTTAAAAACTGTCGCTTACTTTTGATTGCTCATGTCATAGTACGACACACATCTGTTTTAAACAGTATGTCATGAGCTATGAGAGGTGCTCAACCATCACTGTAATTAAAGCTGTGTAGAAAAATCAATGGGTGTAAAATACAGAAAAATTACCACTAAGCTGTGTATGTCATTTAGTAGGTCGGACAGATACAGCTCTCTTCTAGCACCAATAAATCGCATCACAGTGAAGTAGTTCAAGAGAAATGTCATGTGGTACTGCAAAGCAGGACCAAGCAAGTAATTTGCTTTAAGAACTGCGACCAGAAATTACTTACGACGTAAACTATCATACACACAATATGGGTGACAGATCATGCTTGAAGTACATAACACAAGGTAACACCACAAAACATCTCATTTGGCTTACTTCAGCAACAGGACTGCCTGGTTGTTTACACCTCGTTTAGCTCCCTGGTGCAGGATGCAAATTGGAGGTGTGAAAAAGAGAGTATTTGGGATTTTACAAAAAAAAAAAAAAAAAATTTGAAGAAAATAAGAGAAAAATATACACTGTTGTCCCAAGCAACACAAGTACACAAAGTAAAAACCAAAGTCCAATGTGATTGCAATATTTACGAAGAAGTAATTCCATCATGTTGTAAAACAAAAGTAAGTGTAATTTATCACTACACTAGATGTAAGCAAGATTAGCTGACCATGTTAACTGGGTCTACAACAAGAAATAGGTACATATTGAGTGATTTGCTCAGAGTGTTGTAGATAAATGAACAATTGCCTCTTCCTGTTTGTTTCAACACAAAATAACAGGATATCATGGCCTTAAGTGTATGCAGTATTGTTACCTTTTGACTAAGGCTACATGTAATACGGAAAATTTGTTAGCAGAGATATTAAAAAAAACTTAGGAAGCTAGACCAGTTAGAAGAACTGGTAAATAGACATTAAACCACAAAGCAAGAGTTAACTGATGTTATTACCACACTTAAAACCCAAAAAGAGGTGTTAAAAAAATGGCATCTCCGATGTAAAGACACAAGGAGAGGAAGTAGCTATGCAAGCAGACTCTGCAAATGATAAACCTTCTAATGTAGAAACTCTTAATATTAGATTTTGCCTAAGAAGCTGCCTGCCAAACTAAACAAATAGAGTAACCCAATAGGCAATGAAGTGAATGAATGATTTCAAGAGATACTTAATTAACCCAAAATTTTATATAATCAAATCCCAGATATGGGTGGGTATGTAGAGAGATTATAACAAAGTAGAGTTTTCGATGTAGTAGTTAAGAGTGCCCAATATACGGTGACTAGTTTGGAGAAGCACCTAACAGAACGAAACGAACCAGCAGTACAACAGAATGTTGATTTTACTAACACAATCACCAATTCTTTGGGTGATATTTCAGTACACCAGCAAGAAATTTCAAAAGTTCAAACCAGATGGTTCTGTACATTCATTTGCACTTTTGGAACAATGTAAGGAAGAGTTAGCAAAAAGTTGGGCAGATATGACTCAATCTATTTTTATTCTTACAAATTTACAACAGGAATCTATAGACTAGAGTGCTAAATACCAGTGTACGTTTCAAACTCTGTGTCAATTTGAAACAGCATTTAAAAGAGAATTTTTGTGTCCTAGTGAGCTGACTAAAGTCTATGATTATTTTAAACCCATATATGAAAAATACTTATGCTGTAGTGAAAGTGTAACTGGGGGACTGAGTTGTGATTTCGCCACATGTCAACATTTAAATGAAGCTTTAAACTGTAACAAGTTTCTAAACGGTGATTTTGGCCTGATATGCACTGGCGGTGAAGAAAGTAGAATTACAAGTGGAGATACTCAAGTACAAAGTGGGATCAATGAGTAATGGGAATGTTTTTATTCTGTGGGCTTTAGAAATAAATTTTGCAATTTTTTTTATCTTGTTGGTTCACATTTTCCTGACATATGTTTGCATTTCAGCTGTTTTCAGCATTTAGTTTTTGATGAAAGTCGGAAAGATTATTACATGTGTTTTTGAGTGCTTCGTGACTTTTACTTTTGAATAAGATGAATTGAAGAATTTGCATTAAAGTTTGGTTGAAAAATGGAATAAAGTGCAGCATCGCATTCAAAATGTTGACTGTGGCTATTGGCAAATCTATGAGTAAGACAAGAGTGTGTCTGCCTGCTTTGGGCTGACTTCCTCAAATATGATGTGCCTGCACGATGATAAGCTGCATTCCTATGAGAAGTTAATTTTGTATCATTTATATCATTTCAATCAAATGTGCTGAACTGTACATTTGTCATCTTATACAGTGCGCAGCAAAATGTTGTGGATGGCCTAAGAACTTTGTACTATATAATGGCGTGAAATAATATGTCACTGTATACAACAAAATAAGTTAATGGTCTACGATCTTTGTATTCAATAATGGTGTAAAGACCAAAATCTAGTCTGTACACAAGAAATGTCGAGAAGATGATGACCATCATGGATGCCCTGGCACATCAATTACTGATGATTATGTGGAAGTAGTACTGAAAATGATTTTGGAAAATTGCTGAATCACCATCAGAGAATTTGCTGGTGATGTTGACATATTCTTGACCCCTATCAAGCAATTTTTTCAGATGTTTTAGCACGAAACTTGTAGTACCAAAGTTTGTTCTGAAATTGCTCAAGAATTGCTGAATGAAGCTGACAATGATACAGAACTTCTTAACAATGTTATAACAGGTGATGAAACATGGGTGTCCCTTTATGATGTCGAAATCTAGGCCCAATCGTCCTGATGGAAACTGCCTGTGGAGCCAAGACTGAAAAAAATTCGACAAGTTTGATCATGTGTGAAGGTTCTTCTCACTGTTTTCTTTGATCACAATGGCATAGTGCAACGTGAGTTCCTGTCTTACTGCTGTACAGCCAATAAGGAATACTGCCTGGAAGTTATGTGCCATTTACGTCAAGCAACCCAAAGAAAATGACCAGAACTGTGGCAAAACCAATCATGGAAATTCCGTCACAATAATGTTCCCGCTCAAACCTCAATGCTTGTTCATGATTTTTTGGAAAGAAACAAAATCATCACATGCCTTATCCAACATATTCATCACACATGGTTCTCTGCAATTTCTTTCTATTCCAAAGCCTGAAAAGAACCATGGAAGGACATAGTTTTGGCACTGCTGACGAGACAAAATAAAAATCCCAGAAGGAGCTGAACACCATAATGAAAAGCGAGTTCCAGAGGTGCTTCTAAGATTGGAAAAAGTGCTGGCACAAGTGTATTGTACCTGAGGGAGATTACTTTGAAAGGGACAAAGTTGTTGATGATGATCAATAATTAAAGATTCTTTAAGAAAAACAAATATTCCTATTAATTTTTGATCATCATAATAGTTTTACACTTTAATGCAGTATGCACATGATTTTGAATTAGTATATAGATGGACTATTTAGTTCTGAATACTGAATACAAGTTATGTAAATTGGCAGATCGTTTATCGCTGATTGGAGGAAAGTTTATTAATAATGAACTCTGTGCTGTGTCAGGCATCACACATAACATACATACATTTTACTTATTAGGATTAAATTCAATTATGAGTGTAAATACTTAAATAGTATGAGTATTAAGTCAAACTATATCTAGTATGTGAATAGGAGGGTATATATAACTGGAGTATTAAACAATGGAAACTTCAGGTAGGAATATCAACAATGAGGCGAAAGACAGATTGCTATTTACCTTAAAGAAGACACATTAAGTTGCAGATACACACAATTAAAAGATACTTACATAAAGCTTTCGGCCACAGCCTTCATCAGTAAAAGAGTCACGCACCATTCATACACACAAGCAAGCACACCTCATGCACATATGACCACTAATTCCAGCAACTCAGGCCAGAATGCAACTATCACGTGGGATGCAAGCAGCAATCTGGAGGGGAAAGGGAAGGGATAGTAGTGTATGGGTGGGAGGGACTAGAAGGCCATCAGGTGCAGTGTCAGGAGGTTATGGGGCAGGGAGATGGGGAAAAAGGAGCAAAAAAGGAGAGGAGTGGTGAAAGACTGGCGGATGCATTGGCAGAAGGTGGCAAATAAACAGTGTGGGAGATGAGAATGGGGAGGAGATGATAGGACAGAGGGTGTGGAAACCGTTGGGTGGAGGGTGTGAGGACTGTATGTTACCATAGTATGAGTTCGGGGTAATCACTAGTGTGGAGAATGCGTTATAAGGATAACATCCATCTGCACCATTCAGAAAAAGCAGGTGGTGGAGGGAAGCATCCATGTGGCACAGGTAGTGAGCAGTCATTGAAATCAAGTGTGTTATATTCAGATGCATGTTGTGCCACAGGGTGGTCTACTCTGCTCTTGGCCGTAGTTTTCCATGGTCGTTTGTTCTGGTGGTCAGCTGGTTGGTAGTCATACCAATATAAAAAGGTGTGCAATCACTGTGGCAGAGCTGGTAAATGACATGGGTGCTTTCACAGGTGGATCGGCCCTGAAGGGGTAGGATTACAGGACTGGAACAGGAAGTGATGGGTGGGTGAACTGGGTAAGTTTTGCACCTCGATTTGGCATTAGGAGTGGCATATCGTATCCACAGTGTAAATCATACCCTTGCCTAGCTGACCTTTCAACTTGCCACATCCCCCAGAACTCCCTACCAACTCTCCACCAAACCCAGATCCTAAACATTCCTGTAACACTTTTGTTAGCCTTTCCACCAAAACCCTCTGCTCCATAGAAGTTTCAGTCCTACCCAAAGGCCCCACCTTTAGCCCTACACCCAAAATTAACCATGTTGGACTTGTCAAAGACCTACTCTCCTCCTCCTGATCCCTGCAATGGAAGCACTTCTTTGCCACCAATCCCCCCAACCAAAATCATCCTAATTCCAACACCGAACCCTTACTCTTCCAGTTCATACCACCATCCAATTGTGATCCCCCACTCCCTTCTAACCATCTGCTGGTAACCTTCCAGGAATTCCTTACCTCCAACTTAGCATCACCATCCCTCCCCAATTTCCTTCCTCAGAGCACCAACCTTTCAGTAGAAGAAAGAGAGCCATACACAGCCTCAAAACAAATCCTGATCTAATCATCCTACCTGCAGGCAAAGGTTCCACTATTGTTGTTGTGAAACGCAGTGACTAAGTGGCAGAAGGCTCTGCCAATCACCTGACTCTTCCATCTATAAACTCTGTCAGAGTGATTCCATCACAGAAGTCTAACACAACTTCCAATCCCTGCTTAAAGCCTTAGGCCTTTCCCAGAACATCTCCCCTGAATCCATCCCCCCCCCCCCCCACCCCTACAATACCCAACACACCCACCTTCTACATGCTTCCGAAAATATACAAACCCAACAATCCTGGAAACCCCATTGCAGCTGGTTATCATGCCCCCACTGAAAGAATTCCAGCCCTCAATGACCACCACGTCTAACCAATTGCCTGTAATCTAGCTCCCCATGTCAAAGACACCAACCATTTCCTTCACTAACCCCCCACCATTCCCACCCATTTACCTCCTGGATCCCTACTTGTCAATGTTGACACCACCTCCCTATACACCATCATCCTTCATGCCCATGGTCTTAGTCCGCAGCTCGTGGTTGTGTGGTAGCGTTCTCGTTTCCCGCGCCCGGGTTCAATTCCTGGCGGGGTCAGGGATTTTCTCTGCCTCGTGATGACTGGGTGTTGTGTGCTGTCCTTATGTTAGTTAGGTTTAAGTCGTTCTAAGTTCTAGGGGACTGATGAGCATAGATGTTAAGTCGCATAGTGCTCAGAGCCATTTGAACCCATGATCTTACCACTCCAGAACACTATCTTTCCCAACATCCTTCAGACTCCAAACCCACTAAATCATTCGTCATACACCTTACCAACTTTATCCTAACTCACAACTGTATCTCCTTTGAAGGGAAGTTATTTAAACAAATCTGCAGCACAGCCATGGGCACCCACATGGCACCCTCCTATACCAACCTTTCTAGGGGCCATCTAGAGGAGACCTTCCTTAGTCTGGTTCAGGTTCACAGATGAAATCTTCATGATTGGACCCAGGGCCAAGAAACACCTTCTTTCTTTAACAACTTCAACACCTTCTTCTCTCTCATTTGCTTCCTGTGGTCCTACTCAAACCAGCATGCCACCTTCCTAGATGTTGACCTCCTCCTGTCTGATGGCTCCATCTGCACCTCTGTCCATATTAAACCCACCAACAGTACCTGCATTTTAACAGCTGTCATACCTTTTGACACAAAAAAATCTCTTCTATACAGCCTGGCCACCCGGGTATGATGTACCTGCAGTGACAAACTCTCTTGCTCAGTATGCTGAGGGTCTCACCAAGGCCTTCACAGACAGGCACTGTCACCAATACCTGTTCCACAAGCAGATCTCATGCCATTTCTCCTCACATCCCCAATCCCCCCCCCCCCCCCCCCCCCCAGAACCACCCACAAAGAAGTGTCCCTTCATCGCCTGGTACCACCCCGGACTGGAACAACTGAACCCCATCCTTCGCCAGGGCTTTGATTACCTATTATCACGCCCTGAAATGAGCGACGTTCTACCCAAGATACTTCTCACCCTTCCCAATGTGGTGTTCCGTTGTCCACCCACCTCCACAACTTCCTAGTCCATCTCTATGCCACTCTTAATGCCAACCCCTTGCCACAAGAATCATATCCCTGTGGAAAACCCAGGTGAAAAACCTGCTCAATACACCCACCCAGCACTTCCTATTCCAGTCCTGTGTATCCTACCCCATCAGGGGCACGTCACCTGTGAAAGCAACCATGTTGGAATATAACACAATTGATTTCAATGACTGCTCACTACCCGAGCCATGTGGATCCTTCCCTCCACAACCAGCTTTTCTCAACGGTGCAGACGGGCATTATCCTTACAACACATTCTCCACTCCCGTGATTATTCTGGCTTCAACCTGCAGTAACATACAGTCCCCACACCGTTCAACCAACAGTTTCCACACCCTCTGTCCTATCACTCCTCCTCATTCTCGTCTCTCGCCCTGTTTATTTGCCACCCTTTGCCAATGCATCTGTCTGTCTTTTGCTGCTCCTTTCCTTTTTCCCCCATCTCCCAGCCCCACCTCCCGACACGCCACCTGTTGGCATTCTGGTCCCTGTACACTCTACCAGACAGTGTTGATCTCTCCCCCTGCCCGTTCACTACTATCCCTTCCCCTTCCCTGCCCCCTGCTGAGTTCTGCTTGCGTCCCACGTCATAGCTGCATTCTGGCCCGAGATGCTGGAGTTGGCGGTCATGTGTGCATGAGGTGTGCTTGCTTGTGTGCATGAATGGTGTGTGTGTGTGTGTGTGTGTGTGTGTGTGTGTGTGTGTTTGTTTTTTAATGATGAAGGCTGTGGTCGAAAACTTGGTGTGTCTTATTTGAGCCTGTCTGCAATTTAACTTGTCTTCTTTATGGTAAGTAGCAATCTTTCCCTACACTGTTAACTGGAGTATTCAATTATGAATGTATTTTACGTGAGTCATCATTCATCTACCGCCAGTTCAAATAGCAGAGTTTGTTATGAATGGATCCTTCAGTTGTGTTCAGTATGCTACATTCCATAGCATACATGTGTGTCCCGTTCAATCCATCAGGTAGAGGTAAAGACTTGAGATGTACCTATTCTCCCAACCAGGAGGTGTTTGTTGTAATTAATTTAGATGACAACGCTGATCATTACTGATGCAGTGCTTCTCACGGGGCACATCACTGCAATGCCTTGACTTTTTATGGTATGTTTCATTTATTAAAAAATATTTATGTATGTCCTACTACATTTTTATTTATTTTTTGATTGTAGGGCAGTAACCTCTAGATATTTCATTTTCAAAGATTTGAGGATGGCAATACATATTGCCGAAACTATTACTCCAGTTATTGTGTTAACATAGCGATCTTGGCAAATAAAGTGGTTTTTTAAAAAGAGAGACACAATACAAAATTATAGACCACCTTCTGCACTGAATGACATCAGTAACCGCAACCTTGCAATAATTTAACACACTGGAGCCGATGGACGTACTAGATACGTTCACTATGTTTTAACCATAAAATCTGACAGATGTATGTCATACGTCCTTCACTTCTGACTTATTTATTTGTGATTTAAATGTGTGTTTTACGTTTGTGAGTGGCAAGACTAATTGTTTGGCTTTTCATAAGCGTTGTGCTATTGTGTGCATCCTTCCCGTGTGTAGAGACACAAATAAATAGTGAATATGGCTAACAGACTTCACTTGTCAACCTTAGAGATTGAAGAACTCTTGAACAATGGCTCAGAACTTGATGATCTTTTGGACGACATCGGCAATTTTTCAGAAGACGATGATGACTCGCATGAGCTGGAGAGTTAAACCTGTGCTGCTGATGGTAGTGAGTATGAAGAAGCTAATGCACAAGTTTCTATTAGTCAGGTTTGTCATTCAGTTCAACAGCCTGCCCTTCATAATGAATGGTGTCATTTTGATGCACTCCCTGAATTACCTCTGTTTGAAGAAATGAGTGGAATTCAGGTTCCTGTTGATACATTATCAACAAAACTAACTTTGTACCAATTTTTTGATCACAGCAGGTTTCTAAAAGGAAAGCCAGAGACAAATATATACGCTACTGATACTATTTCTGAACTTCGGCGGCAGAACAGAATCAAACCAAAATCTGTATGGAAGAAATGGAGAGCAGCGAGGATACATGAAGTACATCAATTTTTTGCAATCGTTTTGCATATGCGTGCTCTAAAGAAACCTAAGCTTAGGGATTATTGGTCTGAAGACCCTGTGCTTCCTTCATCATTTGCTTCTCAGCTAATGTCACAAGACAGATTTCTTGCCATATTCAGGATGCTGCATGTGAACAATAATGCGCTATGAAGACCTCAACAAGAACCAGACCATGACTCTCTGCATAAAGTAAGGCCTGTTTGGAACTTTTTCACAGAGAGGTGCAGAAAAGTCTTTTATCCATCACAAAACCTGACTGTGGGTGAAGAAATATGTCCTTTTTGAGAAAGAGCTGGATTCCATGTTTATATGAAAGACAAATCAGAAAAATATGGGATAAAACTGTATTTTGTAAGTGATGCTCAAACAGGTTACATGTGCAATTCTGACATTTGTGCTGGAGGAAATGTTGAAAATTCTGTGAAATCCCTGCTGCTTAGGCTATGTCCCTCTTACTTGGGAAAAGGACTTGTGGTATACCTGGCCGGACAGATTTTATCGAAGTGCTGCAGTCCTTGAAGAACTATGGGAAAGAAATACAACGGGAGTTGGAACTGTGATGAGAAACAGGATAGGTTTGCCTAGTGACCTAACAAATGAAAAACTAAGGGAAGGAGAAATGACATTTTGTCCCGAAGGACACATTTTCTGCTTGAAATGGAAAGACAAATGTGATGTTGTCAACACAGCATAAGATGACTGCTTCATATGTCAGTGTAAAATCCTGGAGAAGATATGTTGAGGTAGTAAAGCCAGACATTGTATTAGACTACAACTTGCCTAAAACAGGTGCTGACAGAGGAGACCAGCTGATGAGTTACTATCCCTTCCAGTGAAAGACTGTAAAATGGTGGAAAAAGATTTTCTTCAATATTTATTGAGGGCAGTTGTGAATGCCAACATTATACAAAACACCAAAAAAGTGTGCATTAGCAGATTTTATCTGTAAATTTAATTGTGTTAGATACTGCCGAATGGCATTACTTTGATTCACGGCGTAACTTTCATAAAAACTTCGCAATTTTTAAAAAGAAGAATTACTTAGAATTACTTCGTGTCAAATTTTGTTTCTGCACTGGCAGCACTCAAAGTAACTCTTTGTCAGCGACCAAGAACTCCATGTACAAATGGATCGATATGGGAGATTTTCATAAAAAACCTATCACATTTTAACTATTTCAAAGGCTTAAATAACTTCAGGGTACCAGACTGGATATGAAAGGTGCTAGAAATATGGTAGTTTATGTTGGTATGTGTTTAATTAGCTTGAGAAAGAGGTCTTGTTTTGTATTCCAACCTCAAATATTTCATTCACTGTAAGGTTTTTTAAATTTATTTTTATTCTTCAGAGGGTGTCACTGAACACAGGCAAGGGGTTTCTTTGGTCACTGATCAATCTCACCCTCAGACCTAGCAATTTTGCAGTTTTAATGTAAACTATCAATACATTTGCAATGATGGCTAGCCTTTTTTGTTTCAGTGCTATAGAAACAAGCTTACTGGAGAAGACTGGTCATACTACTGAAGCATCACAAAAACAAGTATTCTAAACAGGTTGCTACTAACATCAAACGAGCTCGAGCCGCAGTATCCCCTGATAATTTCAAGAAATATTTCAACAACCTCGAAAAAACTTTAGAATATGTGCCGGACTCTTATTTTCACTTACAATGAGTCTAACTTGAGTGATGATCCAGGGATATATCGTAGAGGTGACAAATACCTGGAAAAGCCAATGAATTTATCTACAAGCATCACATCAATTATGATTTGTGGGTCTGATTACGGTGTGCTTTTACCATCATACGCAATCAGCATTGTTCCTAAACAGGATCACCATTTAACTGTACAGTCAGAGGTTGGACTGATACTTGAACATTCAGAGATTGGCTTGGAAGTAGTTTTTTGCCGCATTCAAAAAGATCGCCTAGATGTAAAGTTCTTATTGGAGATAATCTTTCTTCTCATTTAGATGAAGATGTCATATAACTTTGTGGTGAAAATGATGATGATTTTGTATGTTTAGTGCCACATTCAACACACTTATGCCAATCTCTGGAGGTGGCATTCTCCCGCTCAATAAAAACAGCCCGACACCAAGTGCTGACAAATTGGAAGATGAAGAATGCTAAATTGTCAACTATTCCAAAGGATATATTTCCAGATTTTCTGATTTCCAGATTCTCAATAAAATGAATCAAGCACAACAAAAACCAAATTTTTCTCACAAAGGCATAACTTCCAGGGTTAAACGGAATATTGTGAGCAGATTTTGTGAAAGTGGTATTTGTCCTTTTCACAATCAAAAAGTTCTTAATCGCCTTACAAGATAACATATTAAAGAACAGGGAACTGAAAAATACTTCAACAGATTTCTTGAAAGACTCAAGATATGGAAGCACTTCAAACTGACCAGCAAGAAAGAAGAGAGGTTTGGAGGTAGCTCCTGGAAAGAATATTGTATTGCGAGAGGAAACATTCCAATCTCAAAATCAGCACAGTAATAACAAGAGAGACTAACAGAACGCCACCACAGATTCTGGTCATCAAGAAATAGAAACGCAAGCACTGGTTGAGCCAGTTTCATCTCAAGCCAGAGCTACAGGTGTATAAGTGAGGAAATCCAGATAGACAACTGAATGAAAATGATCCTGAGGAAGATGTGGTGAAATATGAAGATGAGTAGACAGAACGCACTTCAGAAGGATTTTTATTGGTGGTGATGATTAGTTTGTGGGGCTCTAAACTGTACGGTCATCAGTTCCTATATAAAGTCCCAATTTTTACACAGTCTTTTTCTTTATTTTTAAGCAGTCCAATTTAGCCACTATCACAAATGATAATGATGACAACACAAACACCCAGTCCCCGGGCAGAGAAAATCCCAACCCGGCCGAGAATTGAACCTGGGACCCCATGATCCAGTGGCAGCAATTCTAACCACTAGACCACGAGTTGCAGACATTTTTGTTGGTGAAATTGTTTTCGAGGCATGGCAAATATATCTGAAAATATGTTTGCCAAATTACTGAAACAGAATCCTTACTTGTAGAGAGTTTCAAGTCAGCTGAAAATAAAACGAAATTTAAAAGAACCCAGGATATTTCAGAAACAGATCATGACAATGCAATATCTTTTTTAACAAAACTTATAGAGGAGGGTGAATTTGTTATTTTTTCATTTGAAATTAATATTCATGAGTTATAGATCTAAGAAGATGACTGATATTAGTTTCTAATTATGTTTTACAATTAATATTTCTGATCAAGGAAACTGTGATTGATGTTTTGATTTGTGTTTAATCATTCTAGAATTCCTAACAGTTTGTAAAACACTATCATATTACTTATTACTTTATTATATAAGGCTGATTTTTTTCAAAAGTATTTTTTATTGCCCTGATGAATGACACCCTCAAACTTTTAAAAATTTAATAACTTTTTTGCACTTAAGCAATTTTTTCCATTCTTTAGGGAAAATGTTGCTCAAAGGGACTGTTTTCAATTTCATTGAAAAAAAATCAGGGGAATTAAAGTAACTCACTGTACAGTTTAACATTGATCACTCACATTTGCATTTTTCTTCAACATATTGCTCATTTAAAAAATCAAATTCATTGTATCAATTGTACAGTAAAAAACAATATCCTATTTCTTTCCATTTTCAGTACATTTGAATTTTCGAAAATACAGCAATTTAAATTTCCAAACTGATCAATGGCACCTCATTCCATGGTACAGAGAAGGAATACAGAAATTTATTGGTTGGTACCATGAAACGGTAAGCAATGAAAGATCACAAGTTTAACTTTATAAATTCATTGTAACAAAGTCTTCCTTTGTGTCTGAGCATCTTTTTGGCATAGAAAAACAAATTTCCCATATTGTCTGAACAAGCATAAGCCAGTACAGAAATGAACACCTTCACGATCAGTTCTGCAGTAGATAAGTAAATCAAAACACAAATAATTCGTTAATATTCTTTGTATTACCAATAAATTTATTGTACCTTGCTTAACAGTAACGAATTTATGAACTTCTGATATTTCAGATCAGATCATAATGGAGTATGTAATGTTGAAAAGGTGTCCTCGAGTTATTCACAAATAATGTGAATACATCGTAAGCCACCTATTTTTCCAAACTTTATGTCTATGAAAGTGATGAATATAGCCACATTGTCAACATAGAGTACAGTTCAGTGTATTACCACTTATATTTCAACTTAATTAAGAAGTGCCTTAAATTTCTTTCATATTATCTGGTCAGCAAAGACAACATTCTAGCAACACATACATTCCATCACCATTGCACAGAGAAATGATCCGATGAAAGTAAGGACATTTACAGGAGTAATGCATGGCAATCAGATTGCAATAAGAGAGTGACATAATGCATGTGCCAATGAATAATTACTTTCCCTTGAACTTCATCAATATTCATGCCACGAACAAAAGGTTGAACTGCACTTTACAGTGATATTACTCTGTACTACAAAAATTTATAATAGCCAAGTTTACGAGAACTATGTGTACTTACTGCATGAAAAAGAACTTTCCTCTTACGGCTGTCTTTAAATTATCTAGGCTCTGTCAGTAAGAGAATACTGAAAATCATGTACATTTGCCCCTTCCTCATTGTGTTTCTTGATCAACAGTTTGGTTGTAATGTCTTTCTGTTCTGATGCAGTGGGCTTCGCATTTGGCACAGATGTTCTCTTACGCAATTTTTCATAGATACAAATTGTATTTGAGGTTTGAACTACATTTTTGTTGGCAGCAAAGCCATAGAGGATGTCTAGGTTCAAATTGTTAGTAACAGGGGTAGTACTGCTGTTTATTACGGCATGGGTTACGTGCATGTCGTCCACTTCTCCGCCTACCTTTGAGAAATGTGCAGAAATATGCAAGATGGCAATGGTGTACGAAACAACATCACTAGGGACAGGAATGGCATCAGGTAGTGTTTTTGGACGAATCCAGGTTCTGCTTATTTGAAAATGGTGGTCACATTTTGGTTTGCTGCAGACGGAGAGTGACATCACAGTCACTGCATTCTTACGATACGTACAGTGTGGGGTGCTGCTATTGGATACAACCGCAAATCACACTTTGTGTGTATCCAGGGCACGGTGACCAATGTAACCTACGTGAATGACACCCTGCAAACCTTAGCCACACCTTTTCCGCACATCAACCCAAACACCACTTTCCAGCAAGACAATGCATGACTACGTGCTGCATGAACACATGCCTTCTTGGTGTCACATGATGTCAGCCTTTTACCCTGTCCGCCAGATCACCAGACTCGTCGCCAAAAGAAAAGGTGAGAGGTATGGTGAAATGACGGGTGCAGCACTTTGACCCAATGCCAACCACCAAAGATGAACTTTGGAACCAACTGCATGGACGGTAATACCACAGGACGCCATTTGTGGCTTATATGTGTTGATGCCATCATGCATGGAACAAGCAATCAGGGCCCATGGTGGACCCTGTGCCTACTAGGCAACAGGACACATGCTGAAACAAAGATGACTGAAACACTAATGTACATGTCTTGTGAATAAGAACATCGAGTGTACATTTGTCCTGTGGTGCTTATATTGCAGGGCACAGAAAGTCACAGTGAATGGGTTGAACAGCATGACTGTGTTAACTCTTAAGAAATGACACAGCAACCATTGTTTTGGGTTTTGGAATAGTTTATTAAACTCTACCATTTACCCATTTTGGATAGTTTTGCAACCACTTTCTAAAGCTGCACATTCCTTATGCCATCCTACCACATTTTGGATGTGCTGAAACATTGGTTCCTATCCACCACTATTAGTTGCTGCTTCTTCACCCCCACTGAAACTGCAGCCCTAGATCTCATCCTTTACTTTAGGAAATCATGGTAGGTTAGCACTCCAAAATAGGTGGTTAGTGAGAGTGACAGGATACAAAATGCAGAGTATCTAAGATATCATCATCATATATTCAGCCCTCTGAATGAAGATATGGAGCAGATGCACTGTACACTATGCCATAGACAAGTATGTGCTGAGCAAGGTCGTAGGGGATGGAACAGATCCACCCTGGTTCAACAGCCATGTTACAAAGTTATTGCGAGAGAAAAGACAGATTCATCTCTGATTATGTGAAGTCAAAGCCTGACGGACAAACAGATGTTGAATAATGCCAAAATGAGTGTGAGGAGAGCAGTACAAGAAGCACTCAGTGAATTTCAAAGTAAAATTTTGCCTAAAGAAGTGACTATAAATCCTAAGAAGGTTTGGTCTAACATAAAGTCAGTAAAAGGATCAAAATCACCTATTTCGTTGCTCAGTGGCCATACTGGAACTGAAATGGAAAATAACAGGGTGTAGGCTGAAAAAGTGAATTTGATCTTCTTCTGATGTTTCACCACGGAAGACCATCAGTTTCTCCTTTCAATCAATGCACAAATACTGAAATTGCACATACAGAGATTAGTGATCCCAGAATACAAAATCAACTAGAAATGCTTGACAGTGGAAAGACAACTAGACCTGCTGAAATACCTGTGACGTTCTATATTGTTTATGTGAAAGAACTTGCTCCCCTTCTAGCAGTAGTTCATCGTAGATCACTGGAGCAACCAAAGGTGCCTAGCAATTGGAGAAAAAGAGCAGATCATGCCCATTTTCTATACAAACTGTTGGACAGATGTGCATAAGTATGGGCTTCTATCGCTGACGTCAATCTCTCATAGGATTATGGAAGACGTTTTACGCTCATGCATTACAACGTTTTTGAACAAAAAATGTCTGTAAAAATCAACATCGATTCTGCGAACAGAGATATTGTGAGACTCAGGTCTGTTTGTCCATTACATCCACTGCCTCAGGGACAATGACACCCAGGTTGATGGCATGTTCCTTGACTTCCAAAAGGCATTCAAATACAGTTCCACAGTCCTTTAATGAACAAAATACGAGTTTACCAAGTATCTGACCAAATTCGAGATTGGTTACAGGACATCTTTTGAAATTGGACTCAACATGTCATTCTTAATTTAATAAGAGAGACAAATGTAAAGATAATTTTGGGAGTACCACAAGAGTGTGTTGTACAGCCACTACTATTAACAATTTACATTAACAATCTAGTGGACAATGACTCGGCGACAGATTGTGTTTGAAGTACATAACACAAGCTAACATCACAAAAAACATCATTTGGCTTAGTCTTGCAACACAACTGCCTGGTTGTTAGACCTCAAGCTGTACTCTTTGGATGTTTCTCCAGAAAAACTTCTCCATTCTCCAAAGTCAGCTCTTGCACCTTTTTTCCCACCATGCTGTTAAATACAATGTACAACAACTTTTCTCTAGACATGTTCTTATTTATTTTTAACTATCCATAACTTGCGGCATATACGATTTTGTGTATCTACCTAGCGTATTTTCTTCCTGATATGCCATCGAACTTTTGTGCTATCTATTTCTACATAATATTGTATAATTATAAAATACATATCACTGTAATTATATTACATGGTTCAGTCACATTAATGTGACCACCTGTCAAAAGCCTGAATAACCACCTCTTGCAGCGCAGACATACAGGAAGATGCTCACTGAGGTTCTGTAAGGTAATGACAAGAATGTAGAGACCTGCCAATTCCAATGCTGTGGTCTGCTGTGCTAGGTTTCACGGCTAAGGGTCCACAGTGAGAACAGCCTGATTGAGGTAGTATCAAGATTCTTGATTGGGTTCAAATCCTGAGTGATTTGGCAGTCATGGGAGTATGGTAAACTCTTTCTGTTGTCCTTTGAAGCATGCATGTACGTTGCAAACTGTGAGATATGTTGCACTGTAGTGCTGGTAGATGCCATCATGTTGAGAAAAAACAAACTGCACCCCTTTTCCTTCAGCCCTCTTCCTTACCCTTAAATTCTTCTGTCACAAGAAGGAGCCACTGGCTTTGAAAGTTAAACCTTGTGTTTGTGTTCTTCTGCCACCACTTGGTGAGTAGATTTTTGTCTATCCATTTACATTGTATTATCAAAAACTGCAATTAGAGGTGGACATTGTCCCCAAGGATAGATGCATACTTCTGTTGACCCATTGTGTCTTCCAGAATGATGAGATCACCCAGGGAATGCTACAAAAACATTACCCAGACCATAATGCACCATCCTCCAGCCTGGACCCTTCTGTCAATTGTTTCAGTGCCATACACGCCAAAGGCCATCTGTCCTAAGGAGCATAAAACATGATTCACTTCAAAAGGGCCACCTGTTGCCACTCGGTGCACATCCAGTTGCGATACTGCCATACAAAGTCTAGCCTGCATCACCAATAAACAGCAGTCGGCATGGGCGTGAAAACTAGGCCCCTGCTGCAGAGGCTCATACGCAGCAACGTTCATGGAACAGTCATTGAGGAGACATCACTGGCAGCCCCTTGGTTCAACTGGATGGTCAACTGCCCAACAGTTGCATGTCTATTCGTCCACACACATCTCCGCAGCCATCGTTCACCTGTGTCATCTATGGCCCTTGGTGCACCACAGTTACCTTGGCACTGGTTTAGGATAGCACCATTTGCCATCCACAGCATTTTTAACCACGGTGGCATGTGAACAGTTTACAAACTTTGCCACTTGAAATACTTCCACCCTTGGCCTATAAGCCAATGATCATGCCCTTTTGGACGACAGTTTATCACTCCATTTCTGCATTATAACAATTACTGCACTATTTTCCACATCCTCCCGACACACTTCATATACCCTCTCCACTAGCGCCCTCCACTTGCCATATGCGAGTGGTTATTTTACATTATGTCTAACACATGCGGTGGTCACATTAACGTGACCGTACACTGTAATTACTGGAGCCAAATTTATAAACTGCTGACGACTCACTGTGAAAGTTCCTACATTCATTCAAACAGTAGCACCAACCACATATCCACTGAAAACAGGCGAATTAATGAGAACAAAGGTAGTACAAGCTGATAAGTTTCACACACACTTCTACACACTAAATTTTAGAACCAGACAGATACAATAATCAGTTGATAATTCACATCACCAATCTACTTTTGACAGGTCGGCAGCTGATTTACATACTAGCATCTCATGTGGATGTGCCACAAGGTGTTATTTTCTCAAGAAAGTCACTCATGCAAAACATAAATGAATACAAACTTTTTCTTTATCGTATATTTTCTTCACTTCTTTTGAAAAAAATTTGGCTTTGAAAGTGGAAACCTATCTTATCGGATTATGAGAATGGGCATTATCTGTTTGCTTATTGCTTATAGTAGTTTATGGTACAGTTAACAGAGAGAAAGAAAGGTAATAGGAAATAACATGTTTACAAATATTAATTTCTACCTCTGTCTTTTTCCCTTCTATGATCTGAATGTCTGCTTGCGCTTCTCCCATGGTCACGGTTAGATCCATCAATGGAGTGACTATGATGAGAGGAGTGACTGAAACAAAAGTTAACATTTCATTGTTATGTGTGTATGATACATTCTTCTATGCATCGGGTATTTTAACATTCTACTGGAAGAAGATATTAAGGAAAGCACATACTCTGTGGTTTCAACAGAGCTAGGGAAACAATCAGGACTTAATTGTAGAAACTACTCGAACTGACATCAACTGTGTCACAATCGTACTTTTTCAAGATATTTATTTTGTTCTACAGAAATATAAACCCACTGATAATGTGACAAGCAATGCAGTGGCACACAATCATTTATTTGTCTACACTTTTATTATAAATCTAATATATGGTACACGTGCCACTACAAATTTTAAACACATGGCTTGCACTAGTCCTGGGTTAATTCCATTCTATTTGCTAATAATCTACAGAGAGTAATTTATATTACTATTTAAAAGCAGTTCATAGCATGGCACTGGGTTGGAGACCACACTCTATTCTGCCTGTAACTAACTTTACAAGTTGTATCAAATTATGCAAGACAGTGTGTGTATTAACCAAAGTAATGAGAACCAATACAGCAGACTTTAGGGTATGTCTGACAAAGGGCGTAGCTGGCCATGTCTCTCAATGATGCAAACAAGGAGGCACCAGTTACAGTTCACTATTTTTCAAGGACTTCATTCAAAGACAGAGATTTAAAAAAAAATGTTAAGGTGCAATGAAAAAGCTTTATTACATTCCTGAGGTATCTGCCGACAAATACTCATTCAAAATAGTGGCTGCTCATCACTCAACACAGGCTCCTGGTTTTTAAGAAGAAGGCACTGCACATGGGCACTCAAGGAAAATTTCTGTATTGAAGGATTTAACAGAAAAACTATGTGGCTGATAGTCAAGATATTCTAGCATTTATCACTCCAAGAGCTCCAGAGAAGCTACTATACAAGGTGCATTCCATAAGTAATGCGACCAAATTCATAAAAATCATTTTTTGAATATATTCGTACAAATAATCAAAAATTCTCAAAATAGCACCCTCTTGCATCCATATACTTCTGGAGGCGGTGTTTCCATGCCTGGAAGGCATCCTGGAATGCCTTTTCCGTAATGTCCTTTACAGCAGATGTAACATGCGCCTGGATGCTTTCAATTGCGTCCCAATGGTTTCCTTTCACGACTCCTTGTTTCAACCGACGAAACAAAAAAAAAGTCAGCGGGAGCCAGGTCAGGACAGTAGGGACGCTGGGGAACCAATGGGGTCTCAGCCCTGGCCGGGAAGTCGTTGACAACGAAGGCGCTGTGACTTGGTGCGTTGTCATGGTGAACTTTCCACGTGTCCTTGATGTAGCTTCGGCAGCATGAGAGCCTCCTTTTCAATCTTTTGAGCACTTCCAAGTAGAAAGCTGAGTTCACTGTAGTCTCGGTAGGTACGAATTCGTGGTCAACAATGCCTCTGACGTCAAAGAAGACAATGAGCATAGTTTTGATCCTGGACTTGCTCATGCGTGCCTTCTTGGGATGGGGCAACGATGGGGTGTGCCACTCTGAACTCTGCCTTTTTGTCTCAGGGTCGTACTCAAAAACCCATGACTCATCACCAGTTTTAACTGAGTTTAAAAAATGAGGATCATTTTCAAACATTTACAACATTTCTCGACACTGTCGAGGTCTATTACAGGCATACTAACCCTGAGACAAGGGGTTGGGAGCAGGGAAGGAATAATGATGGACAAAGATATTGCTTAGTTTCGGTGTGTGGCAGAATACCACTGTGGAAAGGTTGGGAGGACAGAAGGTAGGATATTCCTCATTTCAGGGCACAACAAAAGTTAGTCGAAACCCTGCCGGAGAATGCAATTCACTTGCTCCAGTCCTGGGTGGTATTGAGTCATGCGAGTATTGTTCCTTCTTGGCTAGACAGTGGGTATGACAGACGTGGTAGATGACTGGAGAGAGAAGGCACAGGAGATCTGTTTCTGAACAAGACTGGGAGTGTAATTTCGGTCTGTGAAGCCCTCTGAGACTCTTTGCATATTTGGGGATTGACTGCTCATCATTACAAATGTGATTACAAAGGACGGCTAGGCTGAATGGAAGGGACTTCTTGGTATGGAATGCATGGCAGCTATTGGTGGTTGGTAGGTTTGATGTGGACAGTGTTCCTGATGCAGCCATCCTTTAACGATGATAATATGAAGGATGATGACTTTGGATTAAGGAGGATCAGGTGAATTGAATGGGGAGACGAGGTTGGGGTTCTGGAGGAATGTGGGTAAGGTGACCACACCCTCAGTCAAGATTCCAAATGTGTCATCAAACAATATGAAGCAGATGAGAGGCTTGGGATTCTAGTTGGTTATGAACAATCCCTCTTGATGGCCCATGAATAGACTGTGGATAGATTGACAGAGGATGGTGCCATGTGGGTACCTATTGCTCTATTACCCACCTCTCTGTAGGTGATGCCTTGAAAAGAGAAGTAGTTGTGGGTGAGTACGTAATTGGTCTACATCTACATCAATACTCCGCAAGCCACCGTCTGATTCATGGCAGATGTTACCCCATACCACTCCTAGTCATTTCCTTTCCTCTTCCACTTATGAATACAGAGAGGGAAAAAGGACTGTCAATATTATCTTCATGGTCCTTACGCACAATGTATGTTGGCAGTAGTAGAATCATTTGGCAGTCAGCTTCAAATACCATTTTCTAAGTTTTCTCTATAGTGTTTCTCAAAAATAACGTCGCCCTCCCACTAGGGACTGCCATTTGAGTTTCCAAAGCATCTCTGTAACACTTATGTGTTGTGCAGACTTGTTGTTCTTGTGGTCTTCAGTTCAAAGACTGGTTTGATGCAGCTCCCCATGCTACTCTAGCCTGTGCAAGCCTCTTCATCTCCTAGTAGTTACTGCAACCTGCATCCTTCTGAATCTGCTTAATGTATTCATCAGTTGGTCACACTGATTTTTACATCCCCCCCCACGCTTCCCTCCAGTACTAAATGAGTGATCCCTTTATTTAAACTCGCTGGATCACACACACTGTCACTCAAATAAACCATTCTTTTCATGAGGGATGTCCCAGATCAACTAAAATATGCTGAAGTTCAGCCAATTCATAAAAAATGAACACAAGGTGAAACGGGAAACTACAGGTCTTTCTCACTGTTGCCGATCTCATTATTTTGAACAAGCAAGTCATTCTTTTGAACTAGAAAACACGCACATGGACACTCATACAAGCTTACCTCAAGACACATGGTCATTGTCTCCAGCTGCAGTGTTGCGATTGCTGGCTGCAACTGACTCTGACATAATCAGCAATCTGGGGTGGGTAGTGGGGATAGGGAGGAGGCATGGGGTGGGTAGGGGGAGGAGAATGTTGTGCTGCCCGAGAGTGTGTACACGGATGTGCTGAGGGTATGATAGGGCTTCTAGGTGCAGAGTCAGGAGGTTATGTCCAGGGAGGGACAGTGAGGGAACAAAAAAAAAAGGGGGAGAAAGAGGTAGGGAAGGGAACAGACAGTGGGTACATAGGAAGAATAGAATGGTGTGTAGTGCTGGTGTGGGAGCAAGGAACAGAATAGGTAGACGGAGCGAATAACGAATGTTGAGGCCAGTACCACCTCCTCAGTTGTGTGATCTGACCACCTTATCTTTAACATTCTTTTGTAGCACCAAATTTCAATAGCTTCTAATCTACTATCACCACTGCCCAAACAACAGAACTCATTTACTACTTTCTGTGTCTCACTCTAATTCCCTCAGCATCACCCGATTTAATTCAACTACATTAAATTATTCTCATTTTGCTTTTGTTAATGTTCTTCTTACATCCTCCATTCAAAACACTGTCCATTCCATTCAGCTGTTCTTCCAAGTCCATTGCTGTCTCTGACAGAATTACAATATCATCAGCAAATCTCAAGGTTTTTATTTCTTTTCCCTGGATTTTAATTCCTACTCCAAATTTTTCCATTGTTTCCTTTAATGCTTGCACAATATATAGATTGAATAATATCAGGGATAGGCTACAACCCTGCCTCCCTCCCTCCTCAATCACTGCTCCACTTTCATGACCCTCAATTCTTATAACTGCCATATGGTTTCTCTACAAATTATAAATAGCTTTTTGATCCCAGTACTTTAGCACTGTCACCTTTAGAATTTGAGAGAGAGTATTCCAGTCAACACTGTCAAAAGCTTTCTCTAAGCCTACAAATGCTATAAAAAGAGTTTTGCCTTTCCTTATCCTATCTTCTATGAGAAGTTGTAGGGTCAGTATTGCCTTGCACGTTCCTACATTTCTCCAGAATCCAAAGTGATCTTCCCTGAGGTCAGCTTCTAACAGTTTTTCCATTCTTCTGTAAAGAAGTTGTGTTAGTATTTTGCAACCATGACTTATTAAACTGACAGTTCAGTAATTTTCAAACCTGTCAGTTCGAACCTACCGACAACAAATCTAGCAGCCCACCTCTGTATTGCTCCAGTGCCTTCCTTCAATCTGACCTGGTATGGATCCCAAACACTCAAGCAGTACTCGAGAATAAGTTGCACCAGTGTCCTATGTGTGGTCTCCTTTACAAGTGAACCACTTTTCCCTAAAATTCTCCCAATAAACTGAAGTCGACCATTCGCCTTCCCTACCACAGTTCCCACACGCATGGTCCATTTCATGTCACTTTTCGACATTAAGCCCAGATATTTAAATGACTTGACTGTGCCATGCAGGACACTAGTAATTCTGTAACCTAACATTACAGGTTTGTCCTTCCTACTAATATGCATTAACTTACAAATATGTCTGCTTGTGTCTGTGTGTGTGTGTGTGTGTGTGTGTGTGTGTGTGTGTGTGTGTGTGTGCACGCGCGAGTGTATACCCGTCCTTTTTCCCCCCTAAGGTAAGTCTTTCCGCTCCCGGGATTGGAATGACTCCTTACCCTCTCCCTTAAAACCCAGATCCTTTTGTCTTTCCCTCTCCTTCCCTCTTTCCTGATGAGGCAACAGTTTGTTGCGAAAGCTCGAATTTTGTGTATGTTTGTGTGTCTATCGACCTGCCAGCACTTTCGTTTGTTAAGTCACCATCTTTGTTTTTAGATATATTTTTCCCACATGGAATGTTTCCCTCTATTATATTAACTTACATTTCTTCACACTTAGAGCTAGCTGACATTCATCACTCCAACTAGAAATTTTTTCTAAGTCATCTTGTATCTTTCTACAGCCACTTAACTTCAACACCTTACTGTTCATCACAGCATCATCAGCAGACAACTGCAGATTGCTGCCCATCCTGTTGGCCAGACCATTTACGTATATAGAAAATAATGACGGTTCTATCACACTACTCTGGAGCACTGCTGACAAACCCTTGTCTGTGGGGAATATTGACGTCGAGGACAACATGCAGGGTTCTATTACTTAAGAAGTCTTTGGGACAAGTCATACGCTTTCTGAAAATCTAGAAGTATTGAATCTGTTTTCCATAGTTCGCATTATGTCATGTGAGAGAAGGGTAAGCTCAGTTTCACAAGAGCAATGCTTTCTAAAACCGTGCTGATTTGTAGATCTGTAATTTTGTGGATCTTTTCGTTTACCTTTCTTACACTCTGGGGTCTCCTGAGCTTTTTCCCAGTCACTTGGGATTTTGTTCTGGGTGAGAGATTCACAACAAGTGCAAGCTGGGTAAGGGGGCTATTCTGTGGAGTACTCTATGTAAAATTGAATTGGGATTCCATCTGGACCTGGTGATTTATTTGTTGCTTCTCTATAGTCTTTCCGATGGTCAGATGATGGTATGGTCATGGTGCCCTGGAAGGATGTTTTAGGTCTGGGGTCAGTCAGGCATTGGCAAAGATAGTGTTCAATAGTGGCACAGCCACCCACTCCAAATGCCTGTGTCTTGTCTTTATACAACAAATACTTCATTCCCATAACACCACCCCCATCCCCCTCTAGCCACAACATTCACTATTCATTCCATCTACCAATTCCATTCCCTGCTCCCACACCAGCACTACACACCATTGTATTCCACAAACATATCCACAGTCATCAAAAGACTGGTTGGTTTGAGGGACAGTGGGCTTGCAATACTACAACCATTTTTCATTATTCTCATGTGGACCTCATCCCAATCCACTAGGTTTAAATTTGTAGGACATTAAATTTTCACATAACCACCAAAGCCTGAAACATTGGAAAACTTAAAATCTGAGCAATTTCTCTGACATGCTACAATTTATAGTCCACTTCACTGCAAACTACGTCTCTTATAACGGGCCACACAGCTTTTGATTTTTTTGCAAATGAATCCATTTGTTGCAGTATGCTTTGTTGGTTTAACTACTCTGTCAAATATTTTTTTCATAAGTGATTGCATATTTAAGAAATTCGTGCTTCAATTAACTTTTGGCTCCATATGCAGTTTCCTCCTCTCAATGCTACACGCTCTAATTCCTTTTGTTACCACTAATCTACTTAGTCTGCACTGTTAAAAAAAATGGAAGTGTTCACTGAATATACTTGTGCAGTGCAAAAGTTATTGTACCAGGTGGTTAAAATTAAAGTGCAGCTAATCACCGAGGATCAGCGTGGGCCGCAATTATCGTATGGCAGTGAAACTTGGTAGACATTCTACTGTATTAATGCAGAACCGATTCATGATGTAAGAAACTTAGTTCCAATGTTAGCCACCAGCTGTAAATCTGTGAATGCAAGAAAGGTGTACAGAAATGTTCCCATGGGCAATGGATTAGGAACAAGATGTGGGCAGGAAAGATCAAACAATTGAGAAAGGCATAATGTTGATTTTATTGTTAACTGCCACTTGCACAATTCCTCGATGAGATACTGTACAGCACCAGATCTACACCTGGTGGTCAAAATTGGAACAAATTATTTTTAGCATAAATAGGTTCCACACTAAGGCATTAGCTTAGCTACTAAGTTTCACTGCCGCACAATAGTTACAGCCCACACCGAACCTCCATGATTAGCCACACTTTAACTACACCACTCAGTAGGTGTCATTTGTTGCAGTGTGTTTGTTTACTGACCACATGGTGAGGCTTGGTATTTTTAATAAATAGCAGCACATTTTTGTGACTAAAATTCCTATATAATCTTGTTATGCAGGCCAAATTAAATTTTGATAGTGACAAAAATTGTGCTGCTTGGTCTGCTGCTCCTAAATCTAGAATATCTTTCTCTCTTATACTGTAATTCGAGAAAATTTATTATGTTCAAACTGAGAATATGTTCGAGAATTCTGCAGCAAACTTTTCTCCAGTTGCTTGGGACTTTGCACTGGGTCAGAGATTTGCAATAAATGCAGGCTAAGTAAGGGCCAACACCGTAGAGCACTCTTTGTACAAGAGAATTGGGATTCTGTCTGGAACTGGAAACTTATTTGCTTTTAACTCTTATTGTTTCTCTACCCCAGGGATGCCTGAATCCACGTCCTCCATATGAGAGTCTGTGCGAGGGCCAAACGGTGGTATGTTTGTATAATCCTCCACCGTGAACTATATCTTAAATGCAAAATTTAAACTTCCCTTCTTCTATATTCTACTGCCACACCATACTTGTCAACAAGAGAAAGGATAGAAGCCTTAGACCCGCTTTGTGATTTTGCGTAGGACCAGAATTTTCTCAGGTTTGGTGAACATTATTTCTTTTTAAATTATAGTTCTTTTCTTACTGACCAAGGGGTGCAAGGTGCCTTCTTTACTTGATCTATCTCATGGTCAGGAGTACCAACAAGTGTGTTTCTCATCAATAGTGTCTCACTCAACTATAGAATATCTGGAATGGAGACAATAATTCAGTACATATTTATGAAATCCTGATGTTTAATACACTGCATATTTTACAGAAGACCATTTTGAGACAAATCACAGATATGACTTGGAACACAAATTTATTTACTATGCCATCAATTACTTGCAATCACATGACAACACAGTACAGACTGACTACTAGTTACTGGAAAAATTCAAAAGGCTATACCATCATCACGACTGAACACAGACACATGATTTTACTACTCTCTTAAACAGAAAAGTTTGAAATATGTACAGAGAAATGTGAGCCCATGGGTAATATGACCTATCCAGAAATTCCATTTTCATGAAACCTTCTCAAGCAGCACTGGTGTAATGCTCTTGATGACTTCAGTAATGGTTCTTTCAAATCCTGGGAATGACACTTAATGGAGACATCTAAACTTTGTCCTTAATGAAAGTCAACAGTAAGATATCTCGTGTTGTTGTTGTGGTCTTCAGTCCTGAGACTGGTTTGATGCAGCTCTCCATGCTACTCTATCCTGTGCAAGATTCTTCATCTCCCAGTACCTACTGCAACCTACATCCTTCTGAATCTGCTTAGTGTATTGATCTCTTGGTCTCCCTCTACGATTTTTACCCTCCACGCTGCCCTCCAATGCTAAATTTGTGATCCCTTGATGCCTCAGAACATGTCCTACCAACTGGTCCCTTCTTCTTGTCAAGTTGTGCCACAAACTCCTCTTCTCTCCAATTCTATTCAATACCTCCTCATTAGTTATGTGATCTACCCATCTAATCTTCAGCATTCTTCTGTAGCACCACATTTCGAAAGCTTCTATTCACTTCTTGTCCAAACTGGTTATCGTCCATGTTTCACTTCCATACATGGCTACACTCCATACAAATACTTTCAGAAACGACTTCCTGACACTTAAATCTATACTCGATATTAACAAATTTCTCTTCTTCAGAAACGATTTCCTTGCCATTGCCAGTCTACATTTTATATCCTCTCTACTTTGACCATCATCAGTTATTTTACTCCCTAAATAGCAAAACTCCTTTACTACTTTAAGTGTCTCATTTCCTAATCTAATCCCCTCAGCATCACCCGATTTAACTTGACTACATTCCATTATCCTCATTTTGCATTTGTTGATGTTCATCTTATATCCTCCTTTCAAGACACTGTCCATTCCGTTCAACTGCTCTTCCAAGTCCTTTGCTGTCTCTGACAGAATTACAATGTCATCGGCGAACCTCAAAGTTTTTACTTCTTCTCCATGAATTTTAATACCTACTCCGAATTTTTCTTTTGTTTCCTTTACTGCTTGCTCAATATACAGATTGAGTAGCATCGGGGATAGGCTACAACCCTGTCTCACTCCCTTCCCAACCACTGCTTCCCTTTCATACCCCTCGACTCTTATAACTGCCATCTGGTTTCTGTACAAACTGTAAATAGCCTTTCGCTCCCTGTATTTTACCCCTGCCACCTTCAGAATTTGAAAGAGAGTATTCCAGTTAACGTTGTCAAAAGCTTTCTCTAAGTCTACAAATGCTAGAAACGTAGGTTTGCCTTTTCTTAATCTTTCTTCTAAGGTAAGTCGTAAGGTTAGTATTGCCTCACGTGTTCCAACATTTCTACGGAATCCAAACTGATCTTCCCCGAGGTCCACTTCTACCAGTTTTTCCATTCGTCTGTAAAGAATTCGCGTTAGTATTTTGCAGCTGTGACTTATTAAACTGATAGTTCGGTTATTTTCACATCTGTCAGCACCTGCTTTCTTTGGGATTGGAATTATTATATTCTGCTTGAAGTCTGAGGGTATTTCGCCTGTCTCATACATCTTGCTCACCAGATGGTAGAGTTTTGTCATGACTGGCTCTCCCAAGGCCATCAGTAGTTCTAATGGAATGTTGTCTACTCCCGGGGCCTTGTTTCGACTCAGGTCTTTCAGTGCTCTGTCAAACTCTTCACGCAGTATCTTATCTCCCATTTCATCTTCATATACATCCTCTTCCATTTACATAATATTATCCTCAAGTACATCGCCCTTGTATAAACCCTCTATATACTCCTTCCACCTTTCTGCCTTCCCTTCTTTGCTTAGAACTGGGTTGCCATCTGAGCTTTTGATATTCATACAAGTGGTTCTCTTTTCTCCAAAGGTATCTTTAATTTTCCTGTAGGCAGCATCTATCTTACCCCTAGTGAGACAAGTCTCTACATCCTTACATTTGTCCTCTAGCCATCCCTGCTTAGCCATTTTGCACTTCCTGTCGATCTCATTTTTGAGACGTTTGTATTCCTTTTTGCCTGCTTCATTTACTGCATTTTTATATTATCTCCTTTCATCAATTAAATTCAATATTTCTTCACTTACCCAAGGATTCCTATTAGCCCTCGTCTTTTTACCTACTTGATCCTTCACTACTTCATCCCTCAGAGCTACCCATTTTTCTTCTACTGTATTTCTTTCCCCCATTCCTGTCAATTGTTCCCTTATGCTCTCCCTGAAACTGTCTACAACCTCTGGTTCTTTCAGTTTATCCAGGTCCCATCTCCTTAAATTCCCGCCTTTTTGCAGTTTCTTCAGTTTCAATCTGCAGTTCATAACCAATAGATTGTGGTCAGAATCCACATCTGCCCCTGGAAATGTCTTACAATTTAAAACCTGGTTCCTAAATCTCTGTCTTACCATTGTATAATCTATCTGATACCTTTTAGTATCTCCAGGATTCTTCCAGGTATACAACCTTCTTTCATGATATCTCATGATCTCATACATACAGATATTTAAAGTTCACATTCGAAAGAGGAAGTGTCTGTGACAGCACATAATCGATCCATCAGCATGTCAAGTTTAGATTTAGCCACCAACAGATGCTTGTGTATACATACTGGAGGTACTGTACAGCAAAATTACTTCCAGCTTCTCCTCCTCTATTTGCAGTAGTGGCATTAACTAATGTTCCAACAGATATACATAGCCAATGCTGATAAAGTGTGTGAAAGCAGTGCAAACCCTCATTAGCCAAAACTTAATAAATAACAATTTCCAGACAGAACAATGTGCATAATGAGTTTTACAGGGAAATGAAGTACCATTTTATCCCTCATAACAGCTGAGAGGGAATGTTGTTCCAGGACTGACTACTTTAGCTGACTGTAATGAAACACTTAAATATTAGTGAACTGCCATTCTAAAATTAATGCTTTATTAGTATCAAATGTCCTTCTGGTTAAGAATTACTGTGATGTCTTCTTTCTACCAGACTCACATTGTGGAGACACTGGGCTGAAGCTTCTATTATCTCAAAATTATAATTCTGAAAACACAGCTAAAAGGAAAGGAGTTCAGTAACTAATCACTTTCTACTGTGGCAACTACTCCTAATGGTTACAAAAAAATTGAAGTCACTTCAATCAGAATCATTTAATTAACAATGAGACAGAAAACTGAAAAACAAACAAATATAAACACAACAAGAAGCTGGATTGTGAGACACACAGTGAAGACAAATACTATGACAATGAGATGTAAGTCCTAAATCAGGCCATTGGAAACATGCAAACCCTTGAGGAATACTTCCTACAGAATCAGATATAAAAGTGCAAATAATCGCCATAGTGCTCAACCAAAACAATATCAAGCTTACGAATAAATGTGTGTTTTGTTGTGTGCACATGTGACAATATGTAAGCTTACTTTAAAAATATTAACCGTATCAATATCTCCAACATTTGTGGTTATGATATTGAAGTAACTTCTTTGTGAGAAGTACCTGGATATTAATGTTCAATTCACCTTATCAGGGCTTCTGTATTTACAACAAAATACAAGCTCACTGTCAATTCGAAAACATTAATTCCATGTTTCTTATTCGTATAACACAGTCTTATGTGGCGATCCATTTCATCAATGACTGTGTACTGTTCACCAGCAATTACTGACACCGAAGGCACATTTCATCTAAGGAGATCAATTGTTAAGTGAATTCTGATGCTTTGTTTTCATGTAGTAGTCTGAAGTGCCGATTACTTTGTTCTCATATACTCTACCACCTTCGACAAAGGACACTCAGTCGCAAAATACTTTTTGATTATACCTTTGTTATCTTTAAAGTCCAAATATGAGCAACAATGTCATGTGGCTGTATTATGTCTCCAAACCTAGTTTAGTTGCTGCAATGGCAAAATCAAGACTTTTTAGAAATAATTTTGAATCATCAATACAACAGCATTATTTCAAGAATTCTATTTAGCGTGTTGTAGTAACAAAAACCACAGATAAACAATCCTTAAATATTTCTGCAGAGAATATGAGTATTTGAAGAAAGGAGTCTTCAGTTTGGGTTTGAAAACATTCCTATTGCCACTGACCACATGAAGTACTCGAGGACAGAGTGACACACACTTTTCTTAGTGGCAGGAATGATTGTGATCACTATAAACTCATCAGTTTTCTCTTCAGTACTTGCTGAATGAATGCATCTGTGATTTTTCACAAATGCATGACACTAAATGATATATTACATGCAGTCAGTGAGAAATGACAAGATGTGCATATTTTTATGCTCCTAGTGGCACTTTAACTTGGATTTCAATTTTTGATCTCTTGGCAGCTCCTGTGCTCCCTCACTTCTGACCACTTCACATCCCATATTGCTTTGATTTAATTCCGTTAATTACATTCTTAGCTTCTATTACATTTCTTAAAACCTTACCTTATTGTCTGAATGAGATGCTTCTGACAGTAAGTATATACGATGATTGTAGTAGACTAGTTCAACAGTTTAATACTGAATTTTGTCGTGAACATCTAGCCCTTCATTAAGAAAATGGTGCGGATCTTTACATCTGGTCTGACTCTCCAAGTGCAAAACGAAATATCACGTGTGTCGGCCACCAAGCACTGAAGATGGTACATATCTTTAAATCTTAAAACAAATTACAATTTCACTACTTTTGATTTAAGATCCAAAGTAGATGAAAATTACAAGTTGCTAATAATTTAGTTATACAAGTATTAGGAACTTACTGGCTCCTGTCTTCTGTGCTTTTCCCTCTGCTTTTGTGGTGGTGCTCTTTTTCATTTCCTTTTCTGGGATGACTCCTACTTCTGTGAGAGGAATGGTGTGGGCTTCTGCAATCATCACCAAAATCATTTTTAATTGCAGCCAAATTAAAGTGTAGGTCTGAGAGTTGTGACAAATGTATTTGGAATGATAAACCACCAATACAGTCAATTTTTTTAGTTACTGCAACTTGTTTCTGTGCTTGTGTTCCAAGCATAAGTAGGAAATTTATTTTAAATTTGCCACTATGATATTATTATATTTTGTATTTTTTGTATGTACCTACAGAAGTATAAATGGCATTCATCTGCACAAACCTATAATCGATTACATCAATGCACAGCAATATTAAGAAAGCACTTCTTAATCTTCGAGCAGGCGTGCTGAGGTATCGAGTACCCACTGCGGAATTACATAGTGCTGTGGTATAACACAGAGCCCTGTGATGTGGCAACTCTAGGCATTTGATCACTGTACCCTCCTTGCCCCTTTCCTCACCTCTACTCTCCTTCCTCGACTCTGAGCACTCAGTATCTCATTGTATCACAGGGAAAACATGGTGGGGCAGTCCATATGTGGTGCACCAACTCATATTATACTTGTTTCTGACAATTTGGAAAGAGTGTGCAATTTTCACTTTATCTAAGTAAAGTATTGAACCATAAAAGTACCTTTTCACAACAGCATTTATTACAATTATCAAAAAATATGCAAGTATTTTTTTCGTACATTTTTGCAATGTAAGAGTTGTTAGCCAACAATTTTTTCTTTCTTGCCTATTTATTTTTACGTCCAAAGATTTTACAACATTTGAGGACATACCTGCATATCTTCAAGAGCCTGACAAAGCCAAGAGACTTTTTGAATTAGCTGAAAGTGAAGATGACCTGAGTAACAAAGAAGTTCATATTAGCGATCAAGACCATGAAACTAACTCCGAATAGCAGGGCGAAAGTAAGAGTGAGGAAGAAAGAAGTTCAGAAATTGAATTTTTCGTAGGAAAAGACAAACAATCAAAATGGAGTACAAAACTGGCCTCTAAAACAAGAACAATTAAGCAAAACATTATTATAAAAGTTTCACCCAGTCTCACAAGCTATTCAAACAATATTTCTATTGGAATAGATGTGTTTTTTCAAGCTTTTTGAAATTGATATAATACTATCCCAGAACAACAGATATACTGACAACCTTAGAACAAACTACAAATGTACAAGAGATTGTAAAGTTACAGACAAAAGTGAAATTATGGCACTATTCGACATTTTATTTTTGACAGGCATAAAGAAAAAGAAAGGTCAACACGTAAATACAGAAGAACTTGGAGTCAAATGGTACAGGATGGATATCCCAAGAGCCACAACGGGCTATAAGAGATTTCTGTTTGTAATGCGTCGTATGAGGTTAGATGACATTTCCACTCGAAATGAAAGGAGAAAACTTGACAAGTTAGCTACTGCCAGAAAGCTTTTACATTCCATTACAACCAACCTGAAAGGATCCTATAATACTACTGAATATGTGAGGACCGACGAAATGTTGATTGGACTTACAGGGCACTGCTCCTAGATCCAGTACACACTATCCAAACCCACCAAATATGGGATAAAAATATTGGCCATGTGTGACGCAAAGAATCTTTACATCAGTAATATTGAAGTATGTATGGGAAAGCAGCCAGATGGACCATTTCAAGTATCAAACAGACCAGTAGAAATTGTAAAAAAGGCTGACAAGCGACAAATAGGTACATACAAAAATGTCACCATTGACAACTGGTACACAAGGTGCCAGTTAGCAGAAGATATGTTAGAGGAAAAGTGACCATTCTAGGCACTCTTCGTAAGAACAAAACGGAGATCCCACTTGCCTCTAAAAAAGTATCAAACTTTGGCTTTCAAGGTAATAAATCGTTTCTCATACTCAACAAAAAATAATCATTCAGTGATACTGCTGTCCACAATGCATGGTACGGATGGTACTGACCTCCAAACAGGAAAGCCAACCATCATTATTGATTACAATCGCACTAAAGGAGGAGTGGATACTATGGACAAATTGATAGCAGGATACTATGTTTCTCGAATTACAGGGAGAAGGCCTCTGATCTTATTTTATACTTTGCTAATTATAGCTGGAATAAATTGCCAAATTTTGCATTCACTTTTCAAACCAGAAGGAACAATCAACATTTTTTGAAGACTTTAGTGTTTGCACTGATGAATGGACACTTGAAAAATACATCGAAAATCATATCACTACCAACCAATATTCCTAAATTTCTAAGAAGGAAAGTCCCTTCAGATGTCACTCACACCAGTGCAGTCAGAGAAGAGGAAGAAGGGCATTGCCTTGTGTGTGGAAGGGAAAAAAAAACAACTCCAAAATGAAAGTTTGTGTGAAGTGCAATAGGTTTACTTGACACGCACATCAGATTACAGACCCTAGGTGTGTTACATGTCATCAAGAGGAGACCGACTGAATCATCATTTATTATTTTTGTGCAATTGATTTATTGTAGGTACAATATATTTCTAAAGAGTTAACAAAAAATAATTGAAATTAAAATGTATAGCTATCTTTATATTACTAGTTGATTGTCATATATGAATTAAATAATTTATTTTCTCACTCTTTTACATAATTTCTTCATTCAGGTACTGATTAAAGCTTTTGAAACAAATGTACAAAAATATTACTGCAAAATATAAAATATTTAACAATTCCTAAAGAAATTATAACTGCTCATAGGCGGTGGGGTACTGAATACCTCACGCGCCTACTCGAGCAAAAACAGCATGCCCGCTTAAGGTTAAACACACTTTTGGTTATTCATGGACAAAATATACAAATATCACAAACAAAATAATGAACAGATTCCACAACATGACGCCAAAGATTTTTTTTCTTTGAAATCAACGTGTGTTAGCGTAAAGGGATATTGTGGGCTCATGGTAAAGATGGAGAAGTAATCATGGTCCAAGAGAAAGGATTATATTGACATATCCAAGCAGGTTGTTTATGAAAACAACCTCTTAAGGAACAATTTTTTTCATCACAGCTAAATGGCACGGAAAATGACCACAGAGCAGAACTATTCAAATATTAAAACACCGTGGTTCTATGGTAGCAATGCTTGTACCAACTATTTCCTTCTGCCACCAGTATGTTGCTGTTTCTTGTCATTATGTTATCCCAGTTTACCATGTAGGTTTTCATCACGTATCAGCCATCAAAACTTGCATTTCTGCCCCTTGTTTACCTTCTGATCACTGCTTTCCAATGCTTTATTGAAGCAATCCAAACAAATTCTCAGCTACTACTACTACTCTGATGGAATATTCTAAAATAGACACAACCTGGAGAATTCAGTCATAATCTTACAAAGTCAAGTACCAATGTAATTTCCAGATCTCTCTGAGGATTAGGTGACATTCTTAATACCTGGACACAATGGTTTTATCAACACCTTTTCTCCTAATTATGGTAGTCCAAATTGAAGTGACTCACAGTTTACAGAAGTTGGCATTCCTTGTCCTGTACTAGTTTAAACTCCACATAAGAGAATCTTTGTTAACAAGTGACCAACATTATTGCTGAAAGGAACACAGAGAGAAAACTGAATAGAAGCTCGTCACATAATGATAACACAAATATTAAAACAAAGGAGCCACAGAAGTCATGTTTCTAGAAGGCAAAAAATATTTACAGATAAGAGTCTACTTGCAGCAAAAACATTTAAGGACAAATCAGAAAACACACTTGACACAACTATGACAAAAGGCAACACGAAAACAATTTTCTTTGACACCTATTTTCCATTAAAAGATTACTTAGCAAAAAACATATTTCCAGAAAATTTATGACATTTGGCTACAATAGAACAATTTATCAATTTGCTACTGGTTTCAGTCACTGACCATCATCTGGCACAAAAAATTGGCTACGGCAAGTCACATGTGAATCATGTTAACCACATAATTGCATTAACTGTCAGTTTCATAAGTAATAATATAGAAGGACATTCCTTTTCACACATCAGCAGCCTTCCTCATGAACACACAACAGGGAACAGTTTCCTGATGTGCAGAAAGCATTGTTCTTTTACATTATTACTTACAACAATGATAGTTAATGTGATTTCATGGTTCAACACAATTGAAATAAGACCTGCAATAGCCAATTTTTCATGCAAGATGATGGTCAGTGACCAAAACTGGTAGCAAATTAATAAATTGTTCTAATGAACCTAAGAGTCATGAATTTCCTGAAATACATGTTCACTGCTGACAGCTGCCCAAAGGAAACATTCAAAAAACAGACTACACTATAACACGCCACAGCAAAAATGTATCGAATGTTTTTTATTCCAGTCTTTGATCACAATATCAATTCTTTTGGCGATGACCGGTTTCAGTCAGTAATGACCATCCTCAGATCTTTTCTACACCATGTCCTAAAGTGATAAGGCTGTTAATGGCATCGTCAAAACATATAAATATACTCAGCACAGCATCGTCACATAGATCTAAAATAAGATGTAGAGTAGGCCATATCCATGCGACGATGCTGTGCTGAGTAAATTTATATGTTTTGACGATGCCATTACGGCCTTATCACTTTAGGACATGGTGTAGAAAAGATCTGAGGATGGTCATTACTGACTGAAACCGGTCAACGTCAAAAGAACTGATATTGTGATCAAAGACTGGCATAAAAAACATTTGACAGTATTGGATCACTGTTCATATACACGACTATGTTGCATCTGGTGCAAAAATATATATTAATCAAGGAAAGTAACAGCCCAGCCATTGAATTTCACTGCAGACAATACTAAAGCTTGTACTCATGCATTATACCAACACTCAAACCTCTGACAGTCATATCGATATCAAACATTGTATACTGACAGAGTATCAACCGAAACTCAGATATAATTTATGCAATGTGATGCTGTCCAGGAGATAGCACGTAAATGGTAAGTAATAAGTAGCACCTGACCTGAAGCATACAGGAAAAGCATAACAGTGAGTGTCTATAGTGTAGTGCTCCCATAGGGAAGTTAACATAGCATTAGTTTATCATGTGAAGGATCCCAGGTTTGAGCCCTGGTCATGCCACTACATGTGAAACTGTTATATGGGACATCATGTTCTGACATTTACAATCACTGATCAGATTTTACAGCAATGTTCTACTGGCAGTCTGCTTTTACTTCGTTTATTTGAAAGAAGCAAACCTATAGTGTAAATTTGTAGTTTCATAGAATAACCACAAACAATCTGAATAAAATAATAAAGAAACAGTTGTATCACAAACGTGGAATTAATTTATTATTATTATTATTCTTTTTTTCTTTTCTCAGACGTTACGTCTGGTCAAAAATGGAAAGTGACGCGGACCTTGATCAAGCGTGACTTCCTTTTAACTGTACAGTATATGTTATATTGCATTTAGGAACTTTCAGGTAATTGAACATGTATCAATAATTATGGATTTCTGTAGTTGTATATATAAGTTCGGATGTAGCTGTATTGCATTGATGTACTGGTGGATATTGTGTGGTATGACTCCTGTAGTTGATAGTATAATTGGTATAATGTCAACTTTATCCTGATGCCACATGTCCTCGACTTCGTCAGCCAGTTGGATGTATTTTTCAATTTTTTCTCCTGTTTTCTTTTGTATATTTGTCGTATTGGGTATGGATATTTCGATTAGTTGTGTTAATTTCTTCTTCTTACTGGTGAGTATGATGTCAGGTTTGTTATGGGTGGTGTTTTATCTGTTATAATGGTTCTGTTCCAGTATAATTTGTATTCATCATCCTCCAGTACATTTTGTGGTGCATACTTGTATGTGGGAACGTGTTATTTTATAAGTTTATGTTGTAAGGCAAGCTGTTGATGTATTATTTTTGCTGCATTGTCATGTCTTCTGGGGTATTCTGTATTTGCTAGTATGTACATCCGCTTGTGATGTGATCTACTGTTTGTATTTGTTGTTTGCAAAGTCTGCATTTATCTGTTGTGGTATTGGGATCTTTAATAATATGCTTGCTGTAATATCTGGTGTTTATTGTTTGAACCTGTATTGCAATCATGAATCCTTGCATCTCACTGTATATATTGCCTTTTCTTAGCCATGTGTTGGATGCGTCTTGATCGATGTGTGGCTGTGTTAGATGATACGGGTGCTTGCCATGTAGTGTTTTCTTTTTCCAATTTACTTTCTTCGTATCTGTTGATGTTATGTGATCTAAAGGGTTGTAGAAGTGGTTATGAAATTGCAGTGGTGTAGCCGATGTATTTATATGAGTGATTGCTTTGTGTATTTTGCTAGTTTCTGCTCGTTCTATAAAGAATTTTCTTAAATTGTCTACCTGTCCATAATGTAGGTTTTTTATGTTGATAAATCCCCTTCCTCCTTCCTTTCTGCTTAATGTTAATCTTTCTGTTGCTGAATGTATGTGATGTATTCTATATTTGTGGCATTGTGATCGTATAAGTGTATTGAGTGCTTCTATGTCTGTGTTACTCCATTTCACTACTCCAAATGAGTAGGTCAATATTGGTATAGCATAAGTATTTATAGCTTTTGTCTCGTTTCTTGCTGTCAATTCTGTTTTCAGTATTTTTGTTAGTCTTTGTCTATATTTTTCTTTAAGTTCTTCTTTAATATTTGTATTATCTATTCCTATTTTTTGTCTGTATATTAGATATTTATAGGCATCTGTTTTTTCCATCGCTTCTATGCAGTCGCTGTGGTTATCCAATATGTAATCTTCTTGTTTAGTGTATTTTCCCTTGACTATGCTATTTTTCTTACATTTGTCTGTTCCAAAAGCCATATTTATATCATTGCTGAATACTTCTGTTATCTTTAGTAATTGGTTGAGTTGCTGATTTGTTGCTGCCAGTAGTTTTAGATCATCCATGTATAGCAAATGTGTGATTTTGTGTGGGTATGTTCCAGTAATATTGTATCCATAATTTGTATTATTTAGCACGTTGGATAGTGGGTTCAGAGCAAGACAGAACCAGAAAGGACTTAATGAGTCTCCTTGGTATATTCCATGCTTAATCTGTATTGGCTGTGATGTGATATTATTTGAATTTGTTTGGATATTAAGTGTGGTTTTCCAATTTTTCATTACTATGTTTAGGAACTGTATCAATTTAGGATCTACTTTGTATATTTCCAATATTTGTAGTAACCATGAGTGGGGTACACTATCAAAAGCTTTTTGGTAATCAATGTATGCCTGGTGTAGCGACCTTTGTTTAGTTTTAGATTGATATGCCACCTCTGCATCTATTATCAGTTGCTCTTTACATCCTCGTGCTCCTTTGCAACAGCCTTTTTGTTCTTCATTTATAATTTTGTTCTGTGTTGTGTGTGTCATTAATTTCTGTGTAATGACTGAAGTTAATATTTTGTATATTGTCGGTAGGCATGTTATGGGGCGATATTTAGCTGGGTTTGCTGTGTCTGCTTGATCTTTAGGTTTCAGATAAGTTATTCCATGTGTAAGTGTATCAGGGAATGTGTATGGGTCTGCAATGTAACTGTTAAATAATTTATATCTAAAAACACAGATGATGTGACTTACCGAACGAAAGTGCTGGCAGGTCGATAGACACACAAACAAACACAAACATACACATGAAATTCAAGCTTTCGCAACAAACTGTTGCCTCATCAGGAAAGAGGGAAGGAGAGGGAAAGACGAAAGGATGTGGGTTTTAAGGGAGAGGGTAAGGAGTCATTCCAATCCCGTGAGCGGAAAGACTTACCTTAGGGGGAAAGAAGGGGTATACACTCGCTCGCACACACACACACGCACACACACACACACACACACACACACACACACACACACACACACACACACAGACAAAATGTCTGCTTGTGTCTGTGTATGTGCGGATGGATGTGTGCGCGTGCGCGCGAGTGTATACCCCTTCTTTCCCCCTAAGGTAAGTCTTTCCGCTCCCGGGATTGGAATGACTCCTTACCCTCTCCCTTAAAACCCATATCCTTTCGTCTTTCCCTCTTTCCTGATGAAGCAACAGTTTGTTGGGAAAGCTTGAATTTCATGTGTATGTTTGTGTGTCTATCGACCTGCCAGCACTTTCGTTCGGTAAGTCACATCATCTGTGTTTTTAGATATATTTTTCCCACGTGGAATGTTTCCCTCTATTATATTCATATCGTTAATGTTAAATAATTTAGTTAGATGTGAATGTGTTGAGGTGAACTTCTTTAGCCAGAAATTTGCTATTTTATCTTTTCCAGGGGCTTTCCAATTGTGAGTAGAATTAATTGCTTGGGTGACTTCATGTTGCAAAATTATCACTTCAGGCATTTGTGGTATCATCTTGTATGTGTCTGTTTCTGCTTGTATCCACCATGCATTCCTGTTATGTTGTACCGGGTTTGACCATATGTTGCTCCAGAAGTGTTCCATGTCTGTTATGTTAGGTGGATTGTCTATTTTTAATGTGTGTGTGTTATCTATTGTCTGGTAAAGTTTCTTTTGGGTTGTGTTGAATGTTTGGTTTTGTTTCCTTCTATTTTCACTTTTTTTGTATCTTCTAAGTTGTTTGGCCAATGCTTGTTTATTATTATTATTATTATTATTATTATTAATAGTTTCACATGTACTACAGTACAAATACTGGCATGACAAGAGCTCAAACCCAGGATCCTCTGTACAACAAACTGATGTTCTACCATCTTCCCCACGAGAGCGCTACACGAAAGAAAATTGGGGACTCATTAAAAAAATTAAACCCGTGGTCAGTTGTGTAGGTCGTCAACATATTATATCCCATATCATCTCTCTTCTGAGGAAGAATGAAACTGTCAGTGATCTATGAGTGTGATGCAATATATTTAATCACCGATTTCTGACAATAGTCAGCTAGTATGCAGGTCTCCAAGCTGGTGTTACATGAGAGTTATGTAACATGCATTTACAGAAAACAAGCCATAACGAGATTGTGTCAGGCATGAAATCACTTGAGAGTGCAGTATGATGAAATATCAAGTTGGCTAACAATCTTAAGGATAATATATTAGTGCTGCACTCTGCCACCTGCGCAATTCGCCCTTTGGGCAGTTGCTCTCCTAATAAATTAAAATACCTGTCAGCAAAATCAATTTACAACAATGGTGAAAGAAAGAAGGAAAACAATTTCTGGTTAATATTGTAACTAATAGTAATTTGAAGGTTTGAAAAAAATAACACAGAAAAGAGAAGTAACATGAAATTAGATTTTACATAGGAAATGAAGTGGTAAGAGAAACATCATTCTTCTCCGTGTAAAGTGCTTTTATGACTAAATTGTAATTTAAGATGTTACGAAAGCATTCAATTATGTGGTCCATGTTACGTGTTGTATAATTTGGAAAATTATAAGACTAGGAGAGACTCACCAATGGTACATTTCACACACAGGACAGTGTGTTTCCTGCAGTGACAGAAAACAAGGAGCGAATTTCAAACTGACTGTGTGCTGTTAAGTTAAAGAGTACCACACAGTTCAGTTCCTCTACTGTTTTCTTAATACATACCAATTCTCTCTTATGAGATGTAAGAAATAACGGGAAAGTTTTCTAGTTGTAAAGGTCAGGTATGATTATGAAAAGCAGATATGGTAATGGGTAATATCAGCTCATGAACTATAAAGAATGATGAACACTTAACTGCTGCAAAACTTAGTACCTGAAAAAGGAGCGGAGGGGGTGGGGGGTGGGGTGGGGGGAGGGGGGGGGGGGCGACTTGGCACTCACATTCTGGTGACAGAATCGATAGGTATCCAGAGAACAGTAGAGGAACAGAACTTTGTGGCATCCTTACTTTACACCATTTTTATCAGTTCAAAATTGGCTCTGAGATTTTTTTGAATAATCCCATTCACAAAGCTTATTCTTAGTCTAATATGGAGTGATTAGATGGTCTGCAGTGTCATTTTGTCAATTTCATACAAGCTGCTGCGAAACTGTCCCGAAATTTTCAACTCTGCTTTCCCTTTAGACATATCCCTCAACATTTTGGGGGTCAGCAACATCGATTTACTCAAAAAACTCTACAACAATCATTCATTTAGATTTTTGTTTTTGTTTAGTTTGCTTACAGATTTCTGCAGTAAATGATTTCATCTACTTATAATTTAGGTGTTCCTGAGTACCTCAGAGGAAAGGGTGTTCATTTATAGTTGATACGGAAGTGTTTTGTACTGTTCCAGAATATTCACTGTTACACAGCTGTCATATTCTGCCTGAGCAATGTCATGTAAATAAAAATCACTTTATTCTGAATGTATATTATTTTATACATGCGAAAGAATTTGCCCCCCTTCTAACAGCCGTGTACCGCAAGTCTCTAGAGGAATGGAAGGTTCCAAATGACTGGAAAAGAGCACAGGTAGTTCCAGTTTTCAAGAAGGGTCGTTGAGCAGATGCGCAAAACTATAGGCCTATATCTCTGACATCGATCTGTTGTAGAATTTTAGAACACGTTTTTTGCTCGCGTATCGTGTCATTTTTGGAAACCCAGAATCTACTCTGTAGGAATCAACATGGATTCCGGAAACAGCGATCGTGTGAGACCTAACTCGCTTTATTTGTTCATGAAACCCAGAAAATGTTAGATACACGCTCCCAGGTAGATGCCATTTTCCAAGACTTCCAGAAGGCGTTCGATACAGTTCCGCACTGTCGCCTGATAAAGTAAGAGCCTACGGAATATCAGACCAGCTCTGTGGCTGGATTGAAGAGTTTTTAGCAAACAGAACACAACATGTTGTTCTCAATGGAGAGACGTCTACAGACGTTAAAGTAACCTCTGGCGTGCCACAGGGGAGTGTTATGGGACCATTGCTTTTCACAATATATATAAATGACCTAGTAGATAGTGTCGGAAGTTCCGTGCAGCTTTTCGCGGATGATGCTGTAGTAGAGAAGTTGCAGCATTAGAAAATTGCAGCGAAATGCAGGAAGATCTGCAGCGGATAGGCACTTGGTGCAAGGAGTGGCAACTGATACTTAACATAGACAAATGTAATGTATTGCGAATACATAGAAAGAAGGATCCTTTATTGCATGATTATATGATAGCGGAACAAACACTGGTAGCAATTACTTCTGTAAAACATCTGGGAGTATGCGTATGGAACGATCTGAAGTGGAATGATCATATAAAATTAATTGTTGGTAAGGCGGGTGCCAGGTTGAGATTCATTGGGAGAGTCCTTAGAAAATGTAGTCCATCAACAAAGGAGGTGACTTACAAAACACTTGTTTGACCTTTACTTGAGTATTGCTCATCAGTGTGGGATCCGTACCAGGTCGGGTTGACAGAGGAGATAGAGAAGATCCAAAGAAGAACGGCGTGTTTCGTCACACGGGTATTTGGTAAGCGTGATAGCGTTACGGAGATGTTTAGCAAACTCAAGTGGCAGACTCTGCAAGAGAGGCGCTCTGCATCGTGGTGTAGCTTGCTATCCAGGTTTCGAGAGGGTGTGTTTCTGGATGAGGTATCTAATATATTGCTTCCCCCTACTTATACCCCCCGAGGAGATCACGAATGTAATATTAGGGAGATTTGAGCACGCACGGAGGCTTTCCGGCAGTCGTTCTTCCCACGAACCATACGAGACTGGAACAGGAAAGGGAGGTAATGACAGTGACACGTAAAATGCCGTCCGCCACACACCGTTGGCTGGCTTGCGAAGTATAAATGCAGATGTAGATATCTACCAAAGTATTAAAAAAAAAAAAAATTGTGTTTTCTTTCAGTTTCACGAGGGGAAGTTCTTGACAATGTGGCCTGGCACTTATCTACGGGCCTGACAGGTGACAGTCCAGGTCACTACAGCGAAACAGCTAATGGCCAATGCCAGGGAGAAGTTGTAGGCTGCACTATCACGAGCTTCGTTGCATATTATTATAATAAATTTATAAGTGTTTTGAAATGAAATATGGTTACTATGTGCCACACAATTGAAGAAGTATGATCTTGCTGTTTATACAATTTTAATCTTGGCCTTGGTCTAATATTGTGCATTGGTGTAATTGTTTTGACATGAAATAAATTGATATCAGTGATGAAACATGTAAACGTATATCTAGAGATGAAGTATTTACTTTATCCAATAATTCCTGGTGAAGTAAACTAAGACAGTCTTCATCACAAAAGAATATAAATATTGAAATATATTAGGATTTAGCAAGAAGTGGTGACTTAACTATAAGGCAAATTAACAATGGTTTGTGATGCTATAGAGTATATGTAAAAAAGAAGTCTGGGTGTTAAGCCTTATCTATTGTACCACGCCAGAAGAACATTACTGTTTTTGATAATAGTTGTAATGTCACAATTTGGCTTAGTTCAGTGACCAGACTAAGTAATACTGCCATTGTTAATGAGATAGTAACACCGTAACTTGTCAAAACATAACACAACAATGCAGTTCTCTGCTGTTTTCTATGTCTCCAACATATGGGTGTAATTTAATACTGGATGGTGACCTTTATGTTTAGGCAAGTGAGCTGAAGCACTGTAAGTGTTTTATCCCCATCCCTTGAATATACTTTCCACTAAACCATTTCACCTGTTTGGGCTTTCGCAGATTTTTGTGTATTTGGTCTTCACAAAAGCTTTCTCAATTTATGTGGATCTATTCCATACTAAAAGAACTGTTGAAAAGTGACTAAAAGAAAATAAGGGCAACTGTAGAAGAGGAGAGACTGGAAGACAAACTATTGAAGATTATGCTTTGCAGCCAGGAGACCACCTGATGCAGTTTGTTAAAACTCTGGTACTGGCAGGGGCAAGTGGCTACTATGAAAGGCTACACAGGGTGGCAACAGAGATTACTGAACACCCAAGTAAATTTAATCAGAAAGAGGAGGGTGTGAAACTGAGCAGTACCTGGATTCCAGTACTGAAGCAGATGTGTACCACTCTTCCACCAGGTGTGATATCAATAGCAAACACCAGCAACTGATAACAGCCAACTGCACTCGACCTCAAAACAGGTGTCACCACAGATCTGCGCAGAAGCACACGGAAATGGAATTTTACTTCACTCAGTAGCGAGTTAGGGTACGCACTGGACCTTCAAAAAACTACAACTGCCTTGTAGATGTCATCCAGATGGAGACAAAACATTGGATATAAATATGAAATTCATTTGACCACAGATTAATTACCCAGAAAATTTTAACAAGTGTGACATTTATGGCAGTCAACATTTACAGTTTACATAATGTGATATGTTTGGAGTTTATCTTGTATATAATCACTGCTGTCCTGGGCATAGCGTGTAATTCTTCCAATAGCCAAACTCAGATAGTTCATTACTGACTATCTACGCAAGCTAAAATCATCAAGAATCAGCACTGCAATCACAGACCTTTATGTACACGGATATATGTAAACCAATGAGAAATTAATCAGCAAGCAAAACTGGAATAGCAACTGTTGCACATTATTTATTTGTTGAGTGTAGGATGATGCTTTCAAAATTTTTGAACTTTAAGTGTGTCAAAATTCTTCTTTGTGGATATAAATCCTTACCTCTTCTCCATTTTCCCTGGGTTTTGGCATCAAAATTTAATATTGTGGATTATTACAATCACTGTTAGCAATATTAGAAAGAGGATTAACACTCAGAATAAGCTTTACTGTATCATACAAAGAGTTTACGTTTGCATTCCCTCTTCTCTCTGACAACAATATGTTCTCAGACTGCAGTTGACAGCCTATCTATAAATTTAACAGCTGATCATAGATGGTATTGTCTGCCTTTTCCTCATTCCTCAACATCTGTTACAGCGGAGAAAGGAACACAGGTGTATCATCATGACTAATGCCTCAAATGTCATTTGCCACAATGAGTACGTTGTAAAATAAATTAATATGCGTATGAAGTATCTGTACATAAACCCTTTACGGTATTCACACTCTATTTAATTTTCAATTCTGCCACATGTCAGAGAAAAATATACTATGGCCCTCATATTTACTATACATTTAGCATGCACTTCAGCAGGGTAATAGCATCTGGATAATAATGCAGGATAATACAAGCTTTTCCCCCTCTTAAGTATAGTTGTGAAGCTCAACTTTAAAGTATCTAAAATTAGACAAGAGAAAGAAAGATCATACAACACAGTCTCAGTTCAAATCACACCTGTACTCGAACTAACCTATTTAGACACACCTACACATTACTATCCATGAAATGTAAAATTTAGAACACAGTTTTTGGTTTCAAATGTGCCATTAAAACACTGTCAGATTAATACGGAAGAAGACTAAAATAATTACGCAGGAAATTGTGACTACCAAATGCCATACAATTTACCTAAAACCCAAAACTGTGTTTATGTCTATGTATAAAACAAATCAGTTAAAATCTGAAATGTGGACATCACAATCATTACACATTTGCGAATCAAATGGTAGTGTCTTATATACAAGTATGTTAATTCCTTAACATAAAATCCTAAGTTATCTTTTTTTTTTTATTTTAATAGAACTTAAAATTCCAAGTATACTCAGGCAGATTAACAACAAACCTTTTAAAAAAATAAATTAAAGAAATATAAATAAATTAAGAAATAAAACATTGCTTATGTCCGTCTCGGTGCTGATAGTTCACTGTTTGGTCACAAGAGCATCCGTTTCCATGTTTGTAGCCTGATGTCATGTTTCGGTTGAGGTGTTTGGCACTATGTTTCATCTTTACTGTGCAAAGCTATGGATACTTAACAACAAAATGTGCACTTTCAGCCTCTGTCCTATATTATTGTTTAGGCAGTGCACAAAACAAAAACAAACAAAAAAATTACTGGCTATAGAGATCATGGGTCTGCCATTGAATTGAGGATCTTAGAAAGTGAAGAAGAATGTGGTATTACTTCATTAGAGACAGAGTGACAACAGTTCGTCATCCGACTGACAGCTGCTCACCAGTGGTAAGAGAGATATATGTCCACTGTCCTCAACTCAACTCCTCCAATATTTCTGTTCACAGGAAATCATTGTGAAATATGTGGTTGAACTTCATATCTACACAGAAACTAAAAATGATTAAGTTTCAGGATATTTTAGCCTACGTCCAGTGCACAAGTATACTCAGGATTTTATTAATGGTGATCTTGAAAAATTTGTAATGCATTATTTTGAGTTTTAAAAGCTATACTATTATTTCTCTATATAATGTCATTCACTATAAAATGTCTTTCATTAATAAAAACCTATTTTTTGGAATGCAATATGAAAAAAATTCATCTTAAGCAGTTAAAAACATCTCAACTTGCCTGAATGTTTATAAAAAAATATAAATTGTGTACTAATTATAAACATTTGGAAGAAAAACTACTAGGATTCTTAAAGTATTTTTTGGCTCTATTTGAAAATGTATTAGCGAAGCCTGCCCTTATTTAATACCAAAATAATTACCAGATTTGTAAAAAGCTTGTTTGCATAACTATATCTGTTAATTTCATTATTTAAACAAATAATTTGGCCTAACCTCTGTGATGGAAGGAACTGTTAAAGAGGAGGAAATTTTCAATGTATTCAGTTAATTGGATGAGTTATGTTTCAATTGCAATTTCTGTAACTTAAACATTGAACAATGTATAGTTTCAGTGCCTATTATTGTGAAGATATATAAATGGCTGAATTTTGGTCCCGAGACAGTCTGTCCACAGCCGATTTTCAGATGGGAAGTCTGTATCATTAAAATAACAATAATGCTTTAACATTGGAATTAGTGTAACACAAATAGGTTGTGTGTTAAAACAATGACAGTGTCTGTTCAATTGATTTAAGACATAATATCACACACAGTGTATTATTATTCTGAAAGAACTGTGTGGTTAGGTATTTACTGCTCATAGATGTTCAACAGAAAACTATTGTAGCAGAATGCTGATGTTTGCCTGCAAACTATCAATGAGGCTTATCAAAAGTTTACCAATAGTGAACTGACTGTATAACTGTGTAATACTGGGGGATTGTGAGCAGTGAAAGTAAAGAACTGTGAAACAAAGCTGTACAACTGTCAGCTAAATCATTTACAGTAGTCAGTATTGAATTTCCACTCCATTTTTTAGCCAGCATAACAATGCCATACGTTGACACCAAGGACTATCAACAAAGAAATAAAGCAAGTGAACGTCACACAGTGTCCTCCCATTTGCAGGACTCTTTCAGAACTATTTGTGCACTTCCAATACTTTGGTTTGAGGTAGGGTTTTGGAGTTACCCCCACCCATGAGTTGGCAAATTATCCTGTCACTCATATTAATACATTAAAATGTGCTTGGAACATTTCATTTTTAAGATGCCGCAAAATTCTGTTTTGGGTTTGGTTATGAACACGTGAAATATCACTAACCTGAGACAGAAGTTGTAACCTCAATGCACCCTTTCAAGACTGGTATGTGCATCCATGGTGATTTTTTAATGTTATAGTCATTAGGCTGTGCTCCAAAGTATATTTCTGTACCCAATGTTCCTTGTTCCAATGGACCATGAGGTAATGCTCATAATGCAAAAATTATCAAAATCACCTGACATGTCTAAGTTACTAGATGTTTCAGGCGCGCAAGTGTGTGTGTGTGTGTGTGTGTGTGTGTGTGTGTGTGTGTGTGTGTGAGGGGGGGAGAGAGAGAGAGAGAGAGAGAGAGAGAGAGAGAGAGAGAGAGAGAGAGAGAGAGATATGGGATGAGATGCGAGTGATCACAACAGCATCAGAAGGGTAGACTAGTGTTCAAAACACACACACATATGGTACATCTCAACGAATGCCTCATTCAGTGTCCTGAAAATGATGCAAAATACCAATATATGAGTCACAAAAAGCAAAGAGGTATTCCATGACGAGGCGAATTTGATAGATGTATTGCTGTGGCAAACATCCCAATCTCTAAGGAATTTACTTCAGAGCTGTAGCTGGAAGAGTATAATGACAGACGCAGACCATCAGGCTGTGTCAAAGCTTGTGTGTAAAAGTTATTTCCATACAAGGTAAGGAATGGTTCTTGATCAATTTTTGAATGTATATTCCCAACGGAATTTAATTAAATGGATATTTTCAGTGGCAATGCACATTACAGACTGATAATCCTGCAACAAAGTATGGTATTTTCAGTAAGTGAAGAGAAACTAAGAATGAAGCCACCGGTAGCTGGATGGATAATATTTAAGTCCCGCAGTCACAAAGTCACTAATTATATTTTGTCTAGAACCAATTCTTTTCTTTTTTTTTAGATTTTATTTTAATTTTAAATTTACTATCAAACAGAAATGTTAATTAATCAATAATAATTAATAATCTTTTAATAAAACTAACATTCTCATTTTTAACTATTAATCATATGAAAATTTGAGTATTCACAAAAAATTGAAATTTGGTACAAAAACGCAAACCTCAAGACTGAATAAAGCTAATCACCACAGAGAGGATGTGGTTGGCAGCAGACAGGTACATTTAATAACACACTGTTAGATTGTAGCTATCAGAAACTAATTAAAGACTTCGTCCAATAGCTAAAATTGAGCAGGCTACTATTACATGTGCCTCCCAGCCATTTGACACCACATCTATGTCGTGAGTAGCATTCTATTCTAATACTGACATTGATGTTTCACTGTGGATTTTCATTATACACAAGTTGTGTGAGAAAACTAACGAGATTTATTTTCTTCAAATAAAAATATCGTCCCATTCAAAGTAGTTCCTTTCCGCCAATGTACACAGCAGAAACGTCATTCCAGTCTGGGTAGCAACACTGAAAGGTTTGAACCGGTAGGGTCTTTAACATGTCAGTCCTTTTAAGACATTTTTCAATTTTGGGAAAAGAAAACAGTCACAAGGACTCAGCTCAAATGAATAGGGGGACTGCAGAACAACAGGAATGCCTTCTGAGGGAGGAAACACCGTAATAGAGGGGCTCTGTGACACAGGGCATTGTCAAGATGCAGCATCCGCATGTCTGCAATGTACGGTGTCACTTTATTCACCCTTTTCCTGAGCCTTTCAATTACATCTTTGTAAACCACTTGGTTGATAGTTTGACCAGACGAAAATCTCACAAGAGCATGCACACATTTTATATTTTCAACAGTTTGTGATGTTGATTGTCTCCCTGAGCAATGTTCATCTTCAGCATATACTCATCCTTCAAAAAATGATTTGTGCGAGTGAAAAACTCGTGCTCTTGAAAAGAAATGTTCCCCATAGACCAGTTCCAACTTTCAAAGGACACACTCATGGATTTCACAAGTTTAACACAAAACTGTTTGCGTAACATTCCTCTAAATTTTGCTGTTCCATTTTCATAACACACAACACAAACACAGTTTCACTGATGGCATTCTCGAAAATCACTTGATGGCTGTACAGAACAAACTCTGACTGAGCATCTGTTAGGGATGAATCCACCGGTCTACACAAGAAGAACAGCACAGTGTTGCCAGATCGCTCACAGTGTTGTCACTCACTATTTTTCTCACACACCTTGTAGATACATAAAAAACAATATGAAATAGGCTAGATTGCTAGTCACTCTATAAACTGGATGCTGGCAATAGACCTGCACATTTAAAAGTAAGACAGCTTTCATGGAGTCCTCCACACACACACACACACACACACACACACACACACACACACACACACACACACACTCTATAACCAGTTGCCTCTGTGCAACTCTAAGCCCCGACTGGTGTGTGTGTGTGTGTGTGTGTGTGTGTGTGTGTGTGTGTGTGTGTGTGTGTGTGTGTGTAGGGGGGGGGGGGGAGATTTTTACATGTGGAGGAGGACTGTCCAATTGATTAATCCACTTTGAAATATGCGTATCTGCTGTTCAATGCCTTGTCTACGGTGGTGGGCAACAATCTATCCCATTGCTTATAGTTGTTATTGCACAAATTTCCCATTATATAAGCTGGCTAAGCTTGCCGAGCTATTTGGCATTTAGTATCACCCAGGATTAATACAAATTTCTGGAACAGAATCTGGTAATTAAGATATCACACATGAATTGTTAATATAAGCAGCAGTTAATTTAAGTGCTTACATCAGTATACATAATTTTGTGAGTTTTCTAATTAGTACTAACAAGTAAATCCCCGATTCTTTAAAGAATCTCTCTCTCATGTATAGCTCAGCTCCAAATGTCCAATAACTTTACAAATGAGTCAGAGTCTTAAATATTCGACGTTATGCATATAAGTGACAAAAACTTTGAAATTATGCCATTAAACTTGTTGGAAGTCGCTAACTGCTCTCATTGTGAAACACTGGATGAAGAAAGTTGGGTAATTTACTCTCCATGTTAAGCAACAGCAAGTTTTTCATGCATCTCAATGTTTATCGCATCATATCTCCAGGATTGTGAATCACGCAATGATATATTGCAGGTATATTTGTATACTGTCTGCAAACTGTGTTATGAATTTAGTCAGTAGTAAAGAAGTATTAATTAAAATGTCATATCTGATGCTGAAGTTTTACTGCATGAACAGCGAAAATGTAATAAGCAATAAACTTTTTCCTTTCATCGTTTCCTGGGGGTGTCAGAAAGAAAGTTTCATTAAAATTTGAAATTATGTGTAAAGTTTGTTGCAAACTACTAAGCGATCCGATTCTTAAATACTGGGTGAAAAAAGTCCAGGTATTTGCACGCTGTCAGTTACACTGTCTTAAAACTGTTTCTAACTGCAATACTTGTCTTATTGTGTTAAACTTCTAACAATACATAATACCTCTTAATGAGCAGTTTATGATAGTATTATGAATCTTTAAATTTGGTCAATAATTATGTGAAATGTTAAGAATAAAATTTTTGTTGCCCTTGGAAGCTGTCAGATACTCATCCTTCAGCTGGTTCTGGGATTCCGGGACAGTCACTTAGTAATATAATGTGTTTTATTTTCGTGCTGTTTTTTATGTGGAATTATCAAGTATTTTAGTGAACAAAAATTATGTCTATCTTCTAAGCATCTTTAATAGTTGTCTCGCTCTCAATTTGAGTGTCTCTTGGTTGCCAGATCACTGAAAATGTGAAACGTCATGTACGAGAAAATGGATTTATTTATTTATTTATTTTTTTTTTTTTAATTGTACAATTACAAAATTAGACTGAATAAGGGTTTGCACACATCACTTCAAAGACTGCTCAAGATCTTGTCATTTGTCCTTCTTAAACATGTTAAAGACTTAAAAATTTGGTTCAGAAATTATAGAAATAACAGATGATAAATTCTATCCAGAAAACACAAAGGTGAGGACAAAGATTCCAGAATATACAAAGTTTGTTTCTGCACAAAATTTTATAGGAAACACTGAACAGGAAAGTATAGGACGAAATATTCAAGCAGGTTTCAGTAAATGTACAAATACAAAGCAGAGTCAAGTTGCCAGGCAGCATGCTCCAAGTTTTATTATTAAAGGAAAACAAAAATTTCTGTCTGATCTTAGACAAAGTGTCACCATTACAATGACAAGAGGGAGATAGTCCCATGTGTTACGTATCAATGCAACACCTAGAACCACAACTGCAACTTTCATTTGTTTCAGTACACATAACTGTGCTTCCTCTTGACATTTACCTAGTACATGCAGAATAATAATCATTACACATGGGGAATTCTTTCATCTTTCAGATCAATACAGAAACAACAAATTAATAAATTACTACAAACCTGGATCTTCGAGAACGTGATCGTCTCTCTTCCTCTTCCCTCATTCTACGGTGTTCATCCCTTTCTCTGCCTCTTTCACGATTCCTTTTCCGTTCTTCTTCTTCCCTCAATCGATTCCGTTCTCTTCTTTCCTCTTCACGTTTCTTTTCTTTTTCCTCACGAGCTTTCTGACGTGCTGTCTGAAGCAACACACAATATTCAAATTACACAAAGAAAGTAGTGAAAATCCTTAGCTACTAGGTACCTGCCGTTGGCAGTATGAGTAACAAAATTAAAACTACCTATCAAAGATGCACATGAGACGCAACATAGTTGTTACCAGCATTATTTTATAATTCCAAATAAAAATGCAGTACAAACACAAAGATTCATGATGCTCATGAGCCACGGTTGGGTCCCTCTTTGAAAGCAAGCCCCACGCGCCTGGTGTATGTCACTTCTTGCGGCTTGGAGCTCATGGTGCCAGGGTGTGTCGTGGAGCCATGATGGGCAGTGAGAAGCAGCAGCAGATTGGATGGCTAGTTGGTGTTCTGAAGTCGGACCGGGGGGTGGGGGGGGGGTGGGGGTGGGGGGGAGGGGGGGGGGGGGGGAGCCGCGCAGAGTCCGTGGGCAGTATGTGCCCTCTGGCTGAATCTGATGTGCCATGGAGTGATTGGTAGCCTTCTAAATTTTTGCCTATTTAATAGTTGTGGACACGGGTGTTATCTATAGATGGAACATTTGTGTGGTCTTGGCAATTTGAATTTGCTGTTGGTTCCTTGGTGGAAATCATCTTATACAAGGAGCTTTCTGATCCGATAAATTGCTCGATTTGAGTAATGTTGCTCAACTTAATACCTTGTACATTGAAGGTCTCTGAGGGGAAAGATTAGTCTGAAGTGACAGGAGAAGAAACAGGAGTTTAAAGAGATAGGGGATCCAGTATTAGAATCAGAATTGAAAAGAGCTCTGGAGGACTTAAGATCAAATAAGGCAGAAGGGATAGATAACATTCCATCAGAATTTCTAAAATCATTAGGGCAAGTGGCAATAAAACAACTATTCACACTGATGTGTAGAAAGTATTAGTCCAGCAACATACCATCTGAGGTTTGGAAAAATATGTGGTGTCACCGCCAGACACCACACTTGCTAGGTGGTAGCCTTTAAATCGGCTGCGGTCCGTTAGTATACGTCGGACCCGCGTGTCGCCACTGTCAGTGATTGCAGACCGAGCGCCGCCACACGGCAGGTCTAGAGAGACTTCCCAGCACTCGCCCCAGTTGTACAGCCGACTTTGCTAGCGATGGTTCACTGACAAATTACGCTCTCATTTGCCGAGACGATAGTTAGCATAGCCTTCAGCTACGTCATTTGCTATGACCTAGCAAGGCGCAATTATCATTTGCTATTTATCTTGTGATGCATGTACCGTCAGACCGATGTTTGCCAATTATGGATTGAAGTTAAGTATTCCAAAAGCTACATACTTTTTTTACTAGACTCAACTCCTTTAACTGTTCCAGACCTCACGCAAGCCTGCGTGAGCTTAAATGCGTGCCTTTCGGCTATCTCATAGTGGCTTGGCTGTCTTGCCAAGTCACAACAAACTATCATCCATACAACTCCGAAGACTGCAAGAGCTGACAAGTGCATGAATTATCGCACAATCAGCTTAGTAACTCATGCATCCAAGTTGCTGACAAGAATAATATACAGAAGAACGGAAAAGAAAATTGAGGATGTGCTAGATGACAATCAGTTGGGCTTTAAAAAAGATAAAGGCACCAGAGAGGCAATTCTAACATTGCGGTTCATAATGGAAGCAAGACTAAAGAAAAATCAAGACATGTTCGTAGGATTTGTCGACCTGGAAAAAGCGTTCGACAAATTAAAATGGTGCGAGATGTTCGAAATTTTGAGAAAAGTAGGGGTAAGCTATAGGGTGAGATGGGTACTATACAGTACGTACAACAGCCAAGAGGGAATAATAAGAGAGGACAACTAAGAATGAAGTGCTCGGATTAACAAGGGTGTAAGACAGGGGTGTAGTCTTTCCCCCCTATTGTTCAATTGGTGTGCGGAAAAAGCAATGATGGAAATGAAAGAAAGGCTCAGGAGTGGAACTTTCCCCCCCCTAAGGTAAGTCTTTCCGCTCCCGGGATTGGAATGACTCCTTACCCTCTCCCTTAAAACCCACATCCTTTCGTCTTTCCCTCTCCTTCCCTCTTTCCTGATGAGGCAACAGTTTGTTGCGAAAGCTTGAATTTTGTGTGTTTGTTTGTGTGTCTTTCGACCTGCCAGCACTTTCGTTTGGTAAGTCACATCATCTTTGGTTTTTGATAAATTTTTCCCACGTGGATTGTTTCCCTCTATTATATTAAACTTTTTATTATGGTGTTTTCACCAAGTCTGTGGTTTGTTATGTTGACATTGTAATATCAATAATTTTTTTAATAATATCAGGTGATTATTATCTGACATAACACTGTATGCAGTCTGCAGCTCCTCATTCTGTTACATTGTTTGCATCCTCAGACCTCTGTCTGCTTCCAGTTTCAATGATTCATGGTATTTGGATTGCCTAATGTAATTTCTTCAACATCGCATACCTGTTTACAGTTTTGTATGATGCAGGTCTTACTAAATGCTCAGTTTTCATCATGTGATATTGCAATTGGGTAATGTGACGGTTTTATTGCATATTATTGTACATGACTGTGTTTATTTTGCTTATGTGGTGTTTTTGACCAAATGATTAGTATCATGTGGCTACTGTATTACATAATATTGTATTGAAATGAAGTGAAAAAGTTATACATTTGCATCTGCTTTTATTTTATTTCTTTTATTGTGATTTTAGTGCACATGTATTGCTCTGTGACTGTACTATAGTGTGCGCATATTTTGGAACTTGGTCTTAGACCTTGTTCTTTGACTTGTAGCTTCTTTGATTGACACCTGTGTGTTACCTAATGGATGTTGTTGCAACTGACTAGTGGTGCTTTGCATCTACTACTGTTACATAGTTCATTTTTCAATGTTTTTCGCTTGCTTAAGTCGGTATTATGGTGTGAAGTACCTTTTTCTGCCATTTGCAAGTCAGCTATGATGCCTTTTGTGGTTAAATGGCATGTATGACAAGTGAAGTTGTCACAATATTTTTTGTAAGTATGCTTAATTTTTCGGACTAATAATTCTCATGAAAATGTAATCTGTGTTGATATTCAGTTTTCACTTTGTTTCCATTTTTATGCCAGTACTGTGAAGATGATCAATGATCAAAACTGGTTGCGAATAAATATATTGTAAGACAGCTCAGTGTTTACCATGCATTTCTCCAAGTTGACAGTCGCCTGAAAAAATTTCAGTCCAATAGTCACATTCACCTCTTTGTGTTTCCAGTTCAAAAATTATTATCGTTACAGAATATTATAAAAAATTCATTCCTATTGCTCCAAAAATGGTCTTAGAAGACCTGCCTGCCTGGTGTTAACTTTGAACCATCTTCCTTTAGTTTTTTACTCTTTCCATTATTTACATGATTATCTGCATTGTCTACATTACCACTGTAGTGACTGTCTGCTGTTACTTAGTGCTGAGTCACACATCTTTTGAGACTAGTTATTTAGTGAATAATTATGTGGTAACTTGAATGTACTGTTCCTGACAGATTAACATGAAGTTGTGAGATGCATCTCAGAAGCTGGTTTACTACTTTGCCGTTTCTCTTTTGGTGGCATTCAGTAGTTTGTTACTGGATGCATGTAGTCTAGTTTCGCTGTGTTGAGATAAAGGCAGGATTAAATTCAAGAGTATTATAGCTTGAGAGGAAGGCAACACAGTTAGCTTTAATTAGGAAAATAAGGTGATAAGGGAGTGTGGTGAATGAAATTTACAAAGGAAGGATTCTTCGTGGAGAATTCAATAAATTAATCACCTTAGTGTAACAGTAGCGTCTTTGGCTAGTAATCTGAATTATTCTGGGTTGAGCTGAAGCTGCTGGTTATATTTTAACTGACTCAACTACAATCATATCACCTGTTCGGTCTCTTAAGTTTTATATGTACTCTTTGCACTGCATCTCAAAGTATATTTTTAACGTCTTGCCAAAGTACTTGGACTTCAAGTATATACACGTGTTCCAGTATATCACACACATTAAATTTCTAATAAAACACATTGAACAACCACGAAATTTTACTGATATTTGGTTGTTGGAAAGTAAATCATCAGCAGTCATTGTCAATGCCAAGTGTTTCAGTTAGTCCAGATAGCCTGCATAAATAAAACACACAATTTTCTGAAAAAAAATGGGTGGAATTTTTATGAAATGATTTATATAAAATTAAGAAATAAACTAGGCTAGATAAACATTTGGTCCATGTCATTCACTGTACATGATTTCAAGCATCATTCAGAGGCATGTGAAATGTTTCTCTAATATATTTTGTTTCTTTTATACAAATCATTTCACAAAATATATGATTTGTCTTTTCTTCCCCCTGCCCCCCCCCCCCCCAGATTCATTCAAAAAAATGTGATAGTACTGACATCTCACTTGCCTTCCTAGCAGTCTTCTGTTTTTGTAATGTCCTAAATGTAGTACTTGATTTGAAGGAAGCCTTGTTGACAGTTAAATTTCAGTCCAGTGTCTCTGTTTGTGCACAAAATAACTAGGTGTTGAAGAAATGAACTTTTTGACTCTTCATTTACCTAGCTAGCAGCAACTGCTCATGAAATACTTCAGTTTTCTCCAAAATCAGTAATTAAGTTTCCCTTAATTACCTTGATTACTTTCAAGCATAAATTTTTGTTGCAAAATTACACCACATGCTCGTCACTTTGATACTTTGTTTGCACATTTCTCTCTTTTCATTTGGCTGTAAAAATTTAGACAAAGCACATTGTGCAATTCGTAGGGAATCTTGTCTTTGCTCTGCTCAAACCTTTGACTAAAACATTCCGTTTGTTAATCAGATGACAAAATGTCATCTTTGTGTACTTTCATTTGCAAAAAACATTTCAATATCTTGAACCATTTATGAAATATGATGATTTTTATAAACTTGTGATTCTTGATGCACATGGATGGAATTGGACACATCACGTGCGACCCATCTGCTACATATACAATTCAAAATCTCAAGAACTGAGAGAGATATCGTTCCATTCTCAACTTTAAATACAATTTCATTATCTTGGCTACGTTTCATAGGCAGATACGTATTACCTAAAATGAACAACATGCAAAGTCTACACTGTGCATTTTTAACTGTGCAAACTCTTAAAAATGTTGTGCAGTCCTTTACTTCATTTTGAGCAGCACAGTAACTAAAATGAACAACAAAAAAATTCAATCCCATATTGAACAAAGATATCAAGATGTAAGATGATAAGTAGAATTTTTTCACTGAATACAAGGGTAATTTGAAAAGTTCTCGGAATCACCACGACAGGTCAGTGCTAGCACAAGTTGTTCACATGATATTCATTGGACTGTTGCCTGTAAGCATGTGCCACATCAGTGCTCGTGGAAGAGAGTGTCGGGGGTGATGTGGCTCTGTTGTTGCCGCATAGTGATTTGCGAAGATGGAAAAATCTGGATTCAAGCAGTGATTAAGTGCTTCGTAAAGAAAGATATGAAAGCAAAGGACATTCATACTAATTTCCAGAATACACTGGGGGACTCCGCTCCTTCACATTCAACTGTAGCCAAGTGGACAAATGAATTTAAATTTGGTCAGGAGATCTTAGATGATGATCCACACAGTGGCAGACAAAATGTGTCACCACTCCAGGAATCATTGCAAAAGTGCACACGAAATGGTCATGGAGGATCACCGATTGAAAATGCGTGAAATTGTTCACGTTTGCCAGATGTCAACTGAGAGGGTATATCACATTTTAACTGTAGAATTATAAATGAAAAAATTATCTGCAAAATGGGTGGTGCAACTCTTGACGCTGGATCAAAAACGCATGAGAATGGACATATCAGACAGTGTTTGACCTGTTTTAGGAGAAATGAACAAGATTTTTTTGTGCCCAGAGACAAAACAACAGTCAAAGCAGTGGAAACATGCTGATTCTCCGCCACCAAAGAAAGCAAACTGGGCCACCAATTACTGGAGAATACTGCACTAACTTTGTGGACAAATTGCAACAAAAGATACATGGAAAAAGGTCAGGTTTAGCAAGGAAGAAAGTCATCTTCCATCAAGACAATGCGCTCCCACAAACGTGCTGTCACCGTGGCAAAATTACATGAACGGAGGTATGAATTGTTGCCACACCCGCCTTATTTACGTGATATGGCTCCATCAGAATTCCATCTCTTCTCAAAACTGAAAATTTTTCTTGTTGGATGAAGATTCACTTAAAACGAAGAATTGATAGCCGGGCATTAATCTACAAGGAGATTACATTGAAAAATTTAAAAAAGTTTCACTGATGTAAGTACTTTTTTCTATTCCATTCTGAGAACTTTTCAAACCACCCTCGTAGTTTCCTTGAAGTCAGATAAGTATTTCATAGCAGCTGGCATGTCTGCTCCAGCACTTTGTCGAGAAGACTCATAGCTGTTGCTCTCACTTTCGCATGTACTGCAGTGAAAAAATTCAAACATGTTTGACTTCAAACATCACGAGTTGCAGCGGAGGACAGGCAGCCCCGCAGATGTCACTCATCTAGGTCACTTCCGTAACTATAAGTGTGGTTGTGTTTTGTTGTCTAAACCTGTTGCCTGCTGCCAGTTGCCTCTGTTGCTCACTTAGGACGTGGCATAAGGGTTACTGGGCAGCAGGATGCCCTTTGTAGTGATGGTCAAAGATATCAAATACATTGTGTATGTGATTGTTGACATAATTCCTACCATTTTAGCAACAATTTTGTTATTTGCATGTATTTAACCATATCTTATAAATGTATCTGCAGTGGTAAAATGACTGTCAATAGTTAGTCTGATGTCGTGGTCTTTTTTCTGATTATTTTCCATTCTGGTATTTGTTTGCATGGGAACATGGTCCCTACCATCATGCCCCCACACCCAAGATGTCATATGAATGTTTATTGTTGTTGTTGTTGTTGTTGTTGTTATTATTATTATTAGTATTCATTTTCCACGCCATAATGTGCTTTCTATGCATAGGTTTAAAATTTCTTCTTCTTTGCTCCAGGTGCTTGATTTTCAAGGGAGTGTGTTATTTACTGTGTGTGTTAATTTGCATGCATAAATCTGAATATCCTATTTTGAGTTCAAACCTCCTGCAGGCAAACAGAAAATTAAGTGGAAGGACTGGACAGAATTGAGTTTAAATCATTGTTTATTAAACCATACTTATTTAAGAAAAATAACTAAGAGATATAGAACCAATTAAAAGGATTACCTTTTCAGATTCATGAAATTACACACCTTAGTTTAATGATAATTTAAATAAGATAATATTTACAGACAAAAAGCTTTGTCCAACAGCTGTTTTTAGAACTCAGACTCAAAATTTCTACATTTAAGAACCACGACTAAGAAAACGTTTCAACAAATGAACAAATAATCAATATTTGGAAACAGGTGGCACTTTAAGACAACATACCAGGTTCAGAAGTATAAAATCGGAATTTAGTTGCAATAATTACACATCTGTTGTTTGAAATTGGTAAACAATATTTTATTCAAAATAATCCTCTCATCTCTCCGGCAGGCTATGAATGGCATGCAAAAATAAAACAGTTCTTTTGAAGCGAAGCAGTCAGCGAGCCACTTTCATACATTTTCATATGAATTGAAGTGCTGTTCAACGAGAGTGTGTCCCTGTGATGTAAATAGATGATAATCGGACAGAGCCAAGTCTGGAGAATAAGCCGCATGTCCTAGTATTTCCCAGACCCGTTTTGCTGTGTGTGATAGGGCGTTATCATGGAGCGCTTGCCTTTCCCATGTTTCGGCCATTTTTCACATAATGCTCAATTTAAATTGATCATTTGCTGTTATTAGCGACCAGTGTTAATGGTTTCACCAGCTCATAATAGGTGACCTCCTCCTGATCCCACCGAATACAGAGCATTGTCTTCTTTCCAAAGCGATTTGGTCTTGCAGTAGATGTTGATTGTTTGCCAGGATTCACACGATTTGCAAGACTTAGGATTCGCAAAATATATCCATTTTTCATCACCTGCCACTATTCAATGTAACTTGAGTGAAAGCAGCCCACAGGTAGCCAGTGATAGTGCATTCCATGAAGCCAATGTACAGAGGTGATATTAACAGCCATAATATGATGAGCTTGCAATGGGTCCAGGTCCAAGGCAATCAAAGCATGCCACAACAGTAGAAAATTGGAACAGACTAAGGGAGCGTCTAAATTCAACTGTCATTCTCAGTTAATATAATCCCATTACCACAGTACTTGTGCAGATCAACAGATACTTCAGATGATTCTCTTCAAAAACTTAGTCTAAAGTTAAACATGGTCACACTTGAAACAATATACAGCATTACCAAACTGTTGAATCCACTGCTGAACATTGGAAACTGAATTGCAATAACAAGTGTCTTTGGTTGCTATGTGTTACCTCAACACCTTCCAAGGTAACTTTTTTGTTGTGGTCACCAGTCATCCGACAGGGTTTGAAGCGGCCCGCCCCATATCCTCTCCTATGCTGAACTCTTCATCTCAGAGTCGCACTTGCAACCCACGTCCTCTGTTATTTGCTGGATATATTCCAATCTCTGTCTTCCTGTACAGTTTTTGCCCTCTACAGCTCCCTCTAGTACCATGGAAGTAATTCCCTGATGTCTAAGATGTCCTACTATCCTGTGCCGCCTCCTTGTCAGTGTTTTCTACATATTCCTTTCCTCTCCAACTCTGTGCAGAACCTCCTCATTCCTGACCTTATTAGTCCACTTAATTTTCAACATTCACCTGTAGTACCACATCTCAAATGCTTCGATTCTCTTCTGTTCTGGTTTTCCCATAGTCCGTGTTTCACTACCATACAATGCTGTGCTCCAGACATACTTTCTCAGAAATTTCCTCCTTAACTTAAGGCCTATGTTTGATACTAGTAGATTTATCTTGGCCCGGAATCCCCTTTCCGTCAGTCCTAGTCTGCTTTTGATGTCCTCCTTGCTCTGTCTGTCGTTTGTTATTTTGCTGCCTAAGTAACAGAATTCTTAACTTCATCCACTTCGTGACCATCAATCCTAATGTTAAGTTTCTCGCTGTTCTCATTTCTGCTGCTTCTCATTACTTTCATCTTTCATAGATTTGCTCTCAATCCATATTCTGTACTTTATTAGATTGCACATTACATTCAGCAGATTATGTAATTCTTCTTCACTTTCACTCAGGATAGCAATGTCATCAGTGAATCATATCATAAATATTAAATATGTCTGCTTGTGTCTGTATATGTGTGTGTGTGTGTGTGTGTGTGTGTGTGTGTGTGTGTGTGTGTGTGTGTGTGGGCGCGCGCGCGCGCACGAGTGTATACCCGTCCTTTTTTCCCCCCTAAGGTAAGTCTTTCCGCTCCCAGGATTGGAATGACTCCTTACCCTCTCCCTTAAAACCCACATCCTTTCATCTTTCTCTCTCCTTCCCTCTTTCCTGATGAAGGTTGGTTGCGAAAGCTTGAATTTTGCGTGTAGGTTTGTGTTTGTTTGTGTGTCTATCGACCTGCCAGCACTTTCGTTTGGTAAGTCACATCATCTTTGTTTTTTGATAATACAAAGTTTACGTAGACAATGTTAAAACAATATGAGAATCAATAACCACTAAACCCAGAGACCATAAAAACCAAACAACCAAAACAATTCCAAAGACAAGTCCATATAAGACCAGGATTAGTCAGTGTTACCAACAGACACCAAGGCTAAAGTCACTTCAAATGGTGTCATACAGGAACTGTAATTATTCATATTATTACAACATGTGTGACTTTACTGTCCATTCCTAACCAATTTTATTAAACAAATTTCCAGTAATCTGAACATGTCATGTGCTCAATACACCTTTCACTATCCAATTGCAGCAGTATGAATATCTAACAATGGATTTAACTATCAGTAAAGACCTACATGTATGTTATACCCGAACAAGCTAGCTGTGGAATTATTTCTGCTTTACAAAAGTGTAAGAATTTAAAGGAACAGGGGGGGCGAGGGGGGGGGGGGGGGAGAGAATTTCAGGGATCGGAGTAACATTTGCTGTAGCTGTATGTCTCCATGGTCTGTCCCATAGTATACATATTGTTTAATATTTGTACCATGTGTGCAGACCAATTATAAAGAAAAATACAAGATCCATACGAAAATTAGCTAAAACTGTTTCAACAACATGGAAAATGTAAAGGTATAAAAAGAGGTAGGGGTGGTGGGGGGAGGGGGAGGTTAGTGGTGTGAAGCATATAAAAGCCCTGAATCTATGGCATCACCAATAGTATGTATACTATATTAGAGAAGGAAAGTTGCTACTCACCATATAGAGGAGATGCTGAGTCGCAATAGGCACAACAAAAAGATTCACGCAATTATAGCTTTTGGCCATTAAGGCCTTTGTCAGCGATAGACACACAAACACACACGCACACACTCTTGCACACAAACGCAACTTGCACACAAGTCTACAGTCTCAGATACCTGAAACCACACTTCTTATCTGAGACTGCAAGTAGTGTGTGTGTGTGTGTGTGTGTGTGTGTGTGTGTGTGTGTGTGTGTGTGTTTTGCTGACAAAGGCCTTAATGGCCGAAAGCTTTAATGGTATGAATCTTTTTGTTGTGCCTATCACGACTCAGCATCTCTGCTATATGGTGAGTAGCAACTTTTCTTCTCTAATATTGTTACATCCCATCCTGGATTTTCCATTGATAGTATGTATACTGTTAATCATGTACAACATGCATGTGGAACCATTCTACTATTAGGTCCCTAGTAATAGAAAAGGATGTCTGAGTAGAAACTGGTGTCAGCCACACTAATGATGTGAAAAGGGGGTCGGGTCATGTCACTTAACAAAAATTTATGGAACGTATAAATGTAACAAATTAACAAATCTGGGGCGGGGGCAGGGTCTAGTGTATGAGAAGTCAAGTACCCTCCAAAGAGCTATGTTTTAACTTTACTGAGTAAAATTATAACATTGCCAATGATAAACCATAAAAACAGTGGACACCAATAATAAACCACATATCATTAATATGAGGTATGCATACATTTGCATATGCACTAATAGCTATTTATGCATAGATATCCCATCAACACAGTATTGATCAAAACATGTATAGAGGGTGAAGGGGGAGGGGGAGGGGGAAGGAATATAATTTAAAGATAAACTTATATTTGGGTCATTGTCTTACTCTAGCTAGTCATAAGTAAAATATCTGTCTTGTTCTTGTGTATTTGTATTTGTATTTCTAAATTATGTACTGTTTTGGCCCTGCAGCCACTGCTTAGGGAAACAGCTTTCTGTGTTCAATTCTGTCTTGAGGCTGTTTTCTTCTAAGTACAGTCATAAAATACATGTTTTTGTGGGGTGGGGCGGCACAATGAGTTTTCTACTCTTACATCTGGGTATTTGGGTTTTCTGTGAATGGCAAACTCACAAATTATGGAATAAAAAATTTGGTACAAGGGTAGTACAGGTACAACAACAAAAATTACAAATAACCATATGTTTGCGTTTGCTGGCCAGTTACCATTAGGCTTTTCATAGGCACAAACCAGAAACATTGTTACAGGTGACAAGAAATGGTGCCTTTATGCAAACTTAAAGAAGAGGAAAGAAAAGCTTTGCCTATCAAAAAAAGCAACACCCCCTGTGAAGGGTGATGAATACCCTTAAAAAAATTGTGCTTTTAGTGGAACCAAACTGGCATTCTTGATCACAGAAATTGCTATCAAGAAATGAAATGAAAAAACTGCTGATGTACTGAATAGGCACTCACTGTTACTTTTGAAAATAGAACACACAGTAACCTGTGTTGTTAGCACTGTAAAAATGGCATGAACTTTTGTACTGATCCAATGCAAGGACACACCTCAAAGTCATGAATTTTTTATGAGTGTAGTTCACATATTTCCGCATGTGATGGTAAAGTATGACAACAGGAATGTTTAGAGTGAGTGCACACAAAAATCCATGATGTATATTCACTTGAAACCAAGTTATCGGTTATGATATATGCTGTTACTGTCTAGGAACTCACCATAAGTTCATCCAATGCAGATTTAAGCTTTGCGTAACCAACATGTTGCTTCCCCATCAGATGATCATCAATTCGTTGTTGTGCATCTCCAACAATTAAAAATGCACCACAGACATCACAGACTTCCATCTGTTTCTCTTGTGAAGCTGCCAGTTCAGCTGTCTGCAAGCATTATAAACATATACTCTGTGTTACATATCTATTAGATTCCCATGAGCAGCTGATTTAGAGATGGTTTCTACAACAGAGAAAGGATGGTCATGTGGCAACATATGGAAATAGTTCTGTGTGGCAGATCTCGTGTAAGTGGTGTGGAGGGTAAAGGATGGATAAGAGGTGTGCAATTGTAATGGATTAATTGACAAAAGGAGAAAATGTAAAAATGAAGTAGATGAAAGCAAATATAAATGTCTAAAAATGAGATTAGCACAAAATGGAAAATGGCTAAGCACGAATAGCTAGAGGAGAAATGCAAGGCTGTAGAAACATGCTGAACGGATATCAAGGGCTCAGATGGCATACTAGTACTAAGCAAAGAAGGGAAAGCTAAAAGGTGAAAAGAATATATAGAAGATGAATGCAATGCAAACAAATCTGAGGAAATGGCTCTGAGCACTATGGGACTTAACATCTGAGGTCATCAGTCCCCTAGAACTTAGAACTAATTAAACCTAACTAACCTAAGGACATCACACACATCCATGCCCGAGGCAGGATTCGAACCTGCGACCGTAGCAGTCGCGCAGTTCTGGACTACAGCGCCTAGAACCGCTTGACAAATCTGAGGACAATATCATAGAAAGAGAAGAGTAAGAAAGTAAAGATGATATGGGATATACGATACTGTGAGAAGAATTTGATGGTGCACTGAAAGACTTAGATGGAAACGAGGTCCCTGGAGTAGACATTTCCTCAGAATTATTAAGATCTCTGGGACAGCCAGCCACTTTTTCACGTGGTATGCAATATATAAGAGGAAGAATTCCAATTCTGAAGTAGACCTGTTCACACTAACAAACCACCATGCTTGCAAACTACTGACTTAAGTTATTTACATGGGCAAGCAAAAGCTGGGAGATGATCTAAGAGAAGACTAGTTTGGGGTCCAGAAAAATACGCAAAACACAAGGCAATACAGATCTTACACATTTTCTTAGAAGACAGGCTGAATAAAGGCAAACTTATGTTTATAGCATTTGAAGATTCAGAGAAAGCTTCTGATAATGGTGACTTGACTACATTCTGAAACTCTGAAGGTAGCGGGAATAAAATACAGAGAGCAAAATGTTATTTTCAATTTGTACAGAAACCAGACTGCAGTTACAAGAGTCAAACGACATGAAAGGGGAACAGTTGTTAAGAACTGAAACACACATGTTCTATGCCAAGTACTTTGAAACGTATTTATTCACCGAGATAAGAAAGGAACTCTTCCACAGCAGTTAGAGATCAGCAGCATGAAAGAAAACTCAAGCATCATGCATATACACATCTACAGCACCTGGCGAGTGGCATAGCAGGATGTGAATACAATCCATAGCAGCAAAAAGTTAATTTACTTGGTATAGAACTCTCAATTTCCATAAAATAGGCAACAGTTCAATTCGACGTGCTGACACTTAAAAAAACAGTTGATACCAAAAGTCACTTATGCTGTCACCAGCTTTTCTGTGGCATGCTGCTATTGGTAATGGTTCGTGTGATCGATCACGAGAAGCCAACACGACAAATCGTGTTCAGAAGCAGATAATCAATGATATTTTCCTTCGTAACTTCCTTTGCTTCATAAATATATTTAGCTATTATTTTGTTCACTTGTAGCAATTTAAGCTTTGCTAATAAGACAGAATGTAGCCAAAACCTTGGAACATGATTACTTTTCGAAGGTAATAGACAAATATGCCTCAACGAAATACGATGAATCCCAAGACAACTGTTGTTAACCAATGAGAGTGCTCATTCAGAAATAAAATAGGGTATTTCGTTCTGTTAAGTTGTAAATGGACAAGATCATCAAATTTTCAGTAAAATCAGAAATAAGAAATACATGCAGTTTACTGCCAATACGAAAGCTTATCTCAACCTATGCTATCCAGCAATGTATTATGGTAGTCAAATTTTGTGTTGAGATTTGTTTGCTTCGCCAAGTCACAACCAAATTGTCATAGTCCAACCTAACCTAGACCTTGGACTGTACTAGTCAATTAACATAACTTTAAGATGTGCTGCTACTCTCAAGTTAATCATTATCTTGGAAATCTAGACATTTGCAAAGAAAACATTATTGTTAAAATCAACAAAATGGCAGTGTGACTAATTGAAGTAGTGATTACAAAAAACAAATTTTCCAGTACAGTCAGAAGCGCATGTTTGTTTCTTTTGGGAACAAGTTATAAGACACACACACACACACACACACACACACACACACACACACACACACACACATGACCACAGTCTGTGGCAGCTGAAGTCACACTGCGAGCAGCAGCAGCAGTGCGTGATGAGAGAGGCAACTGGGTGGAGGTTAAGGAGGAGACTAGGGTGGGAAGGGAGAGGGATAGCAGGGTAATGACGGGGGACGGTGAGTGCTGCTCGAGAGCATGCAGGGATGAGGTGCAGGGAGGGTGGGCAGCTAAGTGCAGTCAGGAGCTTAGACAGAGGGTGGGGGAGAGGTGGGGGGGAGGGGGGGATAGCAGGAAAGAAGTAAAAAGAGCGTGGGTGGAATCGAGGACTGAGTAGTGCTGGAATGGGAACAGAGCAGGGACTGATGGGTGAGGACAATGACTAATGAAGATCGAGGCCACAAGTGTTACAGGAACTGTGCAGGTGGGAACTCTCCCTGCAATATATCCTACTTTTCTGTAACCCTCCTGACCTCAATTTTGATACTCATAGTCCTCACCCATCAGCCCCATTCCTTTCCTCATTCCAGCACTACACAGCCCTATATTCCACCCACACACTTTTTACCTCGCTCGTTTCCTGCCCCCCCCCCCTCCCCCACCACTCCTCTGCTTTCCATCTAAGCTCCCAAATGCACCTAGCTGCCCACCCTCCCTCACCTCATCCCTGTACACTCCCCCACCCCTACTCTGCTATCCCTCCTCCCCCTTGCCCCCACCCATCATGCACTGGTGCTGCTGCTAGCAGTGTGGCTTCAGCTGCCACAGACTGTGGTCATGCACGGGCGAGTGTGTGTGTGTGTGTGTGTGTGTGTGTGTGTGTGTGTGTGTTCCATTTTTGACAAAGGCCTTGTTGGTCAAAAGCTGTATTTGCGACAGTCTATCTACGACTCGGCATCTCTGCTTATGCTGAGTAGCAACTGTCCTTTTTATATTATTGTTAAAACCCATTCTGGATTTTCCATTGTCTAAATTCTTTGTTTAGTAATAAGACCTTACTCAAACTGCCATTCTACAATTTTATCTCGACAAATTAAATCAACTCTGTTGGAATACAAAACAATATCACCAAACTTCCTGAAATTTTCTGAGAAACATGCAACACAAAAAATATATAAAAATCAGTAACCAACCTTAACATTCTAGATAACCAGATGAATGGAAGTTACTGCTCTTCATTTCAAAAATAAGAACATATTAGATCCAGTGATTCCCACTGGCTACTGCGTACTGTCACGTGACTAAGAGCTATCTCAAGGCATTGCCAGCAACATCTGTCAGCACTGTTACGTGCACTTTAGCCCATATTTCCTTGTTATGGACAACAAGATCCAGAATCAAACAGCTTTACAAGGAAGATTACAAAATAAGAGTATCACTTAAGAACCACAGTCAGCATGCTTTACGGAATTTAATCCTATTGGACGTATCTACTATTTACCTTACAGACAGATTGCAGTTAGATCATCACCTTCCACCACTATTCTGGGACCTGTGTCATCTCAGGACATGAGTTATACAGACATGAGAATGTGAAAGTATGTCATTCTATATGTGATACCAAAGTGATTAACCGCTTATCTTTATATACTGCCTGACCTCGTATAAACACACCTAAAGACCGGTATATGTTTCAAGCAATTAAATCGAGTTAATATACAAAATAGCAAAATATTCTCTGTTGCACATCCATGAATAATTGTTTGTAAAATTCAACAGAGCCCTTAGGTAAAATATATCAGTACATGCTTGTTATTAATATTTTTTGTAAGTTAAGCAACAGAGTAATAATGTATTTCTCCAGTTGCTAACCAGACTTGGGGAGATTTACCAGAAATTTTTTGAACCATGTTTAATTTGTATTTCACTTACTTGCTGCCAATGACTATTTTCATTGGTTCCTCTTAACTGCTCACGTTCTTCTTTTAGCTGATCACATAGCTTCATAAGTCCTTGTGCTTGTTCAACATTTCCCTGAATACCCATTTGTTCTGCTTCACTTACAAGACCATTGATTTTTTCAGTGAGGAATGCAATCTGCTCTTCATTGCGTTGAGTTTGAGCCGGTGACAAGGACACCTGCAACGGAAGAGTAATGTTTTATAAGAAATTTATATATAAAAGGTTTTACGTGTGGATGAAAACAGTAAAAATAAAGCAGCCAGCAAGACCTACACAATGTAGAGGTAAAAATCTTAACACTTAAAAGAACCAGAGCATTTTAATTGTATTATATGGAAAATTCATTCTACAAAACAAAAAACTATGAGAATTGCTGGACAATATTCACCTTTAGAAAATGGAATTTAAGTACTGCCAATAGCTGCACATAAAAATTCAAAACAGTATCCTGGCTTTCAGAACCAATAATTCATTCCCTGGGGAGGTGAAGTGTGTAAACTAGGGAAGGTTGAAAAGGATGCACAGATCACTCAGACCCCAGAATAAGAGGGACCTATCTGTTAAGAGGGTAAGGGGATACAAGATAAATAGGGGTTCCTCCTCTCCCAGAGTTCTTCCCCCCAGCCCCCCACCTCCCCTTTTGCTCAGATCCTGTGTAGCCGTCTCTGGTCATGAAAGGCAGTGAAATATTTTATTCAAGAAAGTGGAAAAGCGATATGGTCCAACTATTTCTCATCAAATCACTACCATCTTGAACTGGTTACTGATGACACTGTTAGGATATCTGCAATACCACATAGATTGAGAAGGCCTGTGCGCTGCCTGTGAACAGCAAGATGGGTATGCCAAGAGTAGTCGTAACAAAAGGAAGCAACCCGTGTTGTGCTGAGAAACTGAGCATAGGGATGCGTGACTGCTGCACAATGTAGCCTTTTACAATGCTTTTAATTTTATTTCTGTGGTACACAGCACTTATTTCTGTTAGGGAGAGACAAATGCCTTACAGATATTGTGTGACCATGTGCAAAGGCGGCCTGAGAGAAATTTTTTATGAAGTTGATAATGTGAAGCATAACCTCAAATTTATACGATCCCTAGCACTTACTGTGTTAATGTTTTGGCAGTGTGTTACTGATTTGGAGCACTGCATATTTGTGGTTTATTACTATGTGAAACGAGCCACTCATATAAATCCAATAAGGCATTGTGTTTAGCAGTTTTAAATATTTAAGTCTGTCAGCTCTTCAGCATGTCTACCATGCAGTTGGCTTTGTCAACTGTGATTTTGAGGCATTCAGGGAAAGTACTATCATCAATAATTTTATCAACAATTCAACAAGACAGAGCACTGACATTCTAATTTCCACAATTACACATTTTAGAACATTGTTGTTGAGCCCATGACAGTCCTCTGTTCTGGAGCAGTTCAGCTTGTTTACAGAGCAGATAAGGTCTGTAGCACCAATTCTTCTCTAAGTGAATCTTTTATCAGTTTTACTCTGTGACTGCAGAGGAGACCCCCCCCGAAAAAAAAAAAAAAAAAAAAAAAAAAAAAAAAAAAAAAAAAAAAAAAAACCCCACATGTATCGCCGCTTTGTGATACAAGGGAACTTTCAGAATTCACAAAATACTCATTGAGAGTCTTACAGTTGATTGAGATAGTGATCTCCTCCTTTCCCATGTTTATTTCACTTGTTACCACATTCTAGGTGCTTTACAGTTATTTTTCAGATTTAAAGTACTGTTCATCAGCTTTGATTCTTGCTGCTTTAATTTTTGATATGTGGGTTTTTCTTAAGCTTATAGAGCTTTTCTTGTTCTTTCAACTGTCAGCAGTTATGTCCTTCAGCATGAGTAAAATATCCTCATTTTACTACGTTGCAGTGTATACCATTTTTTTGTATTGTGGTTTGTGACTATCACAAGTTTTGCATCTTTTAGAAACAAGAGGGCAGTTACTGCCTAGTGTGTTTCATGATGGAAATGAACGTAAAGAAGCATTCATTACCCTCTTTCTCACTGGTTAGTCTATTGGGCAACTCAATTAGTTAAAAGTAATTTCTCATTTTTTCAGTGTCCCCTTCTTTGAGAACTATGTATATATAGCTGACATCTTGGAATTGTCAGTAAGCAGGTTTCCAGTTTTGAGCCATATGCCAGAATGGTCAGGTATGCCTAATTTGATGGTGTCACATTCTACTTAATTTCTACACACATTGCTAATTGTTAAGGCACACTCCCTTCCTAGTCAATTTTTCATTTCGGCAGTAGAAATTTATTGACCTTAACACATTTAGGAAACATCACATTTTTTTCTCTTTACTCTTATTTCTGGGTTAATATATCCTGTGACAAAAATTCTATAACGCTTGTATTTGGCACTGATTAAAATTAAAGTGGAGAACTTTTTGCGAATGTTTACTCATCAGACACTTCTGAGTGCACAGTGCCATAGCAGAGGCTTCAAAAACAAATTGTTGTCACTGAACAACCAAATTATACAACCAAGCCTATTTCTTTTCTTTATTCCAGTGTTCATTCAAACATAGAATGCTGTTCATGATTTCATTCAGCCAGTACTGGAGATCAGTAACTTAACTCCTTAAGGACTGCACATTCATATGTAACAAAATTAGCTTATTTATGCTGCAGGGAAGTACAGTGTTTACACTGGGTCTATTTTGTTCATTAGTTTTAATGTCTCTTTTTTACTTCATTCTGATGCCCTTTGTTATGACCGAGACCAATTTATCTCTGGCTTGATCAGTCTTATACATTCCATGATCAGGTACTAGGGGTGAGGATGTGTTCTTACTTGCTAGAGCAGGTTGATTTATTGTTTTCCACGTTAAGTTTTTTTGGGTCTGTTTTTATGAATGAACTGCTCTCAGAAAGAATATGGTAATTACAGTGCTCAATATATTGCAAAAAAGGAATAAGGATTTCAACCTGCTTTTTGAATAGTGGGACTTAGGAAAGAGCAGTTAGCCTAATACGAATGGTCAGACACTGAATTCGTTATGGTAACTCAGCTAACAGTTCATAAATTAGCCTCATACGAATGGTCAGACACTGAATTCATTATGGTAACTCAGCTAACAGTTCATAAACACATATCAGAAAAATTTATAAAATGTAATATTTAACATTTACAAATATGTTAGTTTCTCAAGCACTATTTTACAATAGTCCTTCAGTAATATTAGATAGTCTTCATTATGATTGTGATAATCTGATCTCCATAGTTATCATGTGGGTTACTGGTTATAGGTGCATGAACAATATTTTCACCCTACTGAAAGTATAAGAACATCTCAAGATAACAGTAGAAATACAGAAGTTCCTCACACACTCACCAGACCAAGTCTGTTTTCAACAGCAGTTCCATCTGTTTTTCCAAACTGCCCTCACTATTTGAGAAAACCTGGAAGCTACAGATTTGGTCCTGAGGTGAAGAGACAGAAATGTGAAGAGCGAAATATTTAGGCATATAAGAACAAGTCTTTCCTTCTCATCCTGTGCAGTAAGTCTCCCCTGACCCGCAGTTCTGGGCGGCTTTTCCGAGATCTACCCCTTTTCCTAGACCTCTCCATTCCTTTTCCTTCATCCCACTTCCTTCCCCTTCAACCCTTTGTCTGAAGAACGAGTCACTGGCTCCGAAAGCTTGCCTAATTACAACCCACTTTTATATGCATGTTCTGCCACCACATGGTGAGTAGATTTTTTATCTATACAATTAAATTAAAATATTTAGGCTGCTGTTCAGCAGAGTATGAAGGAAAGTGTGTGAGTTAAGGCCAAATTGTCAATGTTAAAATTATCTGACTTCTGGAGTATTATTACAAAACCTACCACTGTATTGTTTGCTAACATTCAAACTGTTCCTGTGATAAAATATCCTGTTCTTGTTAGTGAAACCCTTGATGTATCAGTATTTGTTTTGAACAAGCAAACAAACAAGTTAGGTCTAAACAGTGAAGAGTTTTTAACACGGGTTTCAAGCATCGTTGAATTAGGTAATCTTTTGTGAGGAAAAAGCTGACATGCAGATTAATGCAGCAAATAATATTGAGCAAATTTTGAGTTGTGTGTGTGAAATAATGCAGACATTTCAATTATTTGAGTATGAAAAGAGCAAAAATATACACTTAACCACTGAACAGTTGAAGTTACTATCATCAATGGATCTTGCATATACTCCTTCATTCGTGACATTTTCTTGTTTATCTTACAGCATTTCTCCATGTGCTTATAGGTTTAATAGGGATTATGGTTTTTTTGTAGGCCCTCATCCATCAACAATTCAAGGAGTGTTTTCTAGTATTAACTTAGGTCCCCAGAAAGAGTAATCATATATATTGGGTCTTGAAGACACATGATTCAAATTATTGTCTGTAATTTCAGATAATAATTCTGTTAATAGAAAGGCAATGTCATCATTTTCAAATCCCCCTTCAGTCTCTTATGTATATAACCATCCCGAAGATTTAACAAGACCTTTGTTTTTTGTAACCATCCCTGTACACATTATGAAGTGCGCCTGACATAACTGGTTAAAGCAAAAAATAATTCTTGTACGATTTATCCCACAATGCATGCAATATGACTGACTACTGAATGAAGCTGTATGACCTTGAACATGAAAAACTGGCAAACCATTGTTATGGTCTGACTTTGAAAGCAATGAGACTGAATAACTTTGAAAAACAAAATTCTAAACTAGCTCTGCAAATTTTCAGTGATGTCACAGCTAATGCCCTTCAAACCCTGGGTTCAAAACGCTTCTTACATCACTGTGCAGAAACACCAAATTACATTGGTTTGTTTGTCAAATGGTGGAAAACAGCTAATGTGAAAACATTTAAAGGTAACAGATTAAATGATGAATTCATGTGCCCTATAAAACAATGTTCAGCAGCTGTCCCAGAGTATGCATATCTTAATGGAATGTTAGAAAGGCTAAGTATACGGGAAAAAGTAAACATTCGATATCATGAGGGCTTACTAAACAAAAGAAACATAATCAGCATTAATCCAAACAACACAGGCTTTTATATAATTCTTGAAGAGAGATTTGGAAAGTATAGGCAATTATGTGAAGGTCAGTACGTCAGCATCAGGCAGGTGTACAAAGTAGAAAAGAAGCTTCACTTACACACTGTAATTGGGCTAAATTTAAAATCGACTGTTTTTGGTGAGATCAGCGTACAATCTATACAGGATATTTTCTCTGAGGCATGAACTATTGGCATTGAGATTCATTCCCTGTATGATGAAATTGTAGTTAATTCATCAGAAATTTCTGAAAATTGCAATGAAGATTTGCCTATTCTGACATATATAGCAAGTTATTGATGCTACTCTGTTTTGAAACATACAAAATGTGAGTTTTGTGTCATGTTCTGGTGTTAGAGAACATTTCAGATGAACAAGAAATGTATTCCCTTGTACAGAATATGAGCAGAGGAAAACTACTCATTCCTTGCTCTCAAGCTACCAGTGTCGTCGTCACTGCTTTCCTGACAGTTACAAAATTGCGTGATAAATTTGAAAGAGAGTTTCTTAAAGCACCAAAACATAGAGAACTGGTTTCAAACATGGTTTGGAATTCAGTCTTAGCGAATGAACTGTATCGGGAAAGAGAATGAGGTAGCCAGAGTGCTCAAGCTTTTTTGCAAAAAAAAAAAAAAAAAAAAAAAAAAAAAAAAAAAAAAAAAAAAAAAAAAAAAAAAAAAACAATATTACTAGAAAGAGGAATTAAAGCATTTTGAAGGATGCTGTCCCTGGAAAGAAAAAAGTGAAAGTACATGAAGAATCAAGCTTTAATTTTACAGAGCATGCAGAAATTATGTGGTGGAATATAGTTGCAATACACACTGTGCATGTAAGTTGTAACAATATTGTTATTCATTATTACCCTGTATTCCTCATTACTACAAATAATAAAGCTATTACGTTTTCTAAAAGAAAAGAAAAAAAGACTGAATAATGGGTCAGTCCATGCGAAATCAACCAATGGTGTGATTCTTTCCTTCTTTACATTATGTTCACATTTGCTCCAGCTATAATTACTTTCACATTTTGATGAACTGTACAAATGCAAACAGTATGAGTCCCACTAGCTCCAGCTGTAATACAATTGTTTGGCCTTAATACAGCCAATTTTGTACATTTCTCTCTGGTTTCTTAAAGCTAATCTGTTTTGAACATACATACGCTTTCCATCGACAGCTTTTCCCATAGAAATGTAATCCTGTTTGTCAGGCATTCACCTGCTACTATTATCATTACAATAAAACTCTTTCACTAGCAGAACTGATTTAGCAGACAAGGTCTATCCAGGCTTAGGATACAGAGTAGAGTGTATGCTCTTTTCTTCCACTTTGTTTTCCTTGCCACCTAGTTGCTTACTCCAAACTCTTTCTAAATGAGTGTACTGCCTACTTTGGTTAGGGAAATCAGCACTAAAAACTTTTCACTTCTATTAGAAATGCGAAACTTGTCTTTAAAATAGTCAATAGTTTCTGGTTGTGTGCCATAATAGTCACATATTTTCTAATTTTCACCTGTTTCTCCCTGTAAGAAGGTTCACTTAATTTCAAATTAATTTAATCAGCTTTATCTTTGCATTATTTCTTTGAGCTGATACATTTCTTTATTACTGAGGATTTTCATACTGAATCCAACGAGTGGTTCAATTAATGCAAGCCTTCTTCAGCATTAACAAATTCAAGATCATAAGACGTGCTACAACTCAGTTGTACCTTTCCGTAAGATTTCAGTGATCAGCAACTCACTTTTCTTTCACTGATAAGTTCCATCTACATAAAGTGCAGATTTTCATTCTTTCTTCAGTATTCCAGATCAGGTCAATCATTCAGTCTCCGTTTCTTTTTAAGGGATTGCAACAAGATTTTCACCACTTTTTATTCAAAGTGTATGTTCTTATGAAATCAAAGGAAGATAAAGCATAAGCATCAAAAAGATGAAACCCAAAAGGGGTACAAAAATGTAAAATTCATTAGTTTAAATTAAATTAATGCATTAACTATGAATCAATAATTTTTTGAAATACCATTACACGAACCCAGTAATGCATGCCAGTGAAGTTTGGTCCTCGAGCCCTCAGACTGTAATGACTCTCATTGCATTTTGTGTAAAATGGCACTACTACTATTTCAGAAAGGTTGCTACACATAAGCTTGACTCGTGCACCATGTGTTGCACTCCGGCAACCAGCTCCTCTTTCCCCCTCCAATGCTTTGTTAATTTTGTTTCAAGAATTGATCTCTATTTAAGTTCATTGGAAAGTTAATTGGAAAGTTTTGTTTAATTATTGTTTATTGGTTGTACTTATGTTAGTTGTAATTCATTAATTGTAAAACAAACAGCTTTAGACACTGATCTGACATCCACTGAAGACACATTGCAAATACGCTGAAATGGGTCTGTGTGCATAACTAAAATAAAAAGTACTTTATGTGCAGTTTGCAGAAGGCTGCTACAAAACTGGCGCAATGGGAAAATTTTTAATATCATTTTAACTTTAGTTTCATGAACCAGTCTGCAAAAGTTGTATACAGATGGCAAAGCAAATTTCAGTAAAATTAAATTTTATTTCAGTATGATCCCGTTGGAATACTATCAAGAGATTAAGCACACACATTATACACTGAAGAGCCAAAGAAACTGGTAGAACTGCCTAATATCATGTAAGGCCCTCGCAAGCATACAGAAATGCCACAACACGATGTGGAATGGACTCTACTGATATCTGTAGTGGTGTTGGAAGGAACTGACACCATGAATCCTGCAGGGCTGTCCACAAATCTGTAAGTAGAAGGGGATGGAGATCTCTTCTGAACAGCACACTGTAAGGCATCCCAGTTATGCTCAATAGTGTTCACATCTAGGGAGTCTGGGGGCCAGCGGAAGTATTTAAATTCAGAAGAGTGTTCCTGGAGCCACTCTGTAGGGATTCTGGATGTGTGGGATGTTGCATCATTCTGCTGCAATTGCCCAAGTCCATTGGAATGCACAGTGAACATGAATGGACGCAGATGATCAGACAGGAAGCTTATGCACATGTCATCTGTCAGAGTCGTATCTAAACTTACCAGGGGTCCCATATCACTCCAACTGCTCATGCCCCACACCACTACAGAGCCTCCAACAGCTTAAACAGTCCACTACTGACATGCAGGGTCCATGGATTCGTGAGGTTGTCTCCATATCTGTACATGTCCATCCACTCTAGACAATTTGAAATGAGACTCGCCCGACCAGACAACATGTTTAATGTCATGAACAGTCCAATTTCGGTGTTGCCGGGCCCAGGGGAGGCATAAAGCTTTGTAACAAGGGAACACAAGATGGGGCTTCGGCATTGAACGGTTCGCATGGTGACAACTGCTGATGGCCCAGCATTGAAACCTGCAGCAGTTAGCAGAAGGGTTGCACTTCTGTCACGTTGAATGATTCTCTTCAGTAGTCATTGGTCCCATTCTTGCAGGTTTTTTTCAAGCCTTAGCAATGTCGGAAATTTGATGTTTTAGCAGATCCCTGATATCCGCGGTACACTTGTGAAATGGTTGTACAGGAAAATCCCCACTTCATTGCTACTTCAGAGATGCTGTGTCCCATTGCTCGTGCACCAACTATAACACCACGTTCAAACTCACTTAGATCTTGATAACCTGCCATTGTAGCAGCAGTAACTGATCTAACAATTCCGCCAGACACTTGTCTTATATAGGAGTTTCTGACTGCAGTGACATTTTCTGCTTGTTTATGTATCTCTGTATTTGAATAAGCATGCCTATACCAGTTTCTTTGGTGCTTCAGTATTGGTAGTGTATAAGCAACTTTCTTTTCGAGACAAAACAAATTTATAATTTTGAAATTTTAAGAATTAAAAAACATGTTTTGGAAAATTCAATGTTTTCTGAATCTAGTAAGTAGGCTACATTTTTAAACATGAGAAGAAACTGAATAAAGTACAACAAATTTCAGTTCTGTAACTCAAATAGTTTTATGGATGTGAGTTGCATTTGCAGTGTGTGTGTGTGTGTGTGTGTGTGTCTACATCAATTGCTGACAAAAGCCTTGATGGCTGGAAGCTTTATCTATGACAGTCTTTTTGTTCTGCCTATCTGCAACTTAGCATCTCTGCTGTACGGTAAGTAGCAACTTTCCTTTACATAATATTATTACATTCCATTCTGGATTTTCCAGTGTTATGTGATTATGTTTTTCTAAAATACAATATGCTAAACAAGATTATATTACAATCACTTTTATAGATCTATGAAGGAATAACAATCCTCTGTGCACAAGCTGCCATATACATGTTTCTGAATGTCACAACTCAGATGATATAATTTACAGTTGTCTACTATCAAGGACAGAGGGGGAGAAGAGGAGACGACATAAGAAAATGCTAATCTGAGGAGCAGCTGCAAGCATACTTTAGTGTGTCATTGATGTGTATGTTTCGTCCATAATTTAAAAGCTATATCACAAAACCTTTCTTTTTAACAGGCCAGACTGTTTAAAAACAAGCCTTATTGAAATTCAAAATATTAAAGTTGGTTGCTTGCATGGACGAAAATTTTTTGCAGTCAGGTTTACAGATTCCTGCTCTGCATAAAACATGCATGGTAACATGTAAATTTCTATGAATTTTTAGGGACATGAAAAGCAAATATAGCAATACTGTGCATCAAAATGTAAAAATGCAAAAAAGCCTAATAAATGCCCTTGCATAGCAAATTGTATCCAGGTGAAATATTTTATTAGAGATAGTTTGAAATAGGTTTATTTTCTGCATATAAATACTGAAAATGTAACCAGTTTTCTATTACTGGTATTGCACATCGCCTTGTTAACTTCAATTTGGAAAGACAAAATGTGTAAGAAAGTGCTCGCAAAATAAAATGTCCACAAACACAATGTATCAGATTACTCAATTCTCTGGTGACAGACCAACTGCAGGCATTACAATGGTCTGGTCTGAATAACATACACACTGTGTAATGAAACTTTGGACCCTATTATATGACCTAACATTAAAAAAAAAAAAAAAAACCACTTGTCTGGTAGCTAAGGTTTAGGAAGTTGATGTATTGTGGGAACTTAAGGCAGCAGTTTCAGACGGCAGGTGTTTTGAACTGTAGTTGTCTCAAATATCAGTCGAGTTCAGGCCTGAACCTTGTTTGTGACACTGCCAACCTCAGAAAGTGACTGAATGCTGTGTGTTGTGCATTTTTAAATTTTGGAATGAGTGAAAAGATTAACCCTGGTCCATCACGGAGTCTGATTACAACCCGAACAACACCAGAAGGGGCTGGCAATCCCTTTGAGTATCTGTCATTTCTGCTTTCTACAGAACACAGATATTCTGTCGTGAGAGGCACATGGAGCTTGTTTCCGCACACTGCTCCTCACACCTGTCAGTCACAATGTAGAATTATTTACACTTGTGGCTGACTTCCAGTTTACTGTGCCCACTTTCTGCATTTTCTTTTCTTTTTTCCTTGAGACACCCTCCTGACTAGTTTGATGCGGTCCACTACGAATTCTTCTCCTGTGCCAATCTCTTCATCTCTGAGTAGCACTTGCAACCTATATCCTCAATTATTTGCTGGGTGTATTCCTATCTGTCTTGCTCTACAATTTTTATTCTCTACAGCTCCCTCTAGTACCATGGAAGTTATTCTCTAATGTTCTAAGTGATGCCCTACCATCCTGTCTCTTCCTCTTGCCAGTGTTTTCTATATGTTCCTTTCCTCACCAATTCTGCAGAGAACCTCCTCATTCCTTACTTAACAGTCCATGTAATTTTCAACATTCTTCTGTAGCTTTGAGTCTCTTCTTCTCCGTTTTTCCCACAGTCCATGTTTCACTGCCATACAATGCTGTGTCCCAGATATACATTCTCAAAAATTTCTTTCTTAAATTAAGGTCTGTTTGATACTAGTAGACTTCTCTTGGCCAGGAATGCCTTTTCTGCCAGTGCTGGTCTGCTTTTTTATGTCCTTGCTCTGACTGTCTTGGGTTATTTTGATGCTTTGGTAGCACAATTATTTAACCCCGTCTGCTTTGTGATAACCAATCCAGATGTTTAGTTTCTCACTGTTCATATTTCTGCTACCTCTCATTACTTTCGTCTTTCTTCTGATTTACTGCTTTATAGCGAATGGAAAACAAAATCTGTCAATGCATTTCAACCACACCAAAAGTCTTCCCATAATGTGTGAATAGTATTCTTTTCAGTTGTACTTCAATGCTACGTATCTTATCGATTCTATCTGCAGTGTTGTCACAACTGGGTCACACAGCTATGAATACTCATGAATGGTCGAAATCAGTATTCCGCAGATGATATATTTAATGAACTGGGTAGGAAAATAAAAATATTGTTACCTAACACCTTAATCAGTGAAGCACATTCTTCACTTGCAGGCAAACACAGCTGCTTTTCTCAACAGATCATATCTGTACATCCAATCAATTATAAGCAAAATTTTAAATAAATTACACACAATTTTCTACAAAAATAAATGTGAATCATGTCTCCAATAGAGGCTACATATTCCCTGGCAATTGTAGACACAAATCTAGGTACTGCTAACAAGAAAGCAAGCTCCTGAACCACAGTTCCAAAAGACAGGTTTCCTATAGTGTGCTGTGATTAATTTTCTGTATTTTTGTTTTTATAAATTCTTTAGTACTACTATTAAATATGTAAAATATAGTTATCGACCTGTAATGCAAAGAAGCCTTTAATGCAGTTAAAAAATGTGTATTCCACTGTCCCTTTCTGTCACACTAAAACAAACAACTTCATGTTATTTAAAAAATGCAAGTATGTTTCATAAGTAATAAATACTATCAAAAACAATGTAATATGCAAATAATTAACAACATAAATTTGAAACTTTACAATTAATTTTTGTAACTTGTCCTGTTCCATCACAGCTTGAAAGACCAGTTTGAAGAAACTCTGAAAGTAGTTTATTATTCCCTACTTTTAAACAACTTGAAGGAACTGTTTTAATGATCCTAAACTCTGATGAAAAAGAGAAATTTAAAGTTTTTTTTTAATATTGAGTAATATTTGATACCCATTAGGGAATATAATGTAATTGGATAGATAAAAAACCCACCATCCAAATGGCACAACAGAAAATACATATAAAGGTATTGAAATTTACAGACTTTCGGAGCCAGTGGTTCTTTCATCTGGCAAAAGGGTTGAAGGGGAAGGAAGGGGAATTAATGACTGATGGGGTGTAGGAAATGGGAAGAGTCTGCAAAAGTTGCCCACAACCCCGTGTCAGAGGAGACTTAGTTGAAGGGGTGAGAAGAAAAGAGTGATTGTTGCAAACCTGCACTGGATGAGATTTAAAAACCTTGAAAGTGGTAGCTACGGTAATACGCAAACAGTGATTACTGATGAAACACAATGCACGAGTTAATAAGAGTGCAAAGTTAAGCGCTCTGAATGTGAAAAAGGTGAGGGGCGGGGGAAAATAGACAGGATAGAACATAAAAGATATAGAAACCTAAAAGGGAGTGAAGCAAGGAATAGTTACTGAAAAGAAATGCAGAGACCAAAGAAATTAGTATAAATTAAGGCAAGTTGGGTGACAAGAACCAAGGAAGTGTAACAATGGTTCCCGCCTGCAGAGCTCTGACAAACTAGTATCGGGGGTCGAATCCAGATGACACATGTGATGAGACAGGCACTGAGGTCACGAATGTCATGTTGTAGCCCATGCTCTGCAACAGGATATTGTGTGTTGCCAGTATAAACCCCCTGTCTATGCCCATTCTTCCCTACTGATAACTTGGTGGTATTCATGGCAATGTAAAAGGCCAAATAGTGTTCACATAACAGCTGGTACACAACATGTGTCATTTCAATTGGCTCTCCCTCTGGTAGTATATATTTTGCCAGTTACAGGGTGGTGGTAGATGGGTTGGTTGGTTGGTTGGTTGGTTGGTTGGTTCGTTCGTTCGTTTAAAAGGGAGGGAAAGGGACCAAATTGTGAGGTCATCGGTCCTTTGCTCCCAGCAGAAAAATTACCCAAGGGAAAGAAGAAAACAAAGATGATGAATGGCACAATAACAGGAGAAAGAAAGAACCAGAAGAACGACAACAAACACTACAATGTACATAACAGGACAAGAAAACCACAGAGACGCAAGAAACAGGGAGAAGAGATTAAAAACAAGAAACCTCCATGCACTAGAACTCAGATCAAATGATAAAACCTACCCTCATGAATAAAATGTAAAACTAAAGCTGCTGTTGAGGCATTGTCACCCAACACCGAAGGTAGGGTGCTGGGAAAGTTAAAAGTGGGCAGTCCAGCAAGAGGTGGACGACTGTCATTTGGGAGCCACAGCGACACTGAGGTGGGTCCTCATGATGGAGGAGGTAACCATGTGTGAGCCACATATGACCAATGCAGAGCCGACAAAGGACAACTCATTCCCTGCCAAAAGCCTGCGGGGAAGACTTCCACACATTCGCAGTCTCCTTAATGACATGCAGTTTGTTGTTTATACTGCTATGCCACTGTCTCCCAAAGCCAATGCAGGTCAGTTTCAGAGATGTCCATCTCCAGGACCGGTTTCTGCGTAGCCTTTTTGGCCAACCTGTCAGCAAGTTCACTGCCTTGGAGTCCGGCATGTCCAGGGGTCCACGCAAACACCAATGAACAACCGGATCGTTCCAGGGCAGAGATGGGCTCCTGGATGTTCGCCAGCAAAGGATGGTGAGGGTAGGACTGGTTGATAGCTTGTAAGCTGCTCAGGGAGTCAGAAAAGAGAAGAAACGACTCACCAGAACAGGAACGGATGTACTGGAGTGCACGAGATATGACCATGAGCTATGCAGTGAATACACCGCAGCCAGCGGGCAAGGAATGCTGTTCAATATGGCCTCTGTGGAAGCGAAGCCAACATTAACATCCGCCATGAAGTCATAGGTGTATACAATTTCAGAGCCCCAGAACACATCAAGAATCGAGAGGAAGTGACAGCGGAGAGCAACAGGGTTAACAGAATCCTTAGGGCCGTGCAAAAGGTCCAAACAAAGCTTCGGCCGAGGTGTACACCATGCAGTTGTACGTGAACGGACCTCAAGTAGAGGTGGTAAAGGGAAGGACTCCAGTTCAGTGAGAAGGGATCACACACCAACCACAATTGCGAGCCCTGAACTGGGGCACCGATGCGGGAGATTAACTGCCGCGGGTGGGAAAAGGAGACGGTAATTCAGATGCTCAGGAGAACTATGAATGTGTGAAACATAACTGGTGAGCTGTTGTGCACGTCAGATCCGCAATGGATGGACTCCAGCCTCCACCAGGACACTGGTCACCGGACTTGTTCTAAAAGCTCCCGTTGATAGGTGAACGCCACAGTGGTGCACTGGGTCGAGTAAACGCAATGCTGAGGGCACCGCCGAACCATAAACCAGACTCTCATAGTCATGGCAGGATTGAACAAGGGCTCTGTAGAGCTGCAGCAGCATAGAGCAATCTGCACACCAGTTGGTGTTGCTCAGCAGTGGAGAGCGTTGAGGTTTTGCCAGCACTCCTGCTTAAGCTGACAAAGGTGAGGTAGCCAAGTCAATTGGGTGCCGAAAACCAGTCCTAAGAATCAATATGTCTCCACTACAGTGAGTGGATCATCATTAAGAAAAAGTTCAGGTTCCAGATAAACGGTACGATGCAAACAGAAGTGCATGGCACACGACTTCACGGCTGAAAACTGGAAGCTCTGGGTTACAGTCCATGACTGCATCTTATGAATGGCTCCCTGTAAGTGCCGCTCAGCAACACCAGTACTGGAGGAGCAATACCAAATGCAGAAGTCATCCACATACAGAGAAGGGGAGACCCACGGCCCTACAGCTGCTGCTAGGCTGTTAATAGCCACTATTTACTCAATACGGAGCCCTGCGGAATGCCTTTCTCCTGAATGCAGGGGGAACTATTGGAGACACCAACTTGGGACACAGAAAGTACAGAGCGACAGGAAGTTTTTTATAAAAATCGGGAGCGAGTCCTGGAGACCCCACTCATACAACGTGGCAAGGATATGATGTCGCCAGGCCATGTTGTATGCTCTACGTAAGTCAAAAAAAGATGGTAACCAGGTGTTGGCGTCTGAAAAAGGCTGTTCAGATGGCAGACTCGAGGGATACAAGATTATCAGTGGTAGAGCGACTCTGGCGGAAGCTGCCCTGACATGGAGCCAGTAGGCAACGCAACCCCAGGACCCGACCCAACCCAAGACACATCATACGTTCCAGCAGCTTACAGAGAACGTTGGTGAAGCTGATAGGCCGATAGCTATCCACATCAAGCGGATTTTTAGAGTTTTAGCACCGGAATGATGGTGCTCTCCTACCATTGCGATGGAAAGACGCCATCACACCAGACCTGGTTGAAGATGACGAGGAGATATCGCTTGTAGTCAGACGAGATGTTTACTCATCTGACTATGGATCAGATCCGGCCCAGGAGCTGTCGGGGCAATGTGCAAGGCTGCTGAGGAGCTCCTACTCTGTAAATGGGGCGTAGTAGGGTCCACTGTAGCATGTAGTGAACGAGAGGACTTTCCTCTCCATCCACTGTTTGAGGGTGCAAAAGACTGAGGGTGTAGCTCTCCGACGCAGAGGCTCGAGCATAGCGCTCAGCAATCGCGTTTGCAGCGGTAGAGAGCACGCCATTGATGTTAATGCCAGGGACACCTGTTGGGGTCTGGTACCCAAAAAGACGTCTAATCTTCATCCAGACTTGGGAAGGTGACGTATGGCACCAGATGGTCAACACACACCTTTCCCAACACTCCTGTTTCCATCATTTTACAAGCAGGCAAACGAGGGCACGGAGCCGCTTAAAGGCTATTAGGTGCTCTAGGGAAGAGTGCCACTTATGTCACTGTAGAGCTCGCTGACACTCTTTAATGTCCTCAGCGACTTCCGGTGTCCACCAAGGGACTGTCTTTCGCCGGGGGCACCCTAGAAAACGAGGTATCATGTTTTCCGCCACAGAAATTACAGTTGTAGTGACCTGCTCAATCACAAATCAATGGCACCACATGAGGGAGATTCAATGGTTACAGCAGAGGAGAAGGATACCCAGTCTGCCTTATTCAAAGCCCATATGGGTAGAGGTCCGTGGGCATGACAGGAAGATGGGGAGTGGTCACACAGGTTGTCATGTGCTCTCCAGTGGATTGATGGGAGAAGTCCTGGGCTGCAAACTGATAAATCAATGGCCCAGTAACTACCATTACCCACACTAAAATGTGTAGCGGCCCCAGAATTTAAGAGGCAGAGGTCGAGTTGGGACAGTAAATTTTCAACATCTCTGCAATGGCCAGCAAGCATGGTGCTACCCCACAACGGGTTATGGGCGTTAAAATCACCCAAAAGTAGGGAAAGTTTAGGGAGTTGGTCAATCAGTGCAACCAATATGCTCAAGGGTACTGCACTATCAGGAGGGAGATATACGCCGCAGACAGTTATTTCCTGTGTTGTCCGTATCCTGACAGTCACCGCCGCTTCAAGAGGAGTATGAAGGGGCACAGGTTCACTGTATACCAAGTTCAGGACATAAATGCAAACTACACCTGACACACTATTATATTTGTTACGGTTCTTGTAATATCCCCTGTAGACGTTAAGGGCAAGGGTCCGCGTTGCTGAGAACCAGGTTTCCTGGAGGGCAATGCAGAAAGCAGGTGTAACGTGTAACAGTTGCCGTAGCTCAGCCAGGTGGTGGAAAAAACCTCCGCAATTCCACTGGAGGATGACGTGATCATGAGACTGGGAAGGCATGAAACATTCAATGAGGCAGTCTACGCATCAGGGTCACCTGCTGCCACCAACTTACTTCCTGAACAGGCTATATCCATTGTGTCTGAGGGTCTGGCGAGATCTAGGTCTCAGCGGACGCCAGAATCTTAACCTCATCCTCAGACCCTGCATTGGAGGAGGGATATATGGCTTGACATAACAGCGGATGACAATCATCTTGACCTTGTTGGGTAATGTGTCACCCTCTAAGGCCAAGATGAAGGCACTGGTGGCAACCTGATTATCCCTCGGACCCCAATGAATGCGCCTTGTCTATGTTCAAATGTGTGTGTGATTTACTAAGGGACCAAACTGCTGAGGTCATCGGTCCCTAGGCTTACACCCTACTAAAACTAACTTATGCTAAGAACGACACACTCACCCATGTCCGAGGGAGGACTTGAACCTCCAGTGGGAGGGGTCACGCAATCAGTGACATGGTGCCTCTAACCGCGCAGCTCTAAGTTGGCATACAGTTCATCTTCAGACTGCAAAAGAAGATCCCTGCGGAATATAATACCCTGGACCATATTAAGCTCATATGAGGCGTGATGGTAATGGAAACATCCCCCAGCTTGTCACAAGCACGTAATGCCGTTTGTTCTCATTAATCCTACCAACAAACAAAAATACTTACATTTTATCAGCTGTCATCCTTTCCATTCAAACGTTCCCTCTCACAAAGCCTCACATTCGAGGCAAACATGTTTGTCCAGATGCAGACACTTTACAGGAACACACCACCATTTTCACCTCAGCTTTCACTGGACGTAATTACCCAACCAGCCTAGTTCAAAAGCAGATTTCCCCAGCCATCACAGCCAGTCCTGGTACTGCCGATCCCCCCCGCCCCCCAAATAAAACTTAGTAGAACTGGTCTTGAATGTGTTAATCAGCTACTTCGACAAGGCTATGATTTACTAAAATCATGCCTCGAAATAAGGTCCATTCTGTCCAATATTTTGCCCACCACACCTAGAATAGTTTTTAATCGCCCTCTCAATCTCTGTAATATCTTTGTCAGACCTTATGCTACTTCCACACCCATTTCCTTAACCCTTTGGCTCCTATCTCTGACCATTCCTGCTATACATCTTACCCTAAGTGCCCTCCTACCACCACCTGTACCAGCCCTGTAACTGGCAAAAACTATGCTATCAAAGCGAGAGCCACCTGTGAAACAACCCATGTTGTGTACTAGCTGCCATGTAAACATTGTTTACATAGGTATGACCACCACCAAGTTATCAGTCATGATGAGTGGACATAAACAGAGGATGCACACTGGCAACACAATACCCTGTTGAAGAGCATGCTTTACAGCATGACCCCAGTACCTGTTTCACCACACATGCCACCTACATTCTCCTGCTCAGCCCCCCCCCCTCCACACACACACACACACACACACACACACACTCACACACACACACACTAGCTTCTCAGAGCTCTGCAGGAGGGAACTGGCATTACAACATGTTCTTGGCTATCGTCACTCATCTCATCTTAACTGATATTAATTTCTTCAGTCACAGCATTTATCCTCAATAAGTGCTCCTTTCTTAACTTCCATTTAGTTTTCTACATCTTTAATGTTCTGCCCTGTCCATTTCCCCCTGCCCCACCTCTAACAAATAAAATGCACTTAGCTTTGTACTCTTATTAACTCGTGCACGATGTTTTGTCAATAATCTCAGTCTTGCATATCACCCTAGCTTCCACCTTTAAGCTCTTAGGTTTTCAAATCTCATCCAGTGCAGTTCCCAACAATCGTTCCTTCCTTCCCATCCCAGCTGGGTCTCCCGTGACCCGGGGTTGTTGGCCTCTTTTTCCAACATCTCCCAGTCATTTTCTTCTGCCTGCTTCCTTCCCCTAAAACCCCTCTGTCAGGAGACATTGGCTCTGAAAGCTTGCAAATTTCAAAACCTATATATGTAGTTTCTCCTGCTGCCACTTGGTGAACAGATTTTTTAATCTATCCAATTACATTATATTTTCTAAAATTAGTTATTTTCATAGATGTATTACATTATGTGAGTTTTTAAATAGTTTTTCAATTAGGAATGGCCCTGGTGTGGTTAAAGTAATAATATCCAATATAATTTTAGCCTAATGTATCATGGTAGCAAGTTCATAGTAAAGGCATTGTTGAGTTGTACTCAAATGAATGGTATGGCATGTGCTTTTGGTTGGAAAATATTGGGCTAGAAATGTGGTGTCCTGTTTATGAAGTTGGTAAGGAATAAGTTGAAAAGCTTAAGTCTTTAATTGATGTAGCTATTCATGATAACTGTGCAGTACCCATGACAGTTATTCTGTACAATGTGTGGATGCACTATTGCCCACATGCTCAACTGTTTGCTTAGAGTCCACTTGTTGGCTTTGACCAGTGACATAACTGTCACGTTGTGTGCTGTCATGTGTGACATACTGACATGGATTGTGTTTGTAGAGGGAGTGCTAAGCACATTACAGTGCGGAGTTTATGTTTACGAGTGATGTTAGTATGGCATTAGACTTACTGCTGTATTACTTGGTGATTTAGAAGTTTGTTTTTGTTGTCTTGTGAGACAGTTATTTAAATGTGATTAGTGATCGGCTACTGTTTTGTCATTGGTCCTGAAATTGTTCATTTGTTGTGTAGTTCGTGGCTTTAATTGTGTGTGTGTGTGTGTGTGTGTGTGTTTTTCCAGCATATGGAATGCCGACATTATTCATATCGTCATATTTGTCGTTTCTCCCTGCCAAAAACCCCCTAATTCCTGCAGCTGTCCATTGCATTTTATTTGTGTTGTGTTCATGATGTAATGGAACAAAGCAGGCAGGTGGAATGGTACTGTACAGTAATCTCCCCCCAAATAATAACTTCTAAAGAGTATTTCATCACCAAAAATGTTTTTGAATTTAATTTTGTTTCAGAGAAAATTGCAACAGTGAGTTCTCTGTGTGCTCTAAATAATGTAGTCAATGATGAAATGTGGGATGAAAATATATTTGAGTGGTTCCTTTTTTGTTAAATTTGCAACCAAAAAATCCATTACAGACTTCAAACAAAAGTTCTAACAGTAGATGCTGATGAACAAGAAGTCACCACCTTTAGAAAGACAATACATTTAGAGCCGATAATACCGCAAGGGTGCCTAGGTCTGATATTCTTCAAATTCTTAATGTGTCTCGACCACTGACAACGATTTTCATTCCTTGGCTTGAACATAAATATTTCACAGCCAGTACATTTTTCATTAAAATGTGTAATTTGTTTATATGTCCATGTTGGAAACCAATATTATTACAATAAAACAGGTTAAAATGAAACTTGTTTTGTGTCAGTCCCATTGTCAGTTTGGGGGGGGGGGGGGGGGGGGGGGAGTGAGAACAACAAAACATTAATGCAGAAATGGCTACACACTACTTATCTACCATAAAAATTTTTAGAATCCAGTTGGGTGTAATTTCACATAATTTTTATACCATTTTATCACATTTGCATGTCTATGATTTTGTTTTACTAAAATTGTATTTAGGTCTATCCCATGTTATGGTCACAGAAAGAAAGTTCCTGATCCAGTATAAATTAAAGTTTGGAATGCGCCGTGCCACACCAAGTGGTCTAATTTTGCAAAAGTTCTCACATGAACATCACAGGTTTTGCTGAAAGTTTGTGTGAACTTTTACGCATGGTCCTAGTAAGCACTGGTACAGTTTCACAATCACTAATTCAATATTTCCAGAGATATGTTCATTTGTTTGGTTCCATTGTAGAGCTATCAACAGAGCACCCGTGAGTTTTCAGCAACTGTGAGACATAACACCTCCAACAATATTTTCTTGACAGAAACAAAACTAGGTCATTTTGTACATCTTTTTGCACTCCCTTAACTGAAGTAATAATTTACAGGAAAGTTGGCCGAAGAAGTGGATGTTTGAAGAAAAAAAAAAGTGAAGTTTAGCTTTTTATATTTGCAGAAGCAATTGTGGAATAAACATGAAATCTTTTACTTCAGAACTCAATGCAAGGTCTTAGAATGCAAAATTTTGTTCTCCTACTGCTTCCCAATAGTTCACAAATTGAGGGCAAAGCTGACGATTTTTCTAAAATTGCCAAATATATCTGGCCCACTTTTACAAAGAAAGATTCTTCTGCAAACTCTTATAAGCCAATTTCACTAGAGAGACCATAATCAAATTACCTAAGAACTTGATTTGATTTTGCAATGTGAGCATATAAGACACTAAAAACAACGACACGGTGGAGGTGCACTGAAGATGGGTACATATTTCACTGATAATCATATCTGATATCTTCATTATGAACTACAATTGTTTAGTACTTTTTGTGGAAAATAAAATCAGAGGCCCTGATGACCAAGAAATGAACTTGAGTACTGGAAATAAGTAGCCTTTTTTTTTTTGACATCTCTACAGTATTCAACTCTACAAAATTCTCTTTATAAAAAATGAAATCAATTAAGAAATTCAATAAAAACGATAGTTTTTTTTGTGAATC